>NC_135280.1:5000-327500 GCF_051311805.1 Agelaius phoeniceus | reverse complement strand
GGGACTAAAATGAAACATTTTGTGGCAAAGAAGCAAATTTGCTGACAGTGAGTTTGGTATGCCAAGTTATTTGGCTTTCAAAAGAACAGCTTTTTAAGGAGTTTTGGTGCTTGTCCACCTGATGCCTTTAATGTTCTTAAAAAGAACAAATTCAGTAAGGATGTTAAGTTCTTCATTTTGGACCAAATAAGAACTTCTCCACACAAAAAGGCTGCCCTCTGTTCTGTGTTTTATGGTACTCTCTGCTTTGTAGAAGATTTTGAAAAGTCATTTAATATCAAGCTAATGTTTCTGGGCTTTTTGAGCTGCAAGCAAATAGAAAAATCAGGAAGATTTACTTCCCGGGAAGTAAATCAGAAAATAGAAAAATCAGGAAGATTTACTTCCCGGGAAGTAAATCAGGTTTTTACTTGCCCAGGAAGCAAATCAGGTTTTTACTTGCCCAGGAAGCTCTTTCCCACCTGTCAGCTCCTCCTCCCCTCTCTGCCTGCAGCCTCCATCCATGCCATCCACCAACCTTCCCCAGCACAGTGGCACTGCAGCTTGCTCCTGCACGACACAGGGCTTGGCCCCGGGGACAGGGGGGGCCCTGCAGCCTTCACCCAGGCAAGGATCACACTGGCCTTGGCCTGCAGCAGTCCACAAATTCGCTTGCCATCAGTGGGATCAACCTGCATCAAAAATTAAACTGCTGCCTAGCAGAGCTCCACTGTCAGAGGGTGATGCTCCTGGGATCATCCTGGGTGCAAGGGGATGCAGAGGAGCACGGGATGAGGGCCCTCTGTGCCCAGCAGGTCCCTGTGGAGATGTACCCCTGGTCCTGTGTCCCCAGAGGATGCAACCAGCCCAGACTTGCTTTTCTCAGTGCCTTTGCAGAGGGCTGTTAATCCCAAATCCCTGGAGGGACAGTACCAGCATCTCCCTCCAGAGCCCCAGGGCTGGCTGCTGCCTCCCTCCCTGGCCTGGCAGGACAGGGCAGTGGGGCTGGGGGCTGCCCTACCGCTGTGGGACAGGGCTGGGGTCCCTCACATCCAGCTGCAGCCCCTTCCCAGTGCTCAGGATGGCTTTTCCCAGGAACTGTTATTAGCTCAGTATGGGAGGTGATAATAACAAGCCATTAATGGGAATCTGTTTGAGTGCCACTGTGTGGCAGGATCGTAAATTAATGGTCATTTCATTTATTGTCATTTTACCCATAACAAGATGCTGATTTTCCTCCTGGGACAACGAAATTGATCTGTAAGAACCATAAATCCTCCCCCGTGGTGTGGCTGGAGCAAGGCGCTGGATTAACAGGCTAATGGCAGAGATGTGAAAGCTCATGAATCACGTGGCAGCAGGAGGAGAGGGCAGCTGTGCTGGCATCACACCGGCTCCTGTGCCAGAGCTCTCTGCAGGCTGACAGCGAGGCATTTCAGGCATCAGATCAAGAAGATCCAAATATCCCTTGGTGGCTTGTATTTTCTGTTAATGGAAATTTTTAAAGGCAAACCAAAATGGTCCAGGACACCTCGTCGCCTTCACCCCATCAGGGGTGTCCCAGACAGATGCTGCCTGCACACCAGCAGCTCAGGATCAGCCAGGAAGAGGATTGATGGCTTCTGTAGCCTTTACCTGGAGCATAAAACAAAAACACATTGAAAATTTATAGCACGCATTGAGCTGAAATGCTTCCTTTGCTTTGTGTTCCCTGCTGTTCCCTGGACCCCCAGGCAAGCACCTTTACTCAGTGGAGAAGTCTGGCTTCACAATAGTGATGCCTGGAAATAAAAATTAAAAAGACAAAGTTTCTCATAATTAAGTCTTTGAATGGGAGAAGGAATTGGAGCTGTTAGGGTGCTGAGTCCTCCCCATCCTGCTGCAGAAGCAGGGGCAGAGGGGCACAGCTCACTCTGTGCCTGCCCCGTGCTGAGCTGGCTCAGTGACCCTGCAGCCACTTCCTGGTCACTCTGCTGGGAGCCCTGGCGTGCTTTAACCACCGACGCCTCTTGGAGCCCTCGCTCCTTACCCTTACACCCCTTCCCTCCCTGCATGGTCAGGGCAGGATGTGGCACCAGGGCTGGCTGGGCAGAGCTCCCTACCCAGAGGGATCCTTCAGCAGAGAAAGGCAGTGGGGAATACACCCCTGGGACCCTCTGCTGCTCCCAGGAGCCCTCTGCAAACCCTCACCTCCTGCAGAAAGGTGTTTAGAAGGCCTAACAGTTATCTGGACTTTCCCCTTGTGTAATTCAGCAGAGATATAATTTTAAATATAGCTATTTTTCTCACTCAGATACCAGAAATATTAACTGGCCAAACTTTGCTGTGGCTGTCACCATCCTTTTAGCAGTGTGATTGCCAGCAGGGATTTATTGTCCTCCCCGCACCTGGGTTATTTGAGTTTTGCTTTGCTGCAGGGCCAGGGCAACAATAAATTTCCTTCTCCTCTGGAACATGCTCTAACCTCTCATTTTCTAATAAAGTGTTAAACCTTGGAGCAACCACACTGGCCTGGTGCTGGAGAGGAGTGGAGTTCCAGCTAAGCCCAGGAACTGCCCGTTGTGGGCAGGAGGGGCACCTTTGGGAGGCAGGACACCTATTCCCGTGGTGGCTGTCATGAATTCCGGCTTATTTTTCTCGGGAGAGCCCCCTCCCCAAGCAGAGGCTGTGTCCTGCCTCTGCCTGGCAGCCACACCCAGCAGAGCGGCTGAAGGCACCAAGGGATGGTGTTCAGGAGAACCCCCCAGGACAGTGGCAAGAGGAGCAGCTCAGGAGCTCCCCCAGCCACAGGCAGTGTCCCCACCCAGCCCACAGCAGGCTGGACCTCAGCCGGGGTGGAGGGACAGCAAGGGCAGCTGGCAGCACTGAGCTCATCCCCAGCACAGGGCTTAGGCTGTTAAAGGGCTCCCAGCCAGCAGCCTCCCACCATTCCAGCCCCTCCTGCTGCTGCAGGGCTGCACGAGAGGCTGATGGGGCAGGAGAGGGTGATGGGTGGGCAGGTGAGTGGTGCATCTGCTGCTGCTGGTTACTGAGCCAGAGCTGGCTGCAGCACCAGGTTCCACTGGCTGAGCTGGTTGGTGAGTTATGGCAAGGAGCCGTGTTCTGGAGATATGATTTTTCCAATATATTCTGTTTGGATTGGCAAGTTGGTCTCACTCTTTCTCAACTGACTGATAAAGCACTAGACAGGGGATTAGTCCTCTTGGAAGATAAAGAAAGAGGTAATTTGGGTTGTTTATAGCCTGCAGGGGTAGAATCAAAATGTACAATACTGAGAGAGTCAAACTTTTACAGCGTATGGCAGAGCCATAACTCAGAGCAAGTATCACACATTACAGTCCTGTGAAATGCATTCCCGTGACAAAAGGCTGGAAAGGCAGAAAGAATGAGAGGAATTAATCTGTTCTTGGGACAAATATTGTAATGAAGACAGGAAATGCCAGGAAAACTAACCTCCACCCAGTTCAGTCCTGGAATTACAGTGTTTAACCCAGAAGTCCTGGCCCTGTGCTTTGTGCAGTGTTGGAAACAGCCCCAGCCCCAGTGTCTCTGCGGTGTGGGCAGAGGGGAACCCTAGCTTGACCTTGGCTTTTCTGCACTAAAGGAGTAACAGCTTTCCCTCGACTGGGTTTTGCTGGATTTCCATAGCTATTAAATCTAATTGCTGAGATAGAGTTATAAAATTATAATTTTAACCATGCAATTTAGATGGAGTAACCGGTCGCCTATTTCTGTGATTATCCCTGATTATTAAATGAACAGCTGCCTCCAAATATGTTTGCAACAAACTAATTCAATGAGTGCATGTGCCTGAATATTCATGGCCTTTATTCACAGCACAGACTTTTTCACTGTGACTTTAAAAGTTAATTTATCCTGGCAATTTAAATAAATCCACTTCCATCAGCCTCGGCTCAAGCTCCAGACTCTGACAGGGAGTTTGGCAGCGAGGAAGGTGTCCCAGCCCTGCCTCGGCGGGGCTCGCACACGCACCAGCCCAGTGTCAATTCCAGCCTTCTCCCCTGTCTTGTTTGCGGGTTTGACAACTCTTCTCTGCGCAGAACTAACGCAGTGTGACGCTCCACAGTCTGTTTGGTTTAGCGTTACCACTAAAATCTGCAGCCATGCCAAGCAGTGAGGAGATAGCCCGCCCTCCCCAGGCCCTGAGATATGGGCACAGCTGGCCAGGCGAGAGCCAGCCGAGGCTCCCCCGCTGCCAGGCTTCCTGCTACCAGGGATTCAATTCTGCTCCTTGCCCAGGAGGTGCCTTGCATTGCACCAGCCCGAGCGGGGCCGGAGGGGCCAGCAGCATCCCAGGCAGCCAGAGCTGTTTGCAGCCTGCAGCGTGCCGGGGGTGGCTGTGGAGCAGCCACGGGGCAGGGCACCCCCACTCTGCGGGGCAGAAGAAGGCAATGGGACACGGTGCCAGTGCCCTTTGGCACCTGCCACTTTGGCATCTCCTGTGGCCCCAGCCAGGGGCAGACAGCACAGACTGGGGCAGATCCGTGTCAGGGTCTGGCTCCCCCTGGGACAAATGCTACTGTCCCCAGCCTGGCCTGCAAGAGCACTAAGTACATTTATTGGCCTTAAATCTCTGTGCACTCTTCAGAGCAAGCTGCAGTGCCACTGACCACAGGAGCATTTTAATAATAGCCACAGCATGATACAGACTGCTTAGAAACCCGAAAGTACTGCCTGAGTGAGTGCCCAAGAACTGTTATTTCATCTGATGCTGTTTGTATCATGAAGCTCTGGAATTCCCCCTGGGGTCTTCCAGCCACAGTGGCAGCATGCAGCCTCTGGACCCCAGCAGAAACCTCCTGTACTTGGGAATGTGCTAAGCTTTACATACTTACTGGAGAGAAACAGCAGCTGCTCAGGAGGCAAGCTCAGCTCCCAGGACACATTTCTGAGGTGCCTATTAGGCAAATGCTGGCAGCACATGCCTGGGTTCTCCAGGCAATCCATCCATCCTGCCCCTGTGGAAGATCAGCAGCCACTCCACTGGAACAGGCACGCACCAGCCTGGAACACCAAGCCTAGTTGGGGCAGTGACTTGTGCAACCTCTGAGTGCAACAGCTTCCTCACATCCCCACTGACATGTCCTTTGGCAAGCAACCACCTTAAAAAAGGTCTGTTTAAAGCGTTTATTAAAAATCCAAGAAAAAAAAAAAAAGAGAAGAGAAATCTGCATTTGAAATGTAAAGTAGGTCTTTCATTCCAACAGCATCCCTGCTGCCTTTTGTCTCTTCCTGTACAGAGGTTTCACAAAAAGAGCCATAGTTTGACAGATGTTCAGATAATATTAAAGAGGGCAAGATCTGATTGTGGGGGAAAATAAACAGTTCAGCTGAGGCAGGCCAGAGCTGTTGGGCTGTGACTGGCTGTTCTGCAGAACCAAACACCAGTAGGAAGGAGGGCTCAGAGGGGCCTGGCAGCCCCTGCTGGAGAGAGGAGCCCATTCCACAGCCTTCCCAGCTCCTGGAGCCCCGCATGTCCTCCCAGGGGACACCCCTCCATCAGGGGCCCCCCAGGTACAGGGGTCTGGGTCTGCCTGGGGGTCCCCCAGCTCTGTAGCTCCCATGGCTCTGACAGTGCTGTCTCCCCCTCATTCTGAGGGTGCCTGACCCTGGGTGCTGAGCTGCATCCCTTTGGGCTGTTTGCCATGGGTGGGCACAGGGACAGGCCCCTGCTCCAAGGGATTGCCCTGCTGCTGGGCTCTGCTTGTCCCAGGCATCACCTAAGGAAACTTCCAAAGATCCGCATGGAAACTCATCCCTGTGTACCAGTCCCTTTGGGAGAAACAAAACTCCTCCTCGGCCCCTGTATGGCTGCTCTCAGCCCTGTGTCCCTGCTCTGTGGGGTTGTACCCATGGGCAGGGCAGCAGCAGGCCCTGCCCTGGGACCAGGGGCTCTGGGTCCCTGCCCTGGGAGAGAGGTTTGGCAGGGATGCCACTCTCTTGCAGCTGGGGAGGCAGGAACAGGCATCAAGGAATGCTCCTGCTGTTCTAACAAGGAACAATAGATTACAAAGCTAGTTAAAAATTCATCCAGGAGAGGCAGAGTTTCCCAAGCATATCAGAGTTAATATTTATAAAGGGGATTGTTGCTCAGTCTCAATTATCCTAAAAGCTTGGTACAACTGATGCATTGGAGAAACCACGAACACAGACTTGTCAAGGGAAAACCATTCCCTGTGACCGCTAACAAAATGCAATCAGATCTACAGCATGTGGAGCCAATTGATTTTCAACAAGACCTACAATGTAAACAAATGATTGATTCTCAGCACTTTCATTTCTGAGCAAGCAGCCAGACACCTCTCCAGCTCCCGGTGCAGGTGAGGCTGGAGGTAAACAGGGCTGCAGTGGGGCGGCTGCAGCACTTTCATCACCACAGAACAGCAGGAGCTTTGATTTTTGTTTCCCCGGCCCCTTAAGCAGCCACTAAATAATGAACAATTCCTCATGCAAGCGGCCCCCGATCATGTGAAATCCTTCTGCTGCCAGTGGTCATGTCAGACCACATTCTGCTTCAATGGGAGTCAGGAGTTTTTTATTGCTTTTGCATTTTGCGTCCTCTGATGTTTCCAGGTTCGCTGTGATTTACTCGAGGCAGATGAGACAGGAATATCTCCAAGAGCTTTATCCCTGCTCTGTCAGTGCTGCAGCAGTGCGCTGGTGTGTGTCTGTGCCAGCCGTGCAGAGCTGCCCAGACCACTCCCCTCTCCCTGTGAAACCAATAAGCCAAACTCCACTGCACAGTAGCTGCTGGACCATGCCCCTGGGTATGTCAAATTAAACCTCAGCCCAGCACGGGCAGACTGCCAATATCAGCACCTGTCCCTGGGCAGGGGTGGGCACCTGGGAGCTGGGGCTGCAGCTGCCAGTGCAGCACCCACAGGACTGCCACAGGACTCCAGGGTGTCACCCAGTGGCACATCTCCTTTCCCCTCTCATTCACACCCCTGGTTGCCCCCTCCAAACTGTTTTGGTGCCAAGGAGGCACCAGTGTGGGGCCTCCATGTGCTCCCCCTGGAGCAAGCCCTGCTGGAATGCTGTTAGGATTACTGATGGAGTAATGGAAGGGAAAAGTCACATCTCCATGAACTGCAGGAATAGGTATAAATCTACATTTCCAGAGCTCTATGACCTGCCTGTTTCTGCCCCGTGTGCAGAGTGATGAGCTCTCTGGTGCTTCTGCAGCACAGGGTTCCGAGGGTCCCCAGGGAGGAGGAGCCACTGCCCCATCCCCAGAGCCCCGGGAACGAGGGCCTGGAGCTCCGCTCTCCCAAAGGTGCCAGCCCCCTTATACCAGCAGCAGAGAGCTGCCCTCGGGGCTGGGGGCCTGTAGACAGCCACGTCTGTGTGTGCAGCTCCTTCCCTGCAGAGCAGGAACAGCGTGGGGCTGCTGCCTTGGATGTCCCTCTTGGGCTGCAGCTGCCCTCTGGCCACAGAGCCGAGTCCTTGCCAGGAACAGCCTCCTCTTTCCAGATCTCTGGGGCTGGGCATTCATGACCCCCCGGGGGGGTCCCCGAGGTGGCAGAGCTGTGGGGTTCCCCCCTGGCCACCCCAGTGTGTCTGTGGTGGGATGTGTGCTGCGGGGAGGGCTGGTGGCACGCCAGGCATAGTGCCTGCTCCTGGAGCCAGGGGCTGGCACCAGGCCCCGTGAGTGGGCGCAAGTTCTTCCTAAAACACAAACAAAGAAGGAGGCTTGCGTGGGCACTGACAGATTCCTGCGCACAGAGGGACTCCAACAGGGCCAGGAGTGTTCCTGTTTAAAATTAAAATGGTCTTTTCAAAGCAAATTAAAACTCGTGAAAGCAACCACAAACATCTGTGATCTCTTCATAAAGGCCTTCCTGGCTATTTTAGAAATTACCCTGTGCCCATTATAGTATCAGCATAATTCTGCCTCTTTATTTCAAGCTAGCAAGATATTTATATTTTAAATAATTTTTACATAGTTCAAATGTGAATCACAAGCTGGTTTTCCTGCTTATGTATTAATTGCATGTGTGTGTCCAGTGCTAAGCCTTATTGCCATGTAATTTGTACAACGTAATTAACCATGTAGAAACCATATTACGTTGTGTTTGGAAGTGTTACATCCAGTTAATCTAATTGACTAATAACATGTTTTCATTTAGCAGCACGTACTGTATTTCCAGTGATTGAATTAATGTCATGTTAACGGCTGCTTTTTGCAACAACATTTGGCATAAATTGCATTAAAAATTGATGTTCGTACAAATGTATTTTGAATACAGCTCAGCATGTGGCCTGGGAAAACACTCCTGCTGTTTATAAAATCAGCTCCACTTATGAGTGCACTCCGAGGCACGGCACTGCTGGCACTGCTGGCACTGCTGGCACTGCTGCCCTGCCCGTGCACTGGGACCCCCCAACCACTGTCCCCCCATCCCACCTGCATCTGAGCCACCCCAGCTGTGATACAGATTCCTTGGGCTGGCAGTGCCCAGGGTTACCACTTTACTGCCTGGGCTCTCGTGACGGGTTTTAAAAGGACTCTCTGTTGATGAGATTGTGATGGGCAAGCTCCAGGCCTGTGCTGGTAGAGGCAGACCCAGAGGCACCTCCTGCCATGCCCTCGGTGAGTGCCCAGGGCTGCACCTGCCAGCCCAGCCGCCTGTCCCCCAGCAGCCATGGGGACAGGGTGGGCACGAGCCCCACAGCCACCTCCTGCCTCCCATCCATGCTCACAGGAGGCCCCAGGGCGGTGGCCCCATGCCCCTGTGGCCAGGAGACTCTCGCTCACCTGGATTTGCTGTGGGAAACAACTGGAAGTGCAATGCCCAGAGCACCCTCCACAGCCGCCCCCTCTGGAGGGGCCAGGAGAACGGGCAGGGCAATGCCCACTGCACACAGCCAGGCCAGTCGTGTCCCAGGCTGCGGCCACAAGCCCGATGAAGGAGCTCAAGGCTCTCCCTGCTTCTCTTTGACAGATTAAAAATCCTGATTTTTTTTGTTCTATACCCATCATGTATTCTGTTTCTGCTGGGATAGAGGGAGTTGATTTAAGATATTTGTGAAAGCAAAGCTAAAAAAGAACAGGAAAATTGTTGGCTGTGGTGGCACTTGTCCAAAGCCAGGAAAGCAGGAAAACAAGGCACAGCTGATGGCAGCTTGATGTCTTGTTTCCTCATAGACATTTGCCATGCCATTGCAAAACCACATTTTCCCCACCTCTATGAGCACCACTCTGGTAAACTGGAGGGGCTGTAAAAACACCACAAGTGGTCTGTGAGCCAGCGAGGCTTCACAGCTTTGTAGGGGAGAAAGTTTCCCTTCCTGGGCTTGCTGTCTTCTTTGCAGGCTGTACAGGCTCTGTTCTCCATCTCTCCTACAGTTGCTGCTGATCAGCTCCATGGGTGAGCATCCTGTGGAGGGTGACTTGCTGGAACCCCACTCCTGCTGCCCATATGCAGCTGTAACCCTACGGCATCCACGGTGTGGGGGCAGCCAGGAACCACCAGAGCTGCTGCCAGGGCAGTGGCACCCGCAGCCCCTGCTGGGATGGGAGAGGGGCAGAAGGTGCAGAAGGCAGTGCTGGGCAGGACAGCTCAGTGCTGCAGGGAACAGCCTTTGCCTCCCTGCTGCATGGGGCAGCTGTGGGATGGAGTTCAGCATTCAGCCAAGAGTGCTGCTCTCAGGGCCATCCCTGTGGGTTCCAAAGACAAAACATAGACTCAAGCTCCACCTTAGAATCAGGACAAAGAGGAGTGACAGCCTTGACTCATGGCAGTGTACCTCACTGGACCCCAGTGTGTTATTGCATCCAACCAAAGACCTCTGAGAAACAAAACCATAACCAGAAAGAAGCTTAAATCACAGAACCTCAGAGCAATTAAAAGCCATGTTCATACAGAGCCATTAGCACTGATTCTCACACTCTTTACATAGGAGCAGAACATAATAATAATTTCCAATTAAATTATGCTTCTCCAAGGTGCATTAACCACTTTTATCCATCCGATTAATTGGATGCATCTCTGCTGCATGGAGCAGTTACACCGCTCTAGAGGGAAAGCAGACAGTTAATAACACCTGCCGCTGTGGTGCTAATGTAGGAACACTCTGCTGCCAAACCCACAGGCACATTCACTGCAAACTGTCCACCCAACACAGCTCTGTGGCTCCCTGCTCCTGTGCTGTCCTGCGCTCTGCTCACTCCTAGTGTGACAAGGGGATGCACCAGTCCCTGGGCTTCACACCAGCACTGGGATCTCGTGTTCCCTTCCTCCCAGGACACGGCACCGGGAGGTTCTGTGGGAAGTAGCAGCTTCTGTGAGGGAATTGCAGCGGGCCCAATTTATGCAGGGAGAGGTGGCCTGCTGCCATGACCCAGGGATGAGAGCTAATTGAGAGGGATGTATGTTTCCATGCAAATTCTTTGGGCACCCAGTTCTTCAGGCTCCTGAGTGAGAAATGAAGGCAGATTCCTCGCATGCAGCAAAAGTAGTGATGTTTGTGCAACAGAACAGCAGCAGCAGGGCAGCATGTGCCTGAAATACTGTGAATACTGGGACACCCAGACGTGTGTGGTGGCCTGAGTGTGTCTGCAGAGAGCTCACAGACACGAGGGCAGCTGCACCTGGGATGGAGCCCCAAGGTGCCTTCCCACAAAGAGGTAAGAAGAGATCTTCAAAAGAATTGTCTGCTGACCTTGGGGCTTTGTAAATCAGGTCAGTATGGTTCCATGAGCCCTACCCCCTTCTCATGATTGCAGTTCCTCTGTGGGAGCAACCACTTGGACATCCCTTGGGGACTGAAGTAATCTCCTGCGATAGGAGGCAGTGCAAGCATGGAAACAGCCAGGTGTACCCAGACAATGCACACTCGGACCCCAGGTAGTGACTTTGGGGAACAGTGAAACTGGGTGGGTACTGGAACATCACCAGGGTCCCTAAACCAGAGACGTGTTGACATAAACAGGAATGGGAGAGAGACAGCCCAGATCTGAGAGGCAGAAGTCTTTTCTAGGAGGCCTGATGAGTCTCTGACCTGAGCTGGAGGGGAGGTGTTGGGATGGCAGAGGTGTGTGTGTGCCCATGCTCACACTGCAGGAACTGCAGCATTCCCACTCATTCTCTCTGCAGGCACGGATAACATACTCTCAGGAGCATGCAGTTATCAAAATGTTATAAATTGCTGCCTTTTAAATAGTGTGGTAATTTGCTAGTCCATTACAGGAGGAGTTGTAGGATACAAGGAGCACGCTATGAAAAATTAAGCCTTCTGCGTCACTGCTGACCTCCGCAGCTGAGGTGCTCTCAGAACTGCTCCATTATGTCAGCTTGCCCTGAGCAATTAGCCACCCCTCAGCACTCGTCAGCGTGTCACCGTGCCTCAGAGGACAGCGAGCCTGGCAGTTCCCTTCCCCGGATCCTTCTCCATCAGCCATCGGGAGCTGGTCCTGGCCGGGAACCACGGCGGCTCCGTAACCACCTCCCCTCTGCAATTAGTGCCTTTGTATAGCCATCACTGGGAGCTGCACCACCTAATTTTAGCCCACAGTTTCATTCTCTAAATTCCTCAGACTCGGGAACAATCCTTTCTTGTGAGAAGCAGTGCTTTGGGGAGCAGTGCTGCTGCCCAGTGCTCTCTGAGCAGAAGGGAGCCTGCTCCAGCACTGATGCTTCCCAGCTGCGCGTGTTGCTCTGGGGCTGGGATAGCTGTGCTCCCCATTCAGTGGCAAATTCAGCTGGACATTCAGCTCACACCAGGAGAATTAGGTTCATTATGCCAATTTTGTGCAAGGCAAAGGGATATGTCTCCTAACCCATGTTTGATTTCTCAGCAAAAATCCCTCTGAAACTAAACTTCCCCTTCATTTTATGTGCTTAGATATTTTCTCACAAGCTGCAGGTGAAATCCATGTCCTGGCACACACATAAATGCAAATGCAGGAGGGATGTGTCCTGGCAATATACGCATCATCCCTGGAGATATATATTTTCTTGCTGGGGAGGAAATGCACAAACACCAGCTACTATTTTTTCTCAATATATATACACCTCTCAGGACAAAAATAAACATGTGAACACAGGACATGCTACTCCCAGGCTTTCTGCCCAGAGCCAAGGTGACAACCAGCAGTTTAGAGGAAACTTGCACACAAGTTACGCTCAGCCAGCTCATTAAAAACACATCAGGGAACCTCCCGTACCCTGGGAACCCCAGAAGCAGTTTCTGATCCTATCACACAAAACACACGGGCTGCTGCCACTCTGCTCTAGCAAAACCCTTCAGAACGGGAAACACAAGAATGGGTGGCAACAACATGGGGGCAGAGGCTGGCACAGCCCAGAAGGGGCCCCTGCAGCCCCACCTGGGCACGCAGTGCACCTGCTCTCTGCCCAGGGAGGAGCCAACGCTTCCACCATGGGGGCTCTCCTGGGCCCTGTTGGTGCGGGACAGCTGTGAACCCAAGCAGGACCTCCCTGCTTTGCATCCTGCACATCACATTCCTCACAGGAGCACCATCAGGGAGCTTTGTGGGATCGTGAATATGAATTGCTTTGACCTCACTTAGTCTGATATGGTAGAGTATTAAATCTCTATTTTTCAAGCATTAAGCCTGTGTAATAGAAGGATGCTGTGAGCAATTTGCAGTAAGATGAAGGGATATTACTGTCCTGGGAGACAGACAATCCAACCACATCCACAAATTGATAACAGAGATAGTGGCTTAGGTTCATGCTAGCTATTAATTAAGGGCATGTTTTATGTGGAAGACAATAGCAGCTTACACTGGCAGGTACTCGCTGCCTCCTCTCCCCTGCGGTGAGCGGCGCTCCCGGAGCTGGAGCGCAGCCAGGTGGGTTCATACCTTGCTGAACCACAGTTCACACGTGTACATTTGAATTTTTGACAGGCAAAATTAATTTCTCAAGCCTTTAGCATTCGCAGCTCCAAGAGCAGCTGTTCTGGCTGAGGAGAGGTTGGCAGCTGCTGGAGCTGTGCCACAGGAGCACTGTGCTGGCCCTGCTTCCAGGGACAGCCAAAGGCTCGGCCAGCCCAAAAAACCAGGGTGCTGAGAGCTCTCACATCTCTGGCTGCTAATGAGCACTAACCATGTCCCAGGCTCTTCCTCTGCCCCCAGAACCCACTGCCTCATTAGCTGGCTGATCCACAGCTCTTAGCAAAGAAATCAAATACCCAGTTTCACTCCTCTTGTCTTGGCTGTGGCAGCATCTCACTCAGCCGTCACCCCTCTCCCACTTGGTGCTCTCAGCAGGTTGGTGCTTCCCAGCCCCTGTGGCAGGACTCTCATCTCACATCCACTGATTAACTTAGGATGATTACACAGCCACCGATTTTGTCCAAATTACCAACAGAGTATTGTCCTTTTACAATCTTTTGCTCCTTGCCCTAGAATTTAGCAACAAGCCTGCAACATGCCCTGACAGCTGACCCCCGTGCTGGCACAAAAGACCCACCGTGGCTTCAGCTTTGCTGAACAAACCCTCTGCCCAGCCTCAGACAGGTTTTCTGAACAGGGCAAGCCCATGCAGGAACATTTGCCCTTGGGAGTTCACAGCCACCCATGGCACAAGGTGAAACATTACAGAGGGCAAGAACCAAGAGACCCCAACCTGTATCCCTGGAGCCTGATGGAGCTGATCCTGTCCAGCTGATGGAGCCAGGGTACACAGCAGATCCAGAGCACCAGCAGTGCCACAGTGTCCAAGTGCTCTTCTGGGGAAGGTCTTCCCAGCAGGATGCAGCAAAGCCAAACAGTGCAGGTCAGCCATGGAAAAGAACACAGATAATGCAGGGGGCTGGTCTGGGGAGACAGAAGAAGTTTATTTTTTTCAGATGGGATTAGAGAACAGCTGGAGAATTGATGAGGCAGCAAGGACAGGAGATGGCTCCAGGCTCCTGCCAACACATTAGAACCCCTGTGCTGGGCCACAGGCAGGTCACACACACCTTTCTGGAAAACTGTGTTCAGAGATGGGGCAACTCTTGGCAGGAAGCAGCAACCCTTACAAACCCTGGCAGCTCCCTTCCCTGGCCGTTGGTTCCCAGAGACATCTGCCAGACCTAGGGTATGTCCATGAGCTGGACAGAAGCAGCCCTGCTCAGGCATCCCCAGCTGAGCAGAGCGAGCCCAGGCAGGCAGGGAGCTGGGTGGGGGCTCTTGGACAGGGGTGTGCTGGCTCTCACAGTGCTGAGAAATGGAAAAATTAACAAAACAAAGGGACAGAAGGACAAGTTGGAAGTCAGGCCACTGAGGATGGAAGGAACAGCCCTCATAGTGGGAGAGTTCACAGCTGCAGACATATCTGGCCACAGGTTCACCCTGGCTGCAGGGTCTCCTTGAAATGCTCAATGCAAATGTCCTGATGAAGCCAGAACATGTCCCGGGCTGCAGTGACACACCCAGCAAGAGTGACACACCTGGCACCTGTAGCCACACCCCCACGCTCTCTGGAGCCAGTGTCTGTGCCACACCCAGCATCCCAGGCTGCCTGCTGCAATCCAGCTGCATGTCTGATCTTGGGTGAGAAATTTCTCTTTATACCAGGCTGTCTATTCAAGTAATAAAAATAGGCTTTTTTTCCTTCTGTAAGTGCAACACTTTTCATATTTTTACTTCCAGCTGTCTAGATAGTATTTCACTTTTTTCATTTCTAGTACTCGCTCTCAGTTATTTAATGTGAATTTCTAGGGCATGGTGCCCTTAGCAGACATCAGAGCAATATAACACAAGAAATCAGATATACACTGTTCTAGGAGAAGGCAGGAACAAAAAGACAAACTAGGCTCTTAATACATATGGTGCTTTTGATTCATGGAATATAGAAAATTGTATTTGATTATATCTGTAATGGATCCTCATAACTTTAGATTAGGCTTATGCTGATGGCCCAACTAATGGACAGTTTATTGCAGGAATAGATTTCATCCTATCATATTTTTTCCTGGTATCAATTACTTGGAATGTTTAAATGTCTCATTTCTGTGGATGTTTATTGCTTAATTTTCCTTTCTAAGAAAAGCCTACACGCACACAATGCCCTGGTGCTCCTCTGCTAAGGGGCAAGGAACTACAGGGCTGTGCTCCTGGAGCCCAGAAACTCCCATCACCTCTGGCTGTGCAGGCCAGGAGAGCCCTTCGGGAGGTTCACAGCTGCTGGCACCACCGTGACTCCAAGCTGTGAGGGAACACAGCCAAAGTTCCCTTAGCAGGTGCTGCTATTGGGAAAAAATAATTAAAAATTAAAAGACTTATTAACTTTACCTGTCTCAAAAGCCAAAGGACTGTGTGGGATTGCTGCCACAAAGTCAACAGCAGAGCTGATGATAAGAGAGGTTGGAAGTAAAGATGGTTTGGTGGAGATAATCTCATTTGCAGTCAACTGAAATGGTAATATTATTAATAACAACAACAGTAATAATAATTTCAACAACAATTATTAAGTAATAATATTATGAAACTCTGAAGAGAAATGCTTGTTTCCCAGTAGAGAGTTTAGGAGGCTGTTGAGGCACCAGAGATATTACTTATTGATCCCAGAGCCAGAAGGCAAAGAGGCTAGTGGATTTCTAAATTTTTTTTTTTTTTTTTTTTACTTTGCCTAGCTATAATCACACCTGAAATCCTATCCAAAAAAACCCCAAAAAACCTGAAACAAACAAACAAAAACCCCCAAAGAAATATAAACCCCCTCAAAACATAAAAACTTCAAAGCAAAGAACAGTAACAGAAAGATCCCAAACTACTGAAAAAAACCAACCCAAGAAACCAAATAACGACAACAAAAACACAAACAACACCCACCCCCAAAAAACCCCAAACCCTAACAAAACAAACTTGGAGAGATATATACCACCTTTGTCCCATTTTAAATGCAGCTGTTTGACACCAGTGATAGCAGAATGATCTCTGCTATTTACTTTACACAAGTGTGCCTTGCTTCACTCCAGAATTGATACCTGCCAGCCAAAGGAGGGCCATGAGGCTGATCTCCCTGAAGAGCAGCAATCCCAGATCAGGAACAGACACTGAGCATCTGTCAGGGCCATTGGCATTGGCAGGGAGCACAAGCTGCACATCCCAAAGGGTGCCCAGCAATGGGAATTTTTACTTTTTGTAACCTTTAGCTGAACTCTCCCATTTGCCCTGCATGCTGAGGGGGTGCTCCAGTGTGCTTTGCTGCCCAGCCCCTGTTTCCTGGGCAGGACAGAGCCTGGCAGCAGGGACGCAGGATGGCCCTGCCAGGAGGGCACAGCTGCCCGCAGCCAGAGGCGTTTCCTGCTGCCAGGGGATCACTGCATCCTGCTCCTGCCTGTCCTGGAGCCTTTCCCCCACTCTCAGTGGCAGCCCCCACACACAGAGCCAGCCTCAGCACCGCTCAAGGACACGGGGAAGGGAGGGGACATTGCCTGGGGACCGTCCCCCACAGGGCTGCCAAGCCACCTCAGCTTGGGCAACCTCATTCACATACAGGTGGCATGTTATTCCCACTTCAAGAAGAGAGCTGGCTCCACTTATTTTTTTTCATTAAAATGCAAATTAATTTAATAAAAAGTGGAATTGTAAATTAATGAAGCGCTTTAAAATTCTACATAACACAAGGCTAATACTTACTCTATAGCATTTCCTCCAGTTAATACCACTACTAACTCCCCTAAGTGGCACCAGCTCCACCAGGCTCAGTGCCTGAGATGGGGTCAGCGCTTGCAGAAATGGGCACAGTGCCTTCATGCACTGGCCCAGCTGCTGGGGCAGTTGCCAGGCTCCCTCAGGAGTCTCACCCTGCAGTACCTGCCTGCACCCTCAGGCCAAGGCACTCGAGAGCAGAGACACTTTCTTTCCTCTATAAATAGCAGTGGATCCCTGTAATTTACTGCAGCCCAACATGGAGATTGCAGGGGCTGCTGCCCAAAGCAGCCCCAGAGACGAGTGGCCCTCCCAGCACGCTCAGCTGGGATCACAGCTGCCCCGGCTGCTGAGCCCCCACAGAAACTTTAGGCATATTTGGGGTTAAGAGAGACTGTGGATCCACATAGGGGTTTTTTCCTTTATTTCCTTTATTTTCCTTTATTTTTGTATTTTTACCCCAATACAAAAAGTCAGGTTCAGGTATTGACTCCAAAGCCAAGCCACTCTGGGGGTTGCCCTGCACACAGGGCTGCAGCCAGACAGCCCCACTGTGCTGCTGTTTTCTTCCACCCTGAGCTGCTGCACGGATCCCCCCACATCTGGCTGAGCTCTCAGCACCCCTCCATCCTCACCCCTGCTGCCCCCTCACTGCAGGACGGAGCAGAGACACAGGAGAAGGCACCCAGGCAAGGCTGGCAGGGGGCAATTACTGCTCAGGACCACCTGTCTTCAGGGCAAGGTGAACCTGGCTCAAGAAAACATTACCTGGAACAAACGTGCAAGGCTTGTTCTCCACATCTTCCCTTTCTAACGTCTACTTGCATGGAAACACTGTAGGAGATCCATGCTTACAAAATGCATCCTTAAAATAAAGTAGAACCAGAGAAGCACACTAGGAAAATATTGAGCATTTCCAACAGGTATTTCCAACAGGATCTATCCCTCCTGCCTTATAGCTCCACATCTGAGATTATCACCTTCTGCTTTTTTTATAGCAAAAGGAAAGAAGAGGCAATTCTGAGAATAATTCAATTCATCCCTGAAGTAAGCATCTCAAGTAGGTCGGTAAAACGGCAAAAACCAGCAAAAACCTGCCCTTCCCTCTCTGCTGGTGATGGAGCGTTCAGACGGAGCACTCCTGGAGATGTGGCACCGGCACATCCAGAGCTGGGCAGCAGGAGGATCCTTCCTCCGCCGGTCCCGCTCCCCTCCCAGCAGAGCCCACGGCTGCACGAGCTCCTTTTCCTCCGGCAGGGACCTCACAGCTCCGTGCCGGCGTTAATCACCCACCACACTCCTTTTCTGCCGTGTGTACACCACACATTGTCCCTTAAATAAAGCTCACCCACCCTATTATTGTAATGTCAACCCTGAACCTGAGATAAGCCCTACAGACAATTTATAATTACACAGCAATAGCTCTTCTACGCTGCACGGAGGGGCCATCGAGAGAGGATTTAGGTCTTTCACGGAGCCAGCGTTTGACAGGTCTCTGCTGTTATTTCATCCTGACAGCTCCTTGCCACCCGACTCCTCCTGCGACAGCACACTCGGCCTTTGCGGTGAGATCTCAGGTGAAGAGAGCACGTAATGGGCAATAATTGCGGGCGATTACTGTTTACTTGTTAACTCTGCTTGGCAGAGCAGCTGTGATGGACACAGAGACTGGAATATTCCCTTTTATCGCCTGTAGCACTGAGAGTGAACTGGTGCTTAATTCAAAGGCTGAAATCTATAAAAAATAAGACGAAACCCATCATTAAATTTCTCTTAGTGGCTATGTGCATAATTCATCCAAACACCATCAAATATAAATGGCCTCATGTCAGGCTGAGCGGTGCAGGCACAGCACACCCGCTGCTGCAGGAGCGGAGCAGCCCTGCCCGTGATGGGCTGGAACCGGCCCCATAGGATGGGCACTGCACCAACCCCTGCTCCTGCTGCAGGAACAGCCCTGCCCGTGATGGGCTGGCACCAGCCCCACAGGATGGGCACTGCACCAACCCCTGCTCCTGCCCGTGATGGGCTGGCACCAGCCCCATAGGATGGGCACTGCACCAACCCCTGCTCCTGCTGCAGGAACAGCCCTGCCCATGATGGGCTGGCACCAGCCCGCAGGACGGGCACTGCACCAACCCCTGCTCCTGCCCGTGATGGGCTGGCACCAGCCCCATAGGATGGGCACTGCACCATCCCCTACCCCTGCCCGTGATGGGCTGGCACCAGCCCCATAGGATGGGCACTGCACCAACCCCTGCTCCTGCTGCAGGAACAGCCCTGCCCGTGATGGGCTGGCACCAGCCCCACAGGATGGGCACTGCACCAACCCCTGCTCCTGCCCGTGATGGGCTGGCACTGGGCCCTGCAGCACCTGGGGCTCCACAGGACGGGCACCACACAGCCCTGCTCCTGCCAACCCTGCTCCTGCCAGCCCCACTCCCAGCAGGGCAGGCACTGGTGAGGTGTTGTGAGGTCCCCAGGACGAGGTGAGAGATGAGAATTTGACTCCAAGTTCTCAGAAGGCTGATTTATTATTTTATGATATTATATTAAAAGAAAGTGATATACTAAACTGTAGAGAAGGGATACAGACAGAAGGCTAGGAAAGAATGATAATAAAAACCAGTGACAGACCCAGAGAGTCGGACACAGCTCGTTGTGATTGGTCATTAAATTAGAACAATTCACATGCTGGGTAAACAATTCTCCAAATCACATTCCAGAGGAGCAAAACATGGAGAAGCTGAGGCTTCTCATCTTCCCAGGAGAAGAAATCCTGGCAAAGGGATTTTTCATAAAATATCATGGTGACACACCGGGGCTGCGTGTGCCCGGAGCCCAGGACTGGTCCTGATCCCCAGTCTCTCCTGCTGTTGACTAACATTCCCCCCCTACAGTTAAAAAGGCTTGCATAAGTTACAATATCCAAACTCTTTATTGCTCCCTGCTAGGCTCTGAACTTCGGTTAGGTGCTGAATGCCCTCAATTTCACCAGCCACAGCCTGGTACACAGCCCTCATTCCACACTGCAGATGTCAATCTGCAGCAGTTTAGTGAAGGCTTGCAACAAGTTTCCCACAAAGTTTTTTTTTGCAATTATTCGAAAAACACCAAGCTGGTTAATAAATCACAGAAAGTTGTTTTGCAAAAGTATCCTTTGAACCATTAGATATTATTTTGAATGCCAATTTTTCTTCCCACCTTATGGCAGGATAAAGATACCCCACTCAATTTTCATCAAAAGCACATGAAAGCAATTAAGGCTCCTGTAGTTTCTATGGAAATAAGGGATGCAAATTGGGATTGTGTGGTGCCTTTTTTCTTGAATTTATCCATAAAAATGCAAATATTCTTCAACAGATAGTGAAATATTTGCCTTGTTTTAAGGGAGCAGAATACACAGACGAGGCTCTTTTGTCCACCGGTTCTTCTGGCAGAGGTTTGACAGCCTGTGGAGCACCAGCCTGCAAAAGCTGAACGAGTTCTGCCAGAGCATGGATGGCAACAAAGCTGGTTCCAAAAGATGGGTACCCAGCCCAGAGGACTGGGGCTTCCCCTCACGGCTCCTTCAGGCACCAGCATTAGCAAATGGCTTCTCCTGCCTTTTCCTGCAAGGGGACCCACCTCACCCACAGGGACTGCACTGATCCCTGCCCACAGTGCCAGCCCTCACCAGCCCTGTGGCACTGGAGTAGGATAGTGAAGTCACCTCCTTGGTGTGGAAAGCATAAGCCAAGGGACCAGCACAAAGAAATCCCATTTGATTTGATGCATCTGCTTTACTTTCCTACCAGACATTTCAGAGCAGAACATCCAGTACAGAACATCCTACTCTGTTGCTGGGACTCATCTTGTCCTGCAGCAGGGATGGATCAAAACCCTGCAGCACAAGGTTTAATTAATTCCCTTTCAGACTGAAGGATACAGAAGAGTTAATACTAGCAAAGGTCTCTGGATTATTCCCTGAAGTGCCGTCCAGCTCTCTCCTCTCTCTGCAGGCTGGATGTAGTGAGCATCATAGAGCATTCACTAATAAATAATCCAACATCCTGGGAGCTGCCAGTCTGCAGCTGGGCACCTCATGCCTGTCAGCTCCGGGTGCTAAGTGCCTCCCATGTAGGAGGCTGGGGCTCCTCCCCAGCCTGTGCACTCTGCCTGCGGACTTACCGATGTTGAAAAGGTCAACGAATGCTATTTCAGATCACTCTTGTTTGCCAGAATTGATGACAAACCCTGGCAACTCAACTAGTAAAACTCTAGGCATGAACTAGAGCATGCTGCAACTGCACAATTATCAGCCTGCAATTAATTAATTGTGCTGTCACTATATGCACCTGAGAACAACAGTAAGATCAAAGAACTGAACAGAGATCAAAATGATTTGTAGATCACCTTACTTACAGCTGAAAGTGCCAATTAGATACAGAAAAGACAGAGTCTGGCTTAGCTGCTTAACGGCTCTGGGAAAGAACAGTCACTCGATTGACTGTAGGAAAAACCCCATGAAAGCTGGATTGCTTCCAGCCTGGGCAGAGGGGAGCTGTGATGGACTGTCCATTGAGTTCTTCCCTGCAAGGGTGCAGGATATCTCTGTGCCTCTTACACTCCACACCATCCACACCTTGGGCTGTGCTGCACTGAGCTGGGGAGTGCACTGGCTCTGGTGCTGGGACCAAAGGCCCTTCCAGCAGGGCCAGGAGCCGCAGGAGAGGCAGGAGCAGGAGCCCAGCTGCTGGCACATCCTCTGCTGAGGACCCTGGGGTGGCAGCCTGTGACCACCGGGACCCACAGCACCGTGAGGCTGAGCCATGCAGGCAGCTGGTGGAGGTGACTCTAGGGACCATGCCCAAGGTCTCATGACATTTCCAAGGTGTCAAGGGCTGACCCACAGCACCATTCTGTCCTCCAATCTCTGCAAGCTGCTGCACACTGACTGAGCCAAACGTGGCTGTAGTTATGGCGTTGATTTATAATTTTCTGTAAAGTTATTTGGAAAACACATTCCAGCTGCACTTTCCTAGCCTCCAGGAGGGACTTGTCCTGCCTGTAGAGAGCCTCTCCCCTCTGTCAGCACACTGAGGGCAGCAGTGAGGAATCCTGCAGATTGTTATCTTTCAGTGAGCCACACTCTAGCTCACCCAAACATACGAGCTCCCTGGAGGAATCAAGAATTCCTTTCTGGCACATGTTAACCTGGATGCCATGTTTGTGACCATAGAGATCAGCTCTGACTGCTGGGCTGGTCTGTCTCATCTCTGAGCTCCAGGCTGAGATGATGCATTAGGCTGAGTTCAGGAAATGCTGCACTTCCAGAGCTGGCTCTGTGAATCCTTCAAAGTCCCCACACTCCTCACCAAGCACCCAGCTCATGAGGCTAGAAAACATCTGCCCAGGTGCCTAGAGGAAAGGGATTTTCTGGACTCCCCTGCTGGCACAGGAAAGAAGGGGCCAGGAGGAGAGGCCAGACCAAGGAGGAGAAATCCCTCAGGAACTGGGCTCTGAGCAGTGTCAGGTGCCAGCCCCCATGAGAGAGGTCCCACGGCGCACTGAGGTGACTGCAGAGGTGGGGAAGGCACCACTGCACTGACACAGACAGCTGTTCATGTGGCTGCTGTTCTGTGCCACATGATGTGCCAGCTTTGTCTCCGTTGCCTCCTGTTTATCACATTGTTTAATTCCTCTTTTTAATTGACTCAGACATTTTTTAATTTCTCTGTTTAATTGGTGCAGACTGAGAGGCTGCAGGCAATGTCATCTTCACATCATCTCTCAGAAACCTCACCAGCGTGAGGGTGACATCATTCATTGGCCATACACAGCAAATTGTGCAGAACCTACAGCCTCTCCCAGCTGGGGCCGAGGAGCAGGAACAGGGAGCAGATTTAAATCATGGATGTCTGCAGGACAAAAGTGATTAGCAGGGAGCTGTCCTGGGCTGTATAGGAGCTGCTTTCATTTAATATACAAGTGGGATGGCAGGCAGACACCTCAGCTCAAACACAGATGACACAACTATGTACATCATTCAAGCCCAAAAGTTCCTGGAGGGACCTTCTGAGGCATCTCACAATGAGGTGAAAGCAGGTAAAGACAGTGAGCAACAAAATCCTGCCAAGACGTGGTCTTGGAGCAGAGACTGCAAGGTCTATTTAAGCCACATGTTTTTCTTAAGCAATACAGATTCAACAGATACCTGAAAAACTATTGAACAAATGTTCCTTTGTATTTTAAAATGTCTTGAATCTCACGTCTTGTATTTTTCCAGTCACATGAATTACTTGAACGGATGCATTTATTTCCCTGGGTTCAACAGGGACAAGCCAACATCTGCTTCATCGGCCAGCTTTGACAAATCCAGGGGCTTCAGGAGCTGATTTTCCACACAGGTTTCTTTCAGTGGGTGCTGGACAGGACTAAAAGAGCAAGAGGTGAAAAATGCAAGTTCTGACTTTCCCTGGTGAGCTGTGAGTGTTTGGAGATATGCAGCACTGCTCACTGAAAAGATTTTTAATAGCTTTGACCTTTGTGGGGTCTGTACAGTCTCCTTTTGTCAAAAAGTGTATGTGGAAGAATTGTGGGAAAGAACTGAAGATAATACACATGTTCTGCAGCCTGCAAGGGGATTACAGAGCACTCCTTACTTGCTTGGGTTATTGTTCCCAAGTTTAGGCCATCAGCATCAGCTGCTGCAGGTATATGGGGATTTATCATCAGCAAGGGCAAACCATTGCTGGTCATGAAGCAATATAAACATTAGTTATTGCAGATGACGTATAAATAAATAATTTAAAATTACAAAATTAATCGGACAATTTATCTGACAAATAAGTATTTTATCAGCTCTGTCTGAACCACTGTGGCCAGCCAGGCACTCTGTAAAGAATCCCTGGAATTTATGGGAAGCAATATCTCTTCACCTCAGGAGGCGCAGGCACAGAGAGCAATGGCCTGAACATAAACTGTGGGACTTGGGCACTCCAGACAAGGCAGGTTCCAGAAGGTTCCCAGAGCAGCCACAGGGCACAGCCCTGGACCCCAGCCCCCACCAGGCTGGTGGGGACACGACCCCTGCAGGGACACGTCGGGCACAGGGCGCTCACAGGTGGCCCTGAGCTTTGGGCAGCGAGGGGACTCTTGCCAGCCAGGTGCTCACTCATTTTCTAACTGTGCCAAGCTAACTTGAGCAGGGGTTTATTTTTTTTCCAAACTTACAAAATGAGCGTGTGTCAGTCTAATAGCTCTGTGTATTCTAAGTCTCATCTGTATTCAGCACATCACCAAAATGAGAGGAAGAAAATAGCCCCTGAAAATAAAAGTGTGAGAGAGAGAAGGAGACATGAGCCATTAAAAAAGCAAAAAGCTCCCTGCATGTGCTCTGCCAAAGTGGGTGCTGGACACAAGTCCTTCCTGCTCACATTCCACATCTCCAGTGCCTTTATCAGAACCAGAAGCACTGACCTTCCCTTGGGCTGGCACATTCTGAGAAGTGAGGGTCCCTTGAAAATTGAAGATTTCATGTCCCCTCTGTGTATTTTAAGGGGAAGCTTCCTATAAAATCACATACATGTAATTCTCCTACAGTCTCCAAATCCCCAGCTGCTTTCAGCTGATGTAAAGAAAACCTGTTATACATTTTACAGCTCTTGCACCTCCCCAGGATGGGGGGATTATCTGAAGCCACAAGGAAGGTCAAACTTCTCCTGATATCCAACAATGTCATGGCTGATTTTTATGTGGGAGTTTTAATGTCACAAAGAAAACAGCAGGAACTCTGGCAATAGCAGTGCCAGCACAGTCCCCATGGGCCGTGTGACAGGGACACAGCAATGTGCTGGGCAGCACTGGCTCCTGCTGGACAGGCCCCACAGCAGTGAAGGGGGGACCACGGCTGGTGAGACCCTGCCAGGCCAGAGCCAGCCTCACCCAGGGCAGGGCTGTGTCAGCCCAGCACTAATTTGGCAAAGCCAGGTTTGGAGACATGTGTGTTACCCTGCAGCACACTCCTCTCCCTGGGACGCCAGGGCTGATCCAGGCTGGATGTGGCAGAATTTTCAGGACTGATGTGGATATTTTCTACTCTGTCAACCTTTTATTTAAATGACATTTGGCTGCAGTGCTAGAAGTGTGATATTGAAAATCAATAGCTGGAAAGTGTTTGAAAGCCAATCTAAATCAAATATTACAATATGGTGAAGTTAATCATCTGAAATTAACCTTATAACTGCTTGAATCACTCTAATCTATAAAGAAAATCAATATAAGCATATCAAACCCTGCTGTGAGCTGCTGTCTGTTTGAGCTGACCACGCAAATGGAAAATAATAGCCAGGGGATGTTTATTGCTCCCTGTATGTTAACACTTCTTACAGGGCTGAGATGGGTAGCTGGATTCCCCAGGGAGATGTGCTTGTGAGATGCAGGCAAAGGCTCCTACTCCAAAGAGACCCAGCAGCTGTGAAGACCCTCTGAGCCACCCTGCCAGCAGTGGATTTCAGAGAGCTGTGAGTGACTAACAGGCTGTTTCATGAGAAGAATTGATTCTCCCTGAATGAAAAACAATTGCCCATGCACAGCACCCGGCACCCCCCGGCTCCAGCTCGGCTCCAGCTCAGCTCCCGTGGCTCTGGCATCCTGCTGGTGGCTGGGCCAGCTCTGGGCACACGGGTCCCCTGTGTGACAGCAGCCAGCTGTGGCAGCTGCACTGTGCCCACCTCAGTGCTCTGCCTGGGTGTGCTGGGCCTGTCACAGCAGCAGTCCCACTGGGACGGGGATCTCTGGGAGAATTTGCCCCTACTGGAGGCTCTGCTGGCTGTGTCACTGTGTCCCAGTGAGCAGCTCCAAGCCAAGGGTGACACACACCCACCCTTGTGGGGGCTGCAGGTGACAACCCGCCTTGTCCAGCTGCATCTCCAGAGCGGCCATCAGCGGGCATTTACTGGAGGCTCTGGGGTGTGACAGTGATAAGTGCTTTGATAGCAGACAGATATCTATAAATAACAACAGTTTCTCTCAAACCCCTCATTTTAAAATAATGAAGACATTCCATAAAGTGACAAGTGTCTAAAACATTGAGAGTAAAAGCTTAGAGAGGCTCTTTGAAGTTTTGGGAGCAGGTGGGAGGAGTGAGATCCCGGCAGCAACTCGCATGGCCTCAAGAGCCTGGGACTAGTCAGAGCCAAGGAGATCAGCCACAGGCTTTTCCTGATGCTCCTCATGGGCACCAGATTTGAGGAAGGGTGAAGGTTTCTGGGCAGATGCCATTGTCCAGGGAGTGCAGCTGCTTCACACCACTCCTGCCTGTGCCAGGGTGAAGAGCCGTATTTGCCTCCAAGGTCTGCTTGCTGTGGAACTTCCTGAGCTGCCACAGATCCCAAGGTGAAATTATTTTCTGCATTACAATAAAAAGAAAAAAATAGTGCCAATTTTTCAGCTGCCAGTCTGGCATGTGTTGGCTCCCATCCTGGCCTTGGGCCAGTGGTGTGGGCAGACAGACAGACAGCAGCAGCAGCAGGCGTGTCCCACGCAGAGGGGTGACAGCTGGACAGAGGTGCTGTGACACACGGCAGCAGTTTCCTTGCTGCTCATGATTTACCTTTTGCTCAGTGTCCATTCCTGAGGTATTTCCTGCATTCCAAATGGAGATGTGAACCATGTGGATGATGTGCTGCCCTAGGGAGGGGCAGGAAAGCAAATGTGGAAGTGGGCAGCAGCTGTTCCAGAGGTGAACACACCAGCTGGGAGACTGAAGCTGCTGTTTGAAGCAGCTGGTTGCCAGGGATTAGGAATGATCCTTTGATATTGGAAGTGTGTTTTAATGAGTTTCCTGCAATATATGCATCATTTGGGTTCCTGTGCAAAGGTGTCGAACAATTCCCCCTTTTCCTCACCCAAAAGGACATCAAGACGTGTAAAAAAATACTTCATTTTTTCATACTTTAAGCCAAACAGGTTTTAAAGAACTGGGAGCCTTCTCAGTGCTTAAAAATTTCTTGCTTTCTAAATTATGAGGACAAGCTGCATTTTCAGAATCAATACTCAGAATGTACAGGCAGCTCTCCAGGTGAGGAGGCTCAACAGCAGAGCTGGGCTCTCCGAGGTTGCTCAGTGGTGAAGCTTTCTGTCCGAGCTGTGGAACAGGGCAGCTGCAGCCCCTGCAGCAGAGCCAGGCTGTGACACTGGCAGAGGTCATGACTCCAGCAGAACTTGGTTCTCCACAGCACAGGAGCCCTATTTTGCATTATAATTTGTTTTAGAGTTTGAGCTTTCTGAGGAAGGGACTGTATGTAATTTAGTGTGGAGAGAGTACACACTGGCCAGGACGGAAAATCTGTGTCTGCTGAAGCTCTGAGCTCCTGCACAGTGCAGAGAGTGAAATAATGGCAAGCATTAATTCTAACATTCATCCAGGGGTCTTGCAGCAAGAGCTCAGGGCAGGTGGCACAGTGCCAGCGAGGAGGGGTGCCACCATGGGGAGAAGGGTTTGCTGCCCTCGTCCTGACTCTGAGCCGTCACAGACCCTCCAGAGGAGCTGGATAAAAGCCCCTGGCCCTGGTCCTGCTGTGAGCTCCTCCTGCAGCGGAGGAGCAGCGTCCCCAGTGACCCGTGAGAGGGGTCAGGCTCAGCCCCGGGAGCGCTCAGGGATGCACCGGGGGCCAGCAAGTGCACAAATGTAGCGAAGAAGGCAGGCTCTGCCCAATGTCACTAACACCATTCACAGCCTATTGGAGGGGACAATTGTCCCATTAAGAAACCCAAAGACATTCTGGATTTCTTCAGCCTCAGGGCTTGGAAGCAGAAAGCATTTACTGCCTAATTAAATTTTCATATACTGGCAGAGTACAGCTCTTCTAGTGAATCTGTATTGGACAGTGTGCCAGATTTTGCAGAAAAAGAGCAGGCTCGATTTGCCTGGGGTGCCGGCATCAGCTCCCGGCTGGTTCTGGAGAGCCCCGAGCTCAGCGGTCCCGGCATCCCCGCCCCGGGCTGCAGCTCACGGATGCAGCGCTCACTCTGCGCTGCCGCTGACGGGCGGCACCTCAGGCCAAGCGGCTTTCTCTTTCTAGCAGATGAAGAACTCCTCTGGGGGCTCCTCTGCTCGTTTTTAAGGGCAGATGCAGCCGAACGGGCTGACCCTGCCCCAGGCAGAGGTGAACAGCGTGCAGCTCTCGGCAGTTGCTTTCCTTGAGCTCCACTTTGGCCCCAGCAGCACCCACCGTTCAGCACATGGGCTCCCTGCACCTGCGACTCTCAGAGCCAGGGTGCTTCCTTGCCTGTCCCCACTATGCCAGGTCAGAGCTCCACACTGGGCTCAGCCTTCCTGCTCCTGACTCTCTTGGTGTCTGCTCAGCTGCTCTGCACACCAGGACACAGATGGAGAGCCCAGGAGACAAGCTTGCTGCTCTTGGATGCCCCTTGTTACCTCTGCCCCAGCCCTTACCTGATTGCCCTTGATTCCTTGTGACAGGCTGGGGACAGGGAGCCCAGCGCCATCCCCCCTGGATACAGCCCACCCACAGACGTGCACAGCCAGCATGAGGCTGGGACCACTGGCTCACTGCTGAAGATGCCAAGGGGCCGTGGTCCCCAGCCCTGGTTTCCTCTAAATAAGCACCCAGTGGAGACCAGGGGCAGGTCTTTGCTCTAAACCTGTCATGATCATTCACAGGGCAGCTCGTACATTCTCCTGTGCCACGGCTCCACCACCATGAGCTGCTGCAGGAAACATCCCCACAAGGCTTCCAGAGCACAGGGCTGAAATAAGGTGCTGTCAAAACAAGCCAGGATTGTGCAGCTGCTGCCAGGAGCTGTTGCTATTGTATTGTTTTTTAACAGACAGACAAGCATTGGAGCTCAGACCATGGCAGGAGTTTGTGATGGTGCTGGGGCAGTGTGAGGGAGCTGGGAGAGTCTCCAAAACAGCCCAGGGCTGCCACAGGCACCAGGCAGGTGCCAAGGGCTGAGTTTAGCTCTCGAGCAGACTAAAGCAGAGCGTTCCCCCTGACCAGGTCACATCCAAACATACTCTCTGTGGGCATGGAGCACCAAGTCACAGACCTCCAGCTCTCTGCACCCAGACAGGGACAGCACTTCCTCTCCACACACATCCATCCATCCATCCATCCATCCATCCATCCATCCATCCATCCATCCATCCATCATCCATCCCTCCATCCATCCATCCATCCATCCATCCATCCATCCATCCATCCATCATCCATCCCTCCATCCATCCATCCATCCATCATCCACCCCTCCATCCATCCATCCCTCCATCCATCCATCCATCCATCCATCCCTCCATCCATCCCTCCATCCATCCATCCATCCATCCATCCATCCATCCATCCATCCATCCATCCATCCACCCATCCATCCATCCATCCACCCATCCATCCATCCATCCATCCATCCATCCATCCATCCATCCATCCATCCATCCATCATCCATCCCTCCATCCATCCATCCATCCATCCATCCATCCATCCATCCATCCATCCCTCCATCCATCCCTTCCCTCCTCCTGGCCATGCATGGGGGCCCACCACGGCTGTCACTGGCCTTCAGCTGGGGCTGAATGCAGCAGGAAACCTGCACTGTGCAAGGTTGTGTCAGCCACACACATCCAGCTCCAGAAAAGCCACTGCTGAAAGTGCTGGAGGGTGAAGAGAGACAGCAGCAGCCACTGTGCACTGCCCCACCACAAAACATAAGTGTGCATGCACACCCATGCAAACACTCTCCTGAGCTGCTGCACACAACATGAAATCCTGAGCAATTGAGTAGTTGAAATGCTCTGTTTCAGTCCAGCTAGGGAAAAGCCAGTGTTTGATCAATATTTTCCACAACAACCACTTCCATGTGATAAATGCAGTTATAGGGAAAAGGAACAAATTAACCTTCTGGTGCAGATAGCAGCTACTGCCTGGGAAAAAAGATGGCTCAATTCTGTGGGGAAGCAGGGACAGGCCATGCCAGAATTCCTGCAAAACTGAGCAGTCGAGGCAGCATCTGGAAGGCATTAATGAAAATCAGCCCAGGAGCACACACCCACCTACCTGTACAGGGGGAAGGTAAAACCAGTCACTGAAAGCGGCACCTGCATGACTCGGAAGGAGCTGAACCAGGGGAAAATATATGAACTTGGGACAGCTGATAGATGAAGACATCTGAGGGACTGTGCTGCAGCACCGTGAATGTGGGAAGATAAAAGGCATCTCAGAAAGTGCTTCCCAACATCAATCCTTCCACTGGTGACAAATTGTCTGAAGTCAGGGTAGTTCAGCAGCCATCTGGATCAGAGATTCCATCACAGATTTCTCTACCACAGGCAGCTGGATGCAAATGGCAGTGAGTGGAGATGTGCAAGGGGTGCAATGTGTAAGGTACAGGAGCAGTGCAGCCCCAGGAAAACCAGGAGCCTGAAAAGTGGAAAGATGAAAAAGCAATTGCCCATGCAAGGACAGGAAAGGCAAAAGCAGCATATGGCAAGACCCACCTTTGGGCTGGCCATCCATAACTTGCTTCTTAGGCCTGGAGAAGGCAAGCCAGACTTCCCAAACAGAAAAAAAAAAAAAAAAAAAGCTAGAGAAAAAGATCATAAACCTCATTGGGATGAAGACATCAATTTCTCTCTGACCATGTATCTCTGACCATTCAGGTTACATTTACTGTTCTCCCAGCTGTAAATGCTGCCTGGCTTCATGCTGCTGTCACTCGTGTTGTGGGGACAACACCACAGGCTGCTCAGGAGCTCATCCTGTGTAACCGCTCCCTACACTGGCTGGGGTTTTTCTGTCAGATCCAAGCAGATTTTGCCCCCTGGAATGAGTGACAAATGCAGTTGCACACTCCTGTAAGTGCCTCTCTGCCATTAGCAGGGAGCAGCCCCAGGGGCTCCGCAGAAAAGGCAGAGCTGTTACTGCAAAGCACTGCTGGGAGGAGGCCCAGAGCACCTGCACTGCACAGCATAACCCTGCTCTGCTCTGACACCTGCCTCTCTTGAGTCTGCCTTCCAGGCAGGAGATCCTGACCTTCGAGGTCTGAATCCTGCTCTGGAAAAGGTGATCAAGGAAAAAAAAGATCACATGTGACCTGGTAATGGTGAGCGGCAAGGCAGAGGGGTTATAAAATTTTGCTGAAGGAAGATGAAAGCCTGTTTGTGTTCTGGCTTCCCACTGAAACAAATACACAAAGCACAAATTTGCTGAAAATTCATTAATGTTCTGCATATTTCTAGGAATTTAATTTATCAACTAGAAACTGCATAAATAGAACAGGCAAAAATGCTGAAAGTAGATTAAACATTGATGTAAGTATATATCGATTTGAACATTTCTGTGCCTTTGCTAGTGACACATCAATAAAATTAAATAATATCTTAATAAAATGTCTTGGTAATTATGTCTTTTCCCTTGCGTAAGTGTGCCCTCCAGCAATGTAATTAAAATCAAAATTACATTAACCCTCCAGTGACCATTTGACAAAAAAAAATTAAGAGTCTAGAGATTTCTCTGAGCTCTCCCGCTGAGCAGGATCACTCTTGGTCACACAGGCTGCACACTCCACTTCCATTCTGATGGCTCTGATCGTGCTCACTCACAACATGTGTTGAGTGATATCCAAGCAAATCAGAGAGCTCTGTGTGGGAGAACAAAGATGGTTCAAAGGTTCATTTGGGCTCTGGGAGGACCTGGCTCTTGTCCCCTGCAAAACATTCCCATGGCACTCGAGCAGTGATGAGTCAGACAGGCCATGGTGCCTCCCTGGCACAAAGCAGGATCCACCTATAGGCTCTGCCACTGCCATGGGGCCTCTGCTGTGAGGACACCCAACTGACTTCTCCTGTCCTGGACCCAGAGAACCATGGCAAAGCTAGAGCTGCCTGGGTTTGCCCACTGTTCTGGTGGCAAGCCCATGCCTGGGGTGCAGAAGAAGCCCCCTCCTACCCAGCACAGGGGCACCTGCCACAGCTCTGAAGCAGCTCTTCAGAAATGTCACCAAGAAGCTTTGCTGTCTGCAGGAGTGATTGGAGAACAGACCAGTGAAACCCCTTGACATTCCCATTTCACAGGGGGGAATGGCCATTGTCCTGCTGTCAGAGACACTGACAATGTGGTCTGTCAGGAGCCACCCATAATCTGTTTGCTGCAACTCTGCTATGTCACACTGTCAGTTTGTCACCTATACTTGCCATTCATATAACCTATTAGTTGTCCAGTTTGTCTTTCTGTCATGGACCATGTGATGCTCAGCACAACAACTCTGTGCATTTTATTGCTCTCCTTAGTTAATAAAGCACCACGTTCGAATTTGGGGGAATTGAGGAGACATGTCTGTCATAGCACATCCCTGTCCTTGGCACCCAGCAGGTCCCACCATGCTGTGGCATCTCACCAGAGCAACCCATTGGGACAGGAACAAAACTGCCACAGCCTTGATAGGGCTGCCACACAGAAACACCTCCCAGCTTGCTCAGGACACCTGCTGGGGCTGTCACAAAGGCATCTGCTCTTGCCTCAGACAGAGCTGGCCATGGATTCCACCACCTCCAGGCAGAGCAAAAGGTCCAAAGTGAGATAGACCCCAGCCTGGATTTCATACCTTCTGCTTCACTTCTGGACTTCAGAGTGAGAGGGGATTGCAAGTGGGTCCTGCCTGAGGAGCAGGGCACTGTCGGCTGCGTGGATGGAGGGAGGCCAAGGGATACTGATCAGCTGCAGTGCCAGATTCAGCAGCAGATGTGTACTGCAGACAGGGACTTGGAGGCTGAGCTGTGTCAGATCAGAGGCTTCTCCTCCTGTACTGATGCTGTGAAGTGTTTGTGCCAAGTAAATGCATCTGCGTCCCAGAGACAGGGACCAGGACGCTGGTGTGGCTCCATTGGGTGCTAGACCCACAACTTCCAGGACTGAAGGCAAAACCGTCCCCCATCCCCAGAAGATGATCATAGCTCTGTATCTGATCTGAATCCAGCACAGCAAAGCCTTCAGGTCCTGGCTGGCAGCACACAACATCCTTTGAGAGGTGACTGCACCCTCCGCTGTGCTCCTGTGGGTATTTCATCTGAAGGACTTGCAGAGAACTTTGTAGCCATTCATTAGCACAGAACTTCCTGGCACCATGAGCTAATGAGAGAAGAGAGAGACAGATGAAAAAGCTGTTCCTAAAAACCAATATCAATCCTGAATTCACAGCAAAGCTTTTTTTTCTGCTTATTAGGTTTGGAATTAAAACAATTTGGCCTACTATTCTGCTACTTTGCATATCTAATAAGCAGACATTTTTCTATTTAGATACAATTACAAAATAAACCTTGAGTTGTACAGCAAAGAGCTTGGAGTTCCTGCCCACTCACCTTTTTATTGAAATCCTTGTAATACTGTGTGCCATACTTCAGCAGGCAGTCAAACACCATAGTTAAAGCCCCAGTATGACATTTTACACCTGACTTAACCAGCACTAGATTATCGGCTGTTGGCACAAGAGTGCATTTTTTACAACTTGCTAGTCTCTGAACTTGTATTAAAGGGTCCTGGAAGCCTAGTGGGACTGAGCAGGCTCAAGACAGCTTTGGTATAACTTTGCAGCTCTTGGTGAGCTCGCACAGACCATTAGCTGCAGATGTCCTTCTGAAGATCAAGAGCACTTCAAAGTCTTCTAAATTCCTTCCTAAGCTCAAGAGGCTTGGAACATTTGCACAGCTTACACCAGCTGACCTCGATCCATGAGGCAGCACTCAGATCCAGACTAAGACTTCTCCTAAAAGTATTTTAAATGTCTCCCATTCTCTGCAATGAAATAATCAGTAGACCTCATTTTCACACATTTGAAAAGTTACATTTTCAGTAGTCTGCCTTGTCTGCAGACAGTTGCCTTCACAATAAACTCAGAGGAGACTCCCCATTCACTCGGTCTAGGACAGCAGTGGAGACATTCCTGTTGTTCCTGGCACTCTTGGGACCAGGCAGCAGTTGGCATTAGTACTTGCAAGTTCACAAGGAACACCGAAAATAGTTACTGATTTCTGAGGACTATTGTTAACTAATCTTCAAATATTATAGTGAGTGACAAGTGCCTTGGAATTTGAGGATCGCTGATGACTCCTTTTGTCTGTGCTCACTGTTGCAATGTTTGTAGCAAAATAATTCAAGTTCAGATAATGTAAATGCTTCATGAAAGAAAAAGCTTTGCCAGTCAAAGATCCAGGGTTGTGGACATTACCCAGGGAGGCAGATACTCAACCTGTACCTGGAAATTTGGAAGGATGGGAATCCCTGGCACAACAAGCTCATGCCCCCCTCTTTCCACTGAGGACCTCCTGATTTACTGGCAAGACAAGGATAATTCGTTTCGATGTTTTTAAGAAAATGAACCAGGCATAGCGCAAGCAGGACAGTCCACAGCCTTGGAAACAAGCACCACAGTATTAACAGAGACCAGATGGGCCTCGCATGGCAAGTGGCACAGCAGCATCTGTTACAAAGGAGGAAAAGCAGCACAAATAGCAGCAAGTTTCCATGGCCTGGCAGCTCCTGCCAGGGATGAGTTCACAGTGGGAATTGATCAGGCAGGAGTCCACTCAGCATCATCAGGGATGGTGCTCTATGGAGACTGCTTTCTCCTTTAGCACTCTCTCCTCCAGAGGACCTGGCTCTCTCCATAGTGATGGGATGTGCTGATGGCTTAACGAGCTGCCAATGGGATTATGCAGAATCATTTTGTCGGGTTCAGGAGCTGTGGGAAATGGCATATGCTGGAAGCACAAGACTGCACAGCCCTAACTGCACAGACAATGACATCTGAGCCCAAAGCCTTGTCATAAAGAAGAAAAGACATGCAGAGCCTGAACATCTTTGGTATTTCAGAGCAGAAAAGTCCAATCCCTGTAGATGGTGGGCATCTGGGAGCTGCTGGGTTTTCTAGCACAGGCAGGGATTTCTGCTGCATGCATAACAGAAACAGAGAGCCCCACAGCAATGAACATCCTGCAGCAAGAGCACTGCAAGGCTGGTCAGCCCACTCGTGTCCAGCACCACTCCCTCCCACAGGAGGGACACATCCAGGAAGAGCAAAGGATGGCTCCTTCATGACCTCTGCTACTGTCAGGACCCTATGACAAGAGCTCAGGCCCTTCCAGCCAAAGGTGAACAGCTTACCTAACTTCATTAAAAAAACAGCAACATTCATTATTTCAACCTTCCAGGGCAGGCACAAAGATAGATGAAAGGAATAAAGGCAAGCTAGAAACATCAATAAATTACTGCATCTTCTTATTGGCTGCAGTATTCAATAGTTTCAAATGTTTTCTGCTGCCTTTGGCAAGCAGAAGGTTTGCAAAAGTGCTGAGCCTGTCACCTGTAACATGTCACCATCACTTATCCCTGCTAAGCTGTGTTTTCTCTCCCTTCCCGGGGAGTTCACATGACTGCAAATGGCTGCAGCAGTGAACTGGTGACAATGGCTCTGAGCTAACAGGGCTTGCTGGTAACAGCAGGGATGGCTCAGATGGACGAAAGCAGCGGCGCAACAGAGCTGAGTGAGTGCAAGGTAAAAGAAATACTTCAACTACAGTCACCAATTACCTACAAGAGCTGGACATCCTAGGTGAAGGCACTGCCTGCCCACACACACACCTCCCCAGCTTGCCTCCCAGGGTCCAGGAAGGACACTGCTCCCCACTCACATGTCCCCAGGCAATGATGAGCCCTGCAGCCAGGGACAGAGCTCCTTGTTCTGTAACTGCATGGGAAAGCAGAGGTGAAGGCTTGCGTTGTCTTTACTGATGAGCAGCTGATAATGAGTCACAGGTCCCATTCCTATGACTTGCCTTGCTTAGCTCAGCAGCTGCTGAGCAAGCTCAGGGATGCCCAGCCACGGCAGCGGGGCCCCGCTGCGGCTGTGGAGCAGCCTCTGTCCAGTGCAGCATGCCCAGCAGCACTGACCCTTTATCTGGGAAAGAGCTCTGCCTCCAGTGGTGCATGGAGAGCTCATGGAGAGCCCGCACATGGAGGGGATGTGGCAGGCATGCTCTGGCCCAAGGAGGCACACAGGGTGTGACAGGCCTGGAGCCACTCACAGGCATCCTCAGAGCAGCCCGTGGGGAACAGTCCAGTTCAAAACAATCCTGCATGACCTGCTCCCTGACAGTACCATGGGCCTGCACTGAGGGTTCTCACAAGTGTAGTAGACTACACCACGTGGCTTTGACTGCTGTTGAAAATATTTAATAAACTCTAGAATATGAATCACTATCAAGGACCCTGAACATTAATTTCAGTCACAGCTGGCCACACTCTATCACCCTATAAACACCTCTCCAGTTTCAATTAACATTTCGCTATCTCCTGTCTCCTTGAATATTATATTTAACTAATTTAAGAGGATTGGTAAAGATAGTTTTCACACTTCACATGAAAGCATAATGAAATAATGATACCTGTACCCACAAAAAGCATGAGGATACTGCATAAAGAGCTTTAAAGTCATCTGAAGCAAAAACTTCTCCAGGAGACCTTCATTCTAGCTTTGGCTACCAAGGCCCCCATGCAGGTGTGTGCCATCCTTGGCACAGGGTCCAGCTCTGGCCCCCAGCCCCAATCAGCCACAGCTGGCTCAGCCACAGTGCCCCTGCATTTGGGTTTCCCCATGTTGTAACAAATGCCTTTGGAAGGAGCAGGCATTTCCCATGGCAGACTAAGAGAAACTGATTATTGTTTGTCCTCATCTATAACCTCATTTGCAAAAAACCAGTACTGTGGGTTTTCAAAATCATGGAAATTTAGGCCTAAGAAGGGCAGAAAACAACTGAATGGTGTCCTTTGTGCAATAACCTTTCCTCTGTTTGAAGACTGTCACTTCCCCACCTCTTATTTTCCCATTTCAGGTCAACAACAGTCAGTTCTTTCAGGCTTTCCTCATGAGTCATATACTTTGGATCTTAGCATCTCTTTCAAAATTTTCCAGTACTTCACCAACTTCTCTGTATTTTTTCTTAGAAGAAATATATATTTCATTATTTTCAAGATTTAAAATATTTTTATTCTCTGAGATTACATGCAGAGGGAATGTTTATACCTGGGCCCATACAGGCAACACTCATGTTAATGTGTCCTAAAATAAGGCTTTGCTTTTTGGCATCGTCACACCCACATCCTTTCCTACAAAAATGTTGCCTTGCCAGATATTTCATATATCAAAAGCAGAATATATAAATACTTAAGTATGCATTCCTACTTTTTAGTTCTCCCTTCTATGCAGAACGTGGACTTTCTGTATCAGTGCAGGCTACTTTCCTATCTTAATTGTGCCCCAGGGACTGTTCAGACTCTCATCTACATTACTCGGGCCAGAGCTACAAGGTTTATAAGCTTGTAGGCTCTGCCCTCATCCCCAGCTAGGGTTTAGTAGACCTCCCAATTTCCTATATTAAACAAAACAATTTTCCAATAATGCGCTTGCTTCATCTCCCTCCTGTGTGGAGCAGAAGCAGCTCCCTGTGGGAGCACAGCTCTTCCCAGCTGCCACACGGCCAGGGGCCGTGGAAGACCCCCGTCTGGAGGGAGATGTGGAGACACTCCATGCAGCCACATCCCATTAACAGCATCCATCCCCAGCCGGCCACTTCAGCACCTCAAAACGCCTGCAGTGGGACCTCACTCTGCTGGGAAAGCCCTGGAGCTCCTGGCACAGGGCTCCAGCCCCACGGCAGCTCTGAGCCCGGTCCCCCAGCTCCGTGTGGAGCAGAGTCCCACTGGCTGCAGTTACGCTGCTGCTCCGGCTCAGCTGCCACCAAGCTGAGGTCACTGAGCCTGGGAGCACTGAAGGGAGCAGCTGAGCAGGCAAATGGCTCTACCAGAGGGTTCAGGCACTTCCCTCCCAGCCACCCCATGTGCCATCACCCCCTCTGATGTTTTCACTTTGCTTTCAGATGCTCCATGGCACAGCAAGTCCTTTCCTGATGGTGCACAGCTGCACCACTTACCACTGCGTGTTTTGGCCAAGGCAGGAACACGCTGGGCTGCAGGGACAGAGCCCAACCCTCCACAGCTTCCTCGGGGCTGGAGCGCAGCGTGCGGCCAGAGCCACAGACCCCCGGCACCGCTCCAGCAGCCCCTCCAGGACAGCAGCTCAGGAGCACCCATTCCACCCGGTTTAAAGCTCCATCCCGGGGGGAGCACGTGCGCTGGAGCTGAGTGCGCCCACCCGCGCACGGCTCCCCGTGCTGCGGCTCCATCTCCCCAGGGCACCCCGGCATGCCCTTCCGCAGAACGCCTGCAGCCACTGAGCTCGCTGGAGGCTCCCTCGCTGCTGACAAATCCCTCAGGCTCCATTCCTGAGAGCTGCAGCAGCGGCACAGCCCGGTCTTTGCAGAAAGTCTCCCACAGCACAGCTCAGCCTGTCAGGGGTTTCCTCTATCCTTCTCCAAGCACTGACTGTAGAAGCCAACAGTTTAATGTTGTCATTTCCTTTAGACTGCAGTGTTCTCATTTTAGCACACCAACTTATTTTTTATGGAGTTTGGAAAGATTTCTTTTTGTATGTCCTCACTTCTACTCCAAGCGTGTTTGCTCTCAATTTATTTCTGCTCTTCTTATCTTCTCAACAACTGCATCTCTTGTTCCTAGTCCTGCTCATTTTCTGCTCCATATTGTGATTTTTCTTTAATTTCATCTTGCTCCCACACTTCCCAATCACACATTTCATCACTCCTGCTTCCCTATTGCCAACAACATGTGATTTCTTTATCTTAATTGTATCACCCAGTCATCTGGCTCCAGGATGGCATCTCTTTACCTCACAGTGCCATCCCTTTAATCGTTACTGCTTCTGGCATGTATAATAATAGTTGAGACCAGCTGTTAGCTTTTACCTTCCAGTTACAGGCACAAGGGTTTTTTTTCTTCCACGTAAGTCCTAATGACAACACAAACTGAAACCATCCAAACATCACTTCACACAGGCTGCAGAAATCAAACCAGTGCTCCATGAGCTCCTCTTCCCTGCTCCCAGCTAAGCAGCAGGGAGCTGCCCAAGACCAGCCCTTGAGGAAACAAAGTCTTTCTGAAGGACCAGACTCACGCCCTTGCAAGGAGCCCATCAGCAGAAGTACCTGAGTCTAGTCACAGGTCCCATTTCTGCTGTTGGCTTCCATGTCACTCCCAGGGGCGTCTCCATCCCACGAAGCCTGTGCTGTGTCCATGCCCCTGACAGGCTTCTGGCAATGGGCAGTGGTCTCCATGGAAATGCAGCCTTCCCCCACAGCACATGAAACCCTTTTTCCTCCTATCTGCCAGGCTACACCTCTCTGATGCCCACCAATCCACCCACAAGTGACAAAGCTCCACAGAGTTAGCAGCCAGCCTGCTGCCCAGCAGAGTGGGCTCCCACCAGGCTGTGGGACTTGACACCAAGTGTCTTTCTCAGTGCATAGCAGATGGTATAGACCAGCTTCACTGCCTGGGGTGCTGTCCTTGTCTGTCTCCAAATGCAGGAGGTTGTGGCACTTTGGCATTCTCTGGACAGCAGGCTACACAAGCTGCTATAGGCAGTGCCCTCTGTGCCTCAGATCTCCATCCAGCTCCTCCCTCCCTCCCCCAAAAGAATTTCAAATGGCTGATTCATGTTCAAAGCATCTTCAGCACTTGGGGGGTCCTGCTCAGTGCATGCAGTGACAGCTCCTTTTCAGGGAAGCAGAAGGGAGCTGGAACTGCCAGCCCAGGCTGGGAGGAGACACCTGTGCAGGGCGTCAAGAGGCAACAGTGGAGGCACCACCACAGGGGCCCAGTAACTGCCCATTCCAGATGAAAATTCTGCTGTCTGGATCCACTTGTCCAGCTCCAGGAAAAGGCAAAGAGCTTTGAATGCATCACAAGTTATCAGCAATAAGAAGTTTTACATGGCGGTATAGGGAATAAAAACTGATACTACAAGCTCCTTAAATGCCACTGCAAAAGGCAGCATGGCACAGGAGTCATTGTACGGGTCTAACTCAACACCTCTGTCTGTATCCTGATCCACACGTGCTGCTGGGAAGGTCAGCAAGAGCTGGGCTTCTGCACAGAGAAACATTTTACATCTGTCAGAGGGTGCCATGGTGCCAGCCATGAATCAGCACAGGAGAGTGTCTGGTCACCTGATTTACACAAAGGTAGAATTGAATTGGAGCTTGAATAATACAGGTCAAAAAAAGAACAGAGCGGGAGATTATACAGCAGGAAAATCTGACAAAAGGACTTATTTAGTCTGGAAAAATGCCATTTACACAGGGCACCATACTTTGTCAATGTAAAGCAATCCTTGCTGATCTGTCTCTACACAGGGCCATGCTAAAAGTCAGCAGCTCAAGAGGAGAAAGAATGTGCTCCATCAGCACTTGGGGCTTGCACTGTGTTCCTGCTCTGCAGAGCAAGGCCAGGACCATGGCACCCAGATGTGGCCAACACAGTTAACTGTTCTAGCATAGCAGGAGAGTCAGTCAGAGAAGAACCATCCTGTTCCTTGACTTTGCTATGGAGCTGATTTATCCCCTGGAGCAACTAGGTGCTTTCAGGGATCAAACATCTGACTCATCATAGGAGTCACCACTCACAAACCCTGGGCAGAGACAGGGCATGGACCAGGTGTGAAGCATTGCCAGAACCAAAAAGTACATGAGCTGTTCAGGATGAAGAGCTGCATGTAGGAGAGAAAAGGAGAGGAAGTTTTTACCAAGTGGCAAGAAAGCAGATGTTGTACAAGGGCTGGAGCAGGATAGCTTTGCTGACCTAGATGTCTGCATTTACCTACAGGGAAGGAAAATGCACAAAAAACTAAACCAGGGTCTAGAGTAACAGAAATGTGTTTAAGGGCCCCATAAGCCTACCTACCTCTACTCCTCCAGAGCTAGAGGAGTAGGCACAGGCAGGCACTAGTTCAGAGGGCAGTGCCACAGGCTGGTACTGAGCCTTTGCCTGAAAGGCTTTCACAAACCAAGGTGAGTGAAAAGGCAGCATGTAAAAATACTGACAAAGATGTACAAAAGGACTATCAAAATAGATGTTGGCAACTGGCAGAGATGAGGGGAAGGTGCTGGACTGGTCCCTTGGAGGCACCAGGTCAGCCCACTGCTTCAGCCATTCCAGGATGTGCCTGAGGCAGCAGGAGTGTACATGGAAGTGTACTCCCATCCAGGAGTCCCCAAGGCTGCACACTGCTCAACTTGGCTGAAAGAGCTGAGTAGCAACAACACTGCCTCGTCCCTCCTTGTTCCTGTACACTGAACCTGCACACTGTATGGTTTAAAGCGTAGGCATTCAAGGCATGTTGATGCATTCAAATATTTCTGCCATGCAAATAAGAGTCCATATAATCCATTTTAGGCAGCTGTAACCTAAATTGACAGCTGAGGGAGCCTGCCACGACCACGACAAATACAGATAACAACCTTTGAGGGCAATACCCCAATAGTCAGCCCTGGATGGATGGGGAAAGCCTTCCAGGGCACTCAGGTCAATGAAACCACAATTCACCACATGGCTTTGGGGTTATTGAGCAAGTCAGTGTTGGCACTTTGATTTCTCCCCAAAAAGAATTGCTGAAAGAAAAATAAAATCAACAAAGAATGCCATCTGAAGCAAAGTCTCAGAGTCTTCTTTGAGAGGAGCTCTTTGAGAGCACATTTTTCCTAAGGAAGAGCAGCTGCCCAAGAAGCACACACAGCCCAAGGTGCTGCCCTGTGCAGCCCCCACAAGCAGACACTGCAGTCCCCAGACCAGCTGCTCTGCTCTTTGGTCTCTGCAATGCTTGAAGAACCTCACACCTGGCTCTGACCTGTCACCTGCCCTCACTGCTTCCCCAGTGCCCACTCCATCCCTGCCAGGCCCATCACCAAGACCAGGGCAGCTCTCCACTGTGTTTCCCCAGACGTCTCATTCTGACACTGCCCACCCTGCTGCAGCTGCCCGTCAGAGCCCCACACTCAGGCCTTGCCAGGCTGATGACAGGGCCATCCCACACCCATATACATTTGTGGGCAATAAGGCCAGAAGGGACCTGATCATAGAAACATTGAATGGAAGGGACCTTAAAGCTCAACTAGTTCCAATCCCTGGCCATTGGCAGGGAACCTTCTATTAGACCAGGTTGCTCCAAGCCCCATCCAACCTGACCTTGAACACTCAGACGAATGGGACATCCACAGCTGCTCTGAGCAACAGCTGCAGCTTTTCTTCCCTCCTGGGGAAGATTTTCTTCCTAATATCTAATCTAAATCTACTCTCTCTGACAGTTTGAAGCCACTCCCTCTGGTCCTGTTACTACATGCTCTTGTAATATGCCTCTCTCCAATATTTTTTGTCAGCTCCTTTCAGGTCCTGGAAGGCCATAATTAAGTCATCCCAAAGCCTTCTCTTTTCCAAGCTGAACAACCCCAAATTTCCTCAGCCTTTCCTTATAGGAGAGGTGTTCTATTCTTTGCCTTGCTGGCCTCCTCAGGACTTGTTCCAACAGCTCCATCTCCTTCCTGTGCGTGGTCCCAGAGTTGGATGCAGCACTGCAGGTGGGGTCTCACCTGAGCAGGACAGAGAGGTGATGATCATCCAGGATGACCTTGTGTCCAGCACAAGCCTTCAGACTACTCTGGATTAACTCCAGTTTGAGCAACCAGAAGGTTCTTTTAGAAAGAAAACATTTGATCTTCACAGCCAGCATTTCTAATGAGGAAGAGACCTGAGGTCCATTGTTCCAGTGCTTAATTACATTCAGTTCCCACTGTGTCTCTCTAATCTAAACTTGTCTGTGTTCAGCTGCATCTAGTTAGAGAGACCTTTGTCCTCCAGACACAGTGTCTGCTACCTGAGCTCTGTCCCCTAAGTAGGGGCTGAAGGAAGCTGCTTCCACAGCCTGTCTCTGACAAGGAATGAGAGATCCTTTCCTGCAGGCTCCCACCCCACAGCATGAATTCATTCTCCATAATCTCATAGCTCTTCCCAACTCTTCTCTTAGACATCAACTTCCACTTTAGCACAGCTGGCAGACCCAGGCACTCTGCTCCAGCCACACCAGCCACAGGTAAACTTCAGCTTCAACCTATTCTGTCCTGTGTCTGTGAGGGGATGACTACTTAGATTTTATTGTGCTCATACAAAAGAAATAAGTTGAGTCCTAACACCCCCCAGCTCTCCCTTCAAAGCTACCTGGAAGGTCTGGTTCAGGGACCATGTCCTTGCTGCAGAATGGTTAAGAAGGTTAACAAAGGGTTAACAGCTGCTTTTCCTTGGGGAAAACAAGGGCTAGCACAGAACTTGTCATGTATGGGTTTGGAAACATGGGGTCATTTTAGTTCTGGTAGCATGGGCCCTCCAGTCACATGACTCCAAGCAAAACATCCTATGTAAACCTGGTCTTTTGTCCTCTTTCCATAGATTCACATGGAGCTATCCTCCTCCTCCATCACACATTCTGTTTTCCACAGCAAACATCAGCCACCTCCCCTGCTCATGCCCTACACACCAGGACACGCGGCACCGCTGACCCAAGAGCGCTTCTGCTGAGCTGGACCTGCCACCATCTTTGCCTCCCAAACCCTTCCAACAGCTTTCTGGCTAGAGGTTTCCCAGGTAACTTTTCAGTTAACTTTCCCAGCAAGTCCCAGACACAGCAAATGGTTGCAATGGACTCTCATAAAGCAGCAATTCTAAATCTTGTGTATTAGCCAAGCTCCTGGCATTGATACATAGCAATTAAATAACCTTGTTAATGTATCTTTTCAAACTTCTTACTGCACAGACAGGAACGCCTTAAGATCCTATCACCCCTGCCCAGGGATTTATAAGCACAAGCAGCAACTTAGATAAGATAGACCAACTGGTGCATGAAATCATACCAAAGCTCTCCCCAGTTGGCTCACAACAGGAAATGCAGCCTTTGGGGTAAAAACTGCTGCTTCAGAGAGAACCTCTGCCTCTAGCTACATCTTTTTGAGAACCAGAGTTCCTTTCTAATCAAATTGTCATGCCAATGCCTGTCTTTACCACCAGTGCAATTAACCCCCTCACGCATAAAATACAAATGATTGAAGCATTTCTTTCTCCAGGCTCTGTGTGACTCACACATCAGATAGGAGTGGTGCTGGTCCACCCCTGTCACTGGGAGCTTCTGTGGCTTCTCCTGCATCCAGCAGCACAGCCCTCCTGCATTCATCTCCTCTCAGTGTGCACTAAGCACCAGCACTAACCCCATCTCTCTGTGCTCCTCTTGTCTCATGTAAGAAAGAACACAAAAAAAAAACCCTGAAGCCCATAAGACCTCATAAACAACTGGTCCCCTGCTCCTGTGAGAAAGGCATGTCCCACACACTTGCTACCACTCCTGCCACAATGTGAAGCAAATCAGATCTGCCCAGTGAGAGCTGTTTGTCTCCAGGTGACACCTGCCTGGAGGTCAGCCCCATTGTCAGCAGTCAGTGCTGGCATCTGGAAAAGAAGACACACCAAATACTGGAGCTTTTCCCTGCACCTAGCAACAGTGCCCAGTGCCGAGGGAACCAGCCCTCAGCTCTGCAAGAAGCACTGGGTGGGACAAGCTCCCGGGCTAATTCACATGAAATATAAAACACTTTACATGGAATGAAAAAACACTTTATACATTAAATTTGTAACACTGTGGCAGCCATTTCCTACACACAAAACAAATGAAGTATTGGTTGTTCTTTCAGCCAGTCTTTCCCTGCCCTAGAAAGAGCTCTGAAGTGCTCTTCAGCATCCACACTACTGCTGAACTATTGCTGACTGCATCCCCTCCCCAGGGACACTCCGGTGGAGGGCCCTGGCCAGGCTGTGCTGAGGTGCCATTCCCACTGGCTGTTTGTCCCCTGCGCCTCCACAGCTGCCCCTGGGCCTGGCAAGCCCCAGTCAGCAGAACCCTGGCACCTCAATGCAGCGTCCAGGAAGGGCCCAGCCACAGGGCACAGGGCGCTGCTGGCTCCCAGGACGTGGACATGGGGCAGCCAGGTGGGCAGAGGGAGCTGCTGGCTCTATGGGCAGGTGGACACAAGGCCACATCTGCAGGAGGCAGCTGCCTTGTAAAGGCCTAAGAGCTGCTGGAGTATCCATTTGCAGTCAGTACTGGTGATGTATTAAGAGAGGATAAAAAGCCTTTTCCTCACACACACACTGGCAGCAGTCACAGTCCCTGCACCAGGCTCAGCGCTGCAGCACAGCTCTCCCAACAATCCAGCCCCACCACCACCTCCAGCCTCCCCTGCTCACAGCTGCTGACAGACCACTGTGCAAGTCTCCAAGGAGCAGGCACTCCCTGCACATCAGCAATTCCCAGACAGGGATATCAGAGGCTGCAGCCCAGTGCAGTGAGCTGACATCATGTGCCTGATGTTGCCAAACATGGGTGAGCTGTTGCTAGAACAATCAATTTTTAAATATCTCTGTGCTTGTTACCCTGAGCCTGCAGTAACTATAGTAACCTGCTCCGGGGCTCCTCATCAAAGGCACCACAGCTGTGCCTGGGGCTAGGGGTTTCTGGGGGCTTGGAAGGCTGCTGCCTCCTGGGCTGTGTCCCAGGATGCTCTGTGGGTCACCCTGGAGCATCCCATCTGTTCTGTTTTGGCAGCACCGGTCCAGGAACTGGCAGAAGCACTCTGCAGACACCAGGTAGCTCTGGCCTCTCTGACCATGGAGGAAACATTCCTGTCAGCACTGCCAGGGTCTGCCCCAATACCTTGGGAACAGGAATCCTCTGGAAGGGGCCACAATGCCCACCCATATGGCTTTTGCAGGGCTCTTTCAGGGGGATCCAGCATGTCCTGCAAAGCAGATTTCCTCTGGCACATGTGGCTTTTGGCAACAAGTGGAAGAGTCCCTGCCTCAGAGTGGTGCTGACTGAGTGGTGCTGACAGAGTGGTGCTCTGTGAGTGCCCCCCACCCTAAACAGTCCTGTCTTCAGCACTGGTGCTCATAAGGGAGACCATGCATGCCATGAAGACTAATGAAGAGGAAACTAGACTTAGTTTGTTTGCTGAGCTGAATTAAAGGATCAAGCAATAAATACCAGGCTCAGAAGTAGGAAAAGGCAGAACAGTGATGTGCACTGCCGGTAATGGACAGCCCAGTGACTGCCAGCTGACCTCTGGGCTCCCTCAGCATGCAGAGTGATGCCATGCCCAGCACCAATGCCACAGACCTCTTTCCAGAGTGGGTGCAGAGACACAACTCTTGTCCAGTGTCAGTGCAGTTCAGGGGTGATCCCATCCTCACCTCTCTGCATGCACACAGCCTGGTCCAGAGTGCAGCATCCCACCACCTGCAGCAGGATGGCGTCTCCTTGGCAGTCTGCAAGTGGGCTCTGAGACCCCATGTAGGGAGCACCTCATGCTGTGGTCTGGGCTGTCTGGCATGTTTACCTTATTCTTCTCCTTACCTCTATGCTGCTCAGTAAAAATGCAAACGAAGGGTTGTCACTCTGCTCACTCTTTCTGCAATGCAAATGCCGTGTGTTCCCTCTGTACCTGCTGCTTCCCAGATTGAGGGGGTGGAGAACAAGGAGGGAGGTGGATTGGCTGAATTGCACCTTAATTAGGCTCCTCCCCAGACAACCTGCACTGTGATTTTTTCCAAATCCTATAAATTGTGTAATATCAATTATTCAATCATTCTGGTAATCTAAAGGTTTCCAGAAGACTTCTAGCTTTGTAGGAAAGCTAAACATGAAGTATCAATAATTGACAGGCTTCCCATCAGAGGATTAACTCCCAGAAAATATCCCTTTGGAGCACAAGTAGAGCATGCAGTGCTCCCTGGGGAGGTATTACCTTCACTAGTCAAAGTGCTCTTGGAGAGGTGTCATCACACCAAATTCCATCACTGCATTTTATAAATCCTATTCTATTAGATGCATTTATCCTGCAAACAACTTTGCAGTATAATTCCTAGGTTTTTTCCCTGACATAACTGAGGTCCATATAACCAAGGTACATGAGGGATTAACACAGTGAGCACATTTGACAATCAACATTTGCAGATAATTTCTGGAGTGTTCCATGGGACTGGGCTCTCTGCATGCCCACAGTGGATCAAGGAGGGTCACCTCCTCTGCATACAGTGGAAGCTGAGGGGGGTACCCCGTGTCACACCTCAGGGTAACTGCACGCTTTGCCAGCATCTGTTCATCGCCCCCAGCCCCAAACCAGACAGTTGCATCTTCCATCTGATCAGAGGGGGGTCACATTTTGACCTTCTCCCATAAGCCGGGATTCCCCGGCACAGCCTTTTCCCTTTGCCATGCCCGGCTGGCATCCAGCTCCCAGAGGGCACGTTCCCTGCAGCCATCGGTCAGGCTGGGACGATCCCGGGCAGTTTGCGGCGGGGGCCGCCCTGGGCAGTGCCTTCCCGGCCACGGCGGGGGGCTGCAAGAGGCTGAGGACGATGGTTTTCCCTGGCAGCTCTGGAAGCATTCGCTACAGAGACTGCAGAAAGCCGCGGGCTTGCCAGCACCACGCAGAGCGTTTGGATGCCTCCTACAGGCAGGAGGGGCACAGAGAGTTAATTAAAATGCACTGAGCAAGTGTAAAGTTTCATTACAAGACACAAAGGTAGGCTGAGTTCCTCCTCCAGCAGACATATCTGCACAATTCGGCCCGGCCCTGCAGCTGCCGCTGCTGCTGTGCTCACTGCTGCTGCAGACGCTGTTTTCATCTGTTTTACTGAGTAAACACTACCCCAGGTTGGAGCTGCATAACCAGTCCTGCTGCGCAGTAATGCTTTTGCTTTCTTCCTACAAATCTAACATAAAAGTGACCGTCCTGCAGAGAAGCACGCCCATCCTTTGCCACTGGCTTTCGCTGGCATCTGGCACGGGGACTGAGCATCCCTGTCTACAGCCTGCACATTGGCTGCTGGCATGGCTGAGCCCAGGACCCCTTCAAAACTTCTGGTGGTGGCTAGGCTTGCAGCAGACTGGAGACCATCCAGGGTCAGCAGTCCCACCGCAGCACATTTTCCCAGGAAAACATCCACAAAAGTATTGCTGGTTCCCTGTCTGAAGCCCAGCTCAGCCTGCAGTGTTTGGAGTATGAATATACTGTACATGTGAATGGCAGATTTGTTCCACATATTTTCCTCGAAGACTGTATGTCTTTTCCTTTTTTTTTTAAAATAATGTCAGTCATAAATGTCATGTGCTGGAGCCCAGATCTCATTATTGTGAGCAGAGAAATGTATGCCAGGCAATAAATTCTTTTGTTGGAAATAACCCTGGTGACTAGAGAAATTTATGAATTTATTACTCTTTGTAGGAGCCTTTCCTCCTATGACTTAAAGAGAGATCTATCATCCTACAGGAGACCTTGCTGGTTCTCTAGAAACCTTTGTACAGTTTTATGTCGCATTCCCTGCCTTCCTGCCCTAAGGATTCATTCACCTGCATGGCTCATTATAAACAAGGTGTTCTGAAACCAGGCATCAGCTCAGCAGCGCTGCCAGCGCCTCCCAGGCTGGCACTGCTCCCACATGGCCCAGTGGCCACGGCCCTGGTGGAGAGAGTGTCACCAGTGCTCAGCCACTGCTGGGCTGGCAGTGCTGGGGGGGCCATCCGGGCTCTGCAGCGTGCGGCTGGTGGCTCCCGGGGACCAGCCCAGCCCTGCCAGCCCTGCCAGCCCAGCTCTGCCCTGCCCTGCCCTGCCAGCCCAGCCCTGCCCTGCCCTGCCCTGCCAGCCCAGCCCTGCCCTGCCCTGCCAGCCCTGCCAGCCCTGCCCTGCCCTGCCAACCCAGCCCTGCCGGCCCTGCCCTGCTCTGCCAGCCCAGCCCAGCCCAGCCCTGCCCTGCCTGCCCAGCCCAGCCCAGCCCTGCCAGCCCAGCCCTGCCCAGCCCTGCCCAGCCCTGCCAGCCCAGCCCTGCCCTGCCCAGCCCAGCCCAGCCCTGCCAGCCCTGCCCAGCCCAGCCCAGCCCAGCCCAGCCCAGCCCTGCCAGCCCAGCCCTGCTCTGCCAGCCCAGCCCAGCCCAGCCCTGCCAGCCCAGCCCTGCCAGCCCTGCCCAGCCCTGCCAGCCCAGCCCTGCTCTGCCAGCCCAGCCCAGCCCAGCCCAGCCCAGCCCTGCCAGCCCAGCCCTGCCTGCCCAGCCCAGCCCAGCCCAGCCCAGCCCAGCCCAGCCCAGCCCTGCCAGCCCAGCCCAGCCCAGCCCAGCCCTGCCAGCCCAGCCCTGCCCTGCCCTGCCCTGCCAGCCCAGCCCAGCCCTGCCAGCCCAGCCCAGCCCAGCCCAGCCCTGCCCTGCCTGCCCAGCCCAGCCCTGCCCTGCCAGCCCAGCCCTGCCAGCCCAGCCCTGCTCTGCCAGCCCAGCCCAGCCCAGCCCAGCCCAGCCCTGCCAGCCCAGCCCAGCCCTGCCAGCCCAGCCCTGCCCAGCCCTGCCCAGCCCTGCCAGCCCAGCCCTGCCCTGCCCAGCCCAGCCCAGCCCTGCCAGCCCTGCCAGCCCAGCCCTGCCAGCCCAGCCCAGCCCAGCCCAGCCCAGCCCAGCCCTGCCAGCCCAGCCCTGCCAGCCCTGCCCAGCCCTGCCAGCCCAGCCCTGCTCTGCCAGCCCAGCCCAGCCCAGCCCAGCCCAGCCCTGCCAGCCCAGCCCTGCCCTGCCCAGCCCTGCCCAGCCCAGCCCTGCCAGCCCAGCCCAGCCCTGCCAGCCCAGCCCTGCCCAGCCCTGCCAGCCCAGCCCAGCCCAGCCCAGCCCTGCCTGCCCAGCCCTGCCCAGCCCAGCCCAGCCCAGCCCTGCCAGCCCAGCCACAGGCCCCTTCTCAAGCCCCAGCACTGATACTCTGCCAGCTGCCTGGCGAAGGGCTGAGGGGCGAGATGGGGCTGGCAACTGAGGAAGATCAGAGGAGTAAATGGCATCAGTTCAGCTCCAGACAGCACGTCAGAGACCCTGCTGCCAGCTGCAGAACATCCAGAGTGCAGGGATGGCTGTGCGATCACCTCCTGACAGAGCCACTACAAAATTACACCTTGTTATCTCACTGTCAATTATATTTTCATGTAGGTCTGAAATACTTTGAATACAAACCTTTTTGGTAAGATTACAAATCACTCAAGCACTTCTGCAATTTGGATGGCAGGGGGTCAATTATTTGGACACGGGTTTGCATATAAGGGCCTGCAACAGATTGTAAAGTTTCTCTGTTAGTGAAGCAATTATGAACACTGAATCCAAACTATGGCTGGAGGGTGGTGGAATGGGGCCATCTGGACATGGAGACACAGGCACAGCTGTGAGGGGACTCCCTCACCCAGTGCTGTAGGCACTGGGGTATGTGTACGGTCTCCACAGAGCCTGCTGAGGCAGAGAATACATAAGAGACAGTCCAATAACAAAAATAAACACAAATACGAATGTAAAAATAAGAATGAGAAGTGTCAGATTTTTTTTTGCCAAGAAAGAAGTTCAAACTTCACTTCCACATGATTACTGTTTATTCTAGAAAACCATATCACTTCATTCATTTAACAATTCAAAACATGCTATTTTCAAAAATCCTTAAAAGCTTTCACAAACAGACTCTCATCCAGCCAAAATCCAGCTGGCAAAGCTCCTAGGTGTGAGGATAGACTAATTTATCACTTCTCAGCAATGAATATTAGAGTTTATTTTGTTGAAAAGAAAAACCAGTCAGGGTTTTGACCATCCAAAGTGGCAATCACTGCTGCTAAACACAGAACACAGAGTGTCTGCCATGAAAGACTCCAGAAACCACGTCCATAAAAGCACATTCCCCTCACCAGGCTCTGCTCCTGGGACAACACTTGCACCGTTCCTGGGCTGTCTCCACAGCTGGTTTGTCAGTTCCAGGCTCCTGTCCTGCTCGCCACCACCCAGGGCATGGTGTCCCCTGCTCTCCTCTAGTGGCACACGGGCCCCCCGTCCTGTGCTTCTCTGCAGCATTTCACCACCATCGTGTCACAGCCATGCCCCAGCCCAGGCACAGCCACCTGCACTGGCAAAGCTGCCTGTTCCACACCTAGCCACACTCCTCAGAGCTACTGCCTTGATTTCCTGCTTTTTTCCATCCCTTCATAAAAAATGGATGTTGAATGAAAGGTTTTACACAGCAAACAGAACTGAGATTTAGGGCTACAAATGTCAGATTTCACAACACTCTGTCCATAGAACTGTAGCACATCACCAGTAGCATGAACCAGGGGATGGGACCACAGATTTCCTAAAAGTAAATGAAAATGACATCTGAAGTTATTTTTCTCCTACTCTTAAAAATCAGCCTAACAGGAACATCAAAGTAATCCATGAGCCTGGTCATTCCTGTAACACATTGGCATAAATCAAATGCAAAACCATGGTTGAGCCGGGTAGAAAATCATCTTCCAGAGACATCCAACTGAGCTCAGCAAAGGAGAACAGGCTGACACAACATCTTTAAACATTTTTAATTACCCTGTCAAAGTGACAATTATGGAGCTAATTATTAGGAAGACAATACCAGATATACTGAATAGCACATCAACAGTGTTTTTATGTAATTATGCAATTTAATGAATTGAAGGCTACAGTAATGGACTATATCTGGTTAATTAGGGACTCCCTTTCTGCTAATAATGCCATTTATTTTCAATTCACTATATTTCTTTTTCTGTAAAACGCATTTCCATAGACAATGAAGGATGTTTCAGAGCAGCTCATACTGCTCACCTCTTCATGTATGGGTGGGACACAGAGTGTTTCATGGGTGAACAATGAACTCCAGCTGTTGATTTTTTATTTCCACCTTTGCCATATTCTCTAGGGGTTAGTCACACCCCGGGGCTGGGGTCCCGGTGTTGGCACTCAGCCTGCCCAAAGCCACCCTCTGCCCTGACCTTCTGGCCCAGTCCCCCACCTCAAGCACAGCCCTGTGCCAGGGCACTGGGACAGGAGGTCCTCAGTGGCACACAGCTGCGTTGAAGTCTCAGGAGCCCTTGCAGGACATGTGGGGCCTGTTGAGCCAGTTCCCAGGTGGACTCTGCTCAGCAGCACCCAATCTGCATCAGGCCCCACACCTCTGGCAGCCCCTCACTCTGCTCCTGAGCCACAGGGCAACATGTGTAGGCCTGGGGCTGGCTGGTGGTGGTGCCCCTCTAATACCAGTCACAGGAAGGAGAAGAAATAATTTAAACATTTTCCCCATCAGACAAAATTTTGGAGAGTTTCAAGCCTCCTAATTTCTCATTGTTGAACAAAAAATCTCTGATAAATTATTAATTGTATTTTAAATGTACCCATAGAAGCCAGGGCCTTCCATGGCATGGAGGTGACTGGCAGTCTCTTCCTTCTGCAAAGAACTGCAATACCTGACAAAAGAAAGCATCAAATTTACCTTTTCACATTTGCAGGCTACTGGCATTAATGGCACAAATATTTGGCAGGTGACCCTTTGCAGAGTTTTACTGGCTTTATGACCCTAATACACTAAAGGACTTCCCATCTAAGGGGAAGCTGCTGTTACGAAGGAAGAAATGCAATAATGTACTTGTAAATTAATAAAATCCTGGCAATTGTGAAAACATCCTGGGCTTTTGTTGGCCTGGAGATTTATTCAGTCCTGCTGGCTTCCCAGCTGAGGCAGAAAAGATCATAAACCTGCTAAGAGAAATGCCGCTGCAAAATGTTCCATGCTCAGCTATAACATTCCTCCTCCCTTTGGCACAGCAGCCAAGGTGCCCCAAAAAGGCCAAGAGCTGAACTTGCAAACCCTGTCCCGTCTGTCCTTGCCAGCGGCTGTTCAGGAGCACTAATGCTGACAAGAGCTAACTGTTCTGCAGTTGGAATTTGGTTTGGGAGGGCCTTTCAAAGCTTCCTTCTTTCTAGGAGTACAGTAAGCCTTGAACTGTGTTATGTGCCCATCAAAATTCCATGAGGGAGTGTTGGGAGGGGGTTATGGGTGTCTGGACTGTGCACAATCCCTGCTGTCAGCTCAGGCTGAAGAAGAGCCTCTGCTGAGCTGCAATGGGAACGGTCAGGGATAAGCATGCCACATGCCCCGTTCAGAGCACAGCACCCAAGTCAGGGAGACCAAGCTAAGCTGGTGGCAGGGTGGCAGGAAAGGGACCAGTCGAGTGCTGCAAGGCACAGCAGCAGCAGGAGCAGCTGTCTGGAGTGATAGTCACATTCCTGCTCCTGCCTGTTAAACAGGGTAGACTCAGCTCCCCAGCCCTCACTCCCCCAGCGATGCTCTGAGGCAGTGAAACATTTTGCTCCTGCTGTACAAGTCAAACACATTAACTCCAGCCCTCTGGGGAGTCTCTGAGCACTGTACCGAGCCACTTCCCCATGGTCAGCAGCTGATCCAGCCATCCTCCCAACTATCTGTTGTCAAGGCAGCAGAATTCACCACATGGTGAATTCACCACTTGGATTCACAAACACTTCGAGTCCTGAGCCCAGGTGCAGGAGATACATGCTCTCTATGAGTAGCATCACCACAGAACAGACAATGGGAATTCTGCCCTGCAGACTTGCAGTCCGCATTCCAGCGGACAGTGAGAACCTGCTTGCAGGTTGCTTGCTTGGGATGCTTTGCCTTTGTAAGTTTAGGAATAGGATGACATCCCAGGTCTGGAAAGGGCTGAGCAATGAGGACACCAGGGCTTCAGTCAGACTTCACCAAATATTTAATAGAGAAATTATCCAGAACCAGCTCTTCTGAGGCACAGCAGCAGTTCATTTTCATCAGGGAATACTCAGCTAGCTGATTTTATGACAGTATGTCTTTTTATGTATATAAAATCTGTGAATTAATTTAGTGCTTGTGAAACCAAAGGAGTGATCACACTCGCGTGAGCCATGAATACAGTGGAAAGAGTGGCCAGCAACTTGGGTCAATAGCTAGCTCAGCAACATGTGCCATACCACTTGTACCATACAAGGAAGGCAGCTGCCCTGCTATTCCAGCACTCCAGATCAGACAGTGGCCACTTTCTGAGACTCAGTACTTCAGGAGGAAAATCTCCACCAGCTTCAGTGCAACACTCATGAAAACAGAAGTTGTTTGCACCAGTCCTTGTGTGGTATAAGTGATGCCAAGGAAGATTCATGCAGCTCTGCTAGATGGAGATTCACATGAATAGTCTCTAGAGTGGTTACCCAAAATGTCCCAAGAGGCAACAAAAGAGAAAGGCACAACTTGTTTAATCTACTTCCACACTGGTGTAAGAAGAACTGAACTTCTCCTTCTCCTGCACCCCAGAGCACCTTCCCCGTTGTGGTCTCTGTTCTCTTACTGCTCCTCATTTCCAGGGGAAACCAATACTGGGGAGTCCTGGGAAGAATCTCAGGCACACCACTCCTTCCCACAGCATCATTCCTGTTTCCAGCCCTGTCCTCAGCCTTCCCTGTCTGGATGCATTAAAGTCAAACTCTCTATAACACTATCCAGGCCTTGGCAGCATCTCAATGTCTGCAGAGCCAGCAGTGACCATGGTGACATCACACATGCCCTCCTTTGCCTCAGCCCTGTCCCCACCTGTGTTCCCACCCCTCTGGCTTTTCTCCTTCATTCCTCCACAGGCTTATCAACTGTGCTGTCACTGTGGGTTTGATCTCTCTTCTTCTCCCTTTCATGCAATGACACAGACAAACTTTCTCTTCAGTGATTTACAATTTTTTTCTACTTTACAGTCTAAGATTTTCTGGCTGATAACAGAAGGATTATGAGGATGGACATCCCCACCACTTTGCTCAACTGACTGCCTCTTGCACCTGCTGTGCTTTCAAATATCCAGAGTGCCTTGGATGTTTTAGCTTTCCCTTCTAGCTCTTTTGCTGCCAATCCTTCTGGGCAGATGCTTTCTCTCACCCCTCCTGCTCTGGCATGTCTTTGGCAATAGGTCAGGTTGGATAAGCAAAGTCATCTTCTCCAGTCTGGACTGTGAAATGCCAGATTTTGTACCTAAGCTCAAATTCATCTCATGCTCAACCATCCATAAGCCAGAGGTACAGACCAAGCCTTCACAGAGCCCTGAAGAAGGTGAAGGGCTGGCAGAGCTGTGGGCTGAGGGCAGGAGGGATGATCAGAGCACAGTGAAGTCAAAATGGTCAGGCACAAAGGCAGCACCAGTCCCAGCAATCGTCATTCTCTGATGCCACCACCCCATTGTCCCAGGAGCAAAGCCATCCAATGCCAGAGCGTGGTGTGCCAGGGGGCACTCACAGAAATAACAAAGGGGGTTTGGTGCCAAGGAGCTCATCCTGTACAGAGCAAATGCTCCTTCTGCAGGCCTAGAGGAGGGAAAAGGCAGCACTGGGGGTTGCAGGGAAACAGCCCTGGTACTGAAGAGTGGCCCAGAGTCCCCCAGGGCCAGAGCAGAGGGAACAGCACTGGCCACAGGGCTGCTCTGCTGGCAGGGCACAGCCCAGCCTGGCCATTGCCAGCGCCAGACTTTCTCTGCTGAAGCTGCTCAGCCATCACCCATGGGGTGGTCACTCCAGAGCACCCACCTGCTCTCACCGCACCGAGGGTGCCCCATCCCACTCCTGCCTGCAGAACATGGGATTGGCTCCTGCCCACCCTAGCACAAAGATCAAGATTTTCCTAATGACCAGTCTACGGGGACTGCAGGGCAACCGGGGAGCTCTGTTTCCTGGCTTCAAAATGTTTTTGCAGAGCTCCATCTAGGGGGGATGATGCTGGGCCAGGCTGCAGATCAAGACAGGTACTAGTAAAAAACACAATGGTTCCTTCCCCTGGCCTGAGGCCTCTCATCACACACTTACGGTGCTAATTACAAAGGAAGGAAACAGCCTATAAATTTTACGGTCTATTCTAATTTCAGTTGCAACTGATTTCAAAAAAGCTGGTGAAGATAAGTGCACCTGTGCAGATCAGTGGTGCATCACAGGCAGAGAGCCAGAGCGCTTAATTAAATGTTATTCTACGAATAGCCCTCATTGGACAAGACTGAGTATTAAAGCATCCGTTTTCTGAAGGAGACTGAGTGTAATCAGAATCTCTTGCTATAGAAAAACAAGACGAATCCCAGCTCCAGACACTAATGTCCCTCAGAGAGTGGCAGAAGAAAGTAGCACAGCCCTGGAAGCGCCTAGCATTTCCAAAGACAGAGTGGTCTGCAGAGAGAGAAGCCCCCGCGAGGTCTCAGAAGTCTGCTCTGCTCACAGTTGGCCCAGCACAGGGAGCGGGGTCCCAGATCACCCTGACAGTGATAGCAGCACAGGTGCTGAAAACAAATGGGCATTTCCCCAGCCCTACTGCATGTAGAGCTGATGGATGCTCTGCTGGGGAAATTGTCACAGCTGTGACAGCAAACAGCAGGTTGGGTCACTGACAATCCCCTCAGAGGGGATAGAACAGATCTAGCCTCATTCTCAATACGTTTTTATTTTCAGGTGAATCATGGTGTCTCATTTTATGGCCTCAGCCCTGAGATAAAAGAATAGTGTTAAACTTCACAAATCCTCTAATATTGCTGTGCCTAGAGTTGGAGGCCTCACATATGCAGATATTACTTCTCTGTTGCTCTGAGGTCTCTTTCTAATTTAATACTTTAACAATATTGCAAAATTCATAATGTGGGCTTCTCCAGAGGAAAACAGTTTATCTTCCAGTAAAGGGGGCCTGTCTGAATCCACTGCAGTGGATTCTGCTGCTCCACCCTGTCCCCATGTCTGGGTGGAGAGGCAATGGCTACGATGCCAGCACATACCTCTGCATCCAGCCAGGCATTTGGTGTCCACGCCAGCCTCGATGGAGCTGCAGCAAGCACAGGGCAAAGGTTGTTTCTGTGGGTCCTTTCTGTCCTCCAATGGTCTCCACGCCCGCCAGGAGCCCTGACACGAGCAGAAGGAAAGAGAAGGAGGGAGGGAGGAGGACAGAGGGGCTGGCAGCCAGATCTGCCCTTTGCTGTTACTGTCAGATCAAATAGCTGCTAATTGACCATTGTGTCTCCTTTTCCTGAGCTATTAGCCACGGCACCATGGCAGCTTCCTGACATTAATTATCTGTGAGTTAGCAGGGTCTGAAAGCATAAATAAGAATTTGCCACGATGGCAGGGTGAGCTCAGTGCTGCAGGCACTGATGTGGCCACTGTGCCCTGGTGTGGTGGGTGCCATCGCTGGGCCCATGGCCAGCAAGGTGTCAAGCACCACGCAGAGCAGCCAGTTCTTCCCAAAAGCACTCAGAGTTTGGTTGGACTGCCATGGTCCAGGAGTGCCCTGCTTCTTGGGCCACTTCAGCAGTGACAACAGTGCCAGAGACCTCAGCACCAGACGATGGTATCAACAGGACCACAGCCCCCCCACACTGGCTGGGCTTTGCCTTGGTTTGGAAGCCCTGTCTTATGGCCAACGCAAACATGAAATGCAGCATGAGGGTCATTCCTCCAGCAGTCCTCCAGCATATCCCAGGGAGCCTGGGTCTTACTGGTCTGAGGACTGCCAGGGCTGTCTGCAGTACTCCACAGCTCTTCTGAGTGTTCTTCCTCTGGTGTTCCCAAGCTCTGTCACAGCAGCTGCCCCAGGCAGCTTTTCTCAAGCAGTTTTGCCTAATTCCTGCAGTGCTGAACCTGGGTGTCCCAGCCCACGGGTCACGCATAGGCAGGAAAGGACAGCCCCCTGCCATGTACCCTGTCACCTGTAATCCTGCCCACGGCTCCATTTCTGACCTGTTTCAGTGGACCTCTTTCCTTGTGTATTTAACCCTGTCCTTAAGAACAATTCCTGCTCTCCTGAAATAGCCAATGGGTTCAGTAGTGAGAGCATGGAGTGTGGTGAGTTTCTGTCCCTTCAGGGCAGTTTTGACAGCCACTAACTAGGGGCCAGATCCATGGCACACAACGTCCTCCCTGGCATTTCACCAGTTACCAGGTGGACAAGGCAGACAGCAGGTTCAGCCAGCTGGGCTCACCTCATGCTGGAGGGGGGCTGCTTTTCAGAGAATCCAGACCTTTAGCCGAAGGGTAGATGGATGTGACCTGGAGTGTTATTGCAACAATCTTGCCATTTTTATTTCCTAATAGTTAAAATATTTCAAAAAATGAATGACCCAAGGTTATTAAGCTTTCTAAAGAGATTAGTGCAGGTATTTCCAGACATCTCTCAGAAACCAAGTCACCATGACTGCCAATGACTAGAGGAGAGCACAGGCTGGCAAACAGTAAATCATCCTGCTTTATATCCCATCAGAATTTTTGCTGATATCTCCTAATTCTTCATGTCTAATTTGATGACCATATTACTTAAAATTAGAGTTGAATAAGAGGTGCCCTTACCCTTTTATCACCCTATCTGATATGAAGAATGAGTCTAACTTTTGAGAATATCATGAAGACAGATAACTGTAGAACTCAGGTTCTTTAAACCAGTTTCTGATTTAAAGATTGTAACTTTTGGGGACTACTTTTGCTTGCCTGTAATAGTCAAGAGACATGCAAAAATTATTTAAAAGTTGTAGGTTGCAGAAGTACAACATCACCCATGACTCCATGAAAGGGGCCCTAAAGAGCATCCTTGTCACTCCCCTGGACAGCAGCATCATCACTGGTGTGCCCCAAGCCATGGACACCATGTAAGCAATGACATTGCTGGCCATAGCGTTTTCCTGGGGCCCTCTAAGGGTTTTCCAGGCTAGCAGCCCCTGTGTAGGCCTGGGATGGCACATCCACTGCCAGAGTGAGCACCTGTTCCCAGGAGGACCCTGTCTTTAGAGGCCACACAGCAGCACCAGACATTGCTGCTCATGGCAAAAGTATGACACAAACAGATACAGCAGGATTAGATTGGATTTTTTTTTGTCAATCTTTTTGCTTTGTTTCAGTGTGGGAGAAAAAAAAATCAAGCCAGAGTTAACATGATCAAGGTGTGAACATGAGCAGCCAGAATGCTGTGAATCACATAAAAGATTTGATCACAGTCAATATCAGCTGCTGAGCTATAATAGCTTTTGTGACTCTCCAAACAGGATTTTAATTTTATGTTTATTATTTGGGGACCAGCAAAGCACAGGAAATACCCTTGTGGAGGTACAGGCCCCCTTCCCTCTTGTTCTATGGAAACCTGGGAAGACTCAAGTGCAAAGCAGGCTGACTTTCAACATTTTCAATTTTTGCTTGTGTTCCCCAGGCTTGGCAGGAGAGAGTGAACTTAATTAAAATCAATGGAGAAACAGAACGGAATAAATCACAATATGAATATTCTCAGTGCCTTCATTGAAGCGTTGCACATGGCTCTGTCACACTCAAACAGCGACTCCTTCAAGGCTGGAGGAGCCTCCAGCCCTCTGTTGTCTCCAACAGCACAGCAGCCCCACGGCAGAGGCTGTGCCCTCCATCCCTCGCTCAGGATAGGACAGGACATGGGCAGCAGGCAGGAAGTGCTGCCGTGGCCAGCCTGGGTGTGCTGTCCCAGGCACACAGCTTGTTTTCAGCGCCCTTGGCCTCAGACCCAGGCCTGCCTCACAGCCCCCGTGCAGAGGGTCGGCCTCCCCCAGTTTTTCAGACCCCAGGGCTGTTTCCAGCAGTGAAGTTGTCTGATTCTTGTCCTCAGTCAGGAAGCTTGGTTAGGCAGAGTGTGTTTTCCACAGCCACACACAGCACCATCCTCCGCATGCTGGCAGTGCCTGGGACACTGTAGAGCCAGAGATGGGGACAGGCCTGGGACACAGTTGGAGGGGGCAAAAGTGGGGGGTGCTCCTCATGGTGATTCAGCTTCTGAGCCCCAGCACAGACCATGAATAGGCCAGGAAATGAGAGCAAAAGAAGAGGTGAAAGAAGGAGAAGGGGATATTGGGAGGGAACTGCCAGCCCCAGCCCCTACTTATTCCCCAACAGGCTGTTTATGGGCAATCTTGGATTGCTTTTCACAAGCAAATAACAGCTTTTTAGAGTCACCTGCCAGCAGGTGTATGTACTTTAAAGCTTTTCCACATCAGAATAGAACTGCCATGTATAGTGTGCTGAGTGGTTAGAACCAGCAGGTTAGAAGAGTGACAGGAGTGCCTCACTCCAGGCTGGCCCCACATCGCAGTGCTTGCCATCCACGTGCCCACAGGGGCTGTGTTTGGGGCATCCAGGTGTCCGCCCCAGACAAGAGCAGATTTCTCTATCGCTGCCCTGCAGCCTCCTCAACAGCCATTTTTCCAAGCTTCTGTGACTGTTACAAGCACTATATAGAGCCACAAAGCTGAGCAGCAACCAGCTTGTGCCCCTGCAGCAGGGGAGAGCCCTTGGCTCAGTGAGGACCATGAGAAACCCCAGAGCCTCAGGCAGGCCCAGGCATCCTGTCTGCCTCGCCAGCCTCAGTGCTGTCCTGATCTGCCTTCTCCTCACCCTAGGAACCTGCAACCAGCAGGAACCTGCAACCAGCACCATTACCAGGGCTCAGTCCTCCCACCACATTTAGCTGCTGCCATAGCTATCATGCAAGAGCAACAGGGCTTCCTCTCTCCATGTAGCCAGGGGTTCAGATTTCATAAAAAAATTCATTATACCATTGTTTAACACCACATGCCAATCCCTTCCAGATGACTTAATTTGTTAATCACACTTTTAATGGTGGAGACTGTTAGAGCCCATGAGGGAGAGGTTAATATTAGTACCATTTAACTGTCGAAAGCTTTTCATGTCGTAAAGCAGGCACACGGCCGAACAATAAACCCGCAGTGTAATTGGCGGGTAACAGGCCCCCCGGCGCTCGTAGCTCCTGCCGCTGACAGCCGTGTGCCAGCCCAGGATGGCCAGCGACTGACAGGGTTCTGCCGTGTCCCCCGGCCAGAGCCCCCGGCCAGAGCCCCCGGCCCGGCTCAGGGCGGCAGGGTGAGCGCAGAGTGACTGGGGAGGCATCACCTGCCTCCAGGCTGGATTGCTGCCAGTGGCAAGGACGTGCGAGTGGGTGCATGCCATGAGAGAGCACTCAGCAAGTACGTGGGCTGTTCCTGACTGTATTTTTCTTACAGTCAATCTTTCACAGATTTATGCTGGAGAAATGGGAACATTAAATATCCCCTTGCTGTAATTCAGCATGCCGCAAGAGATACAGATTTAAATATTTAGTAGCACATAACTGGCTAAAAGCTTCGGCAACATTTTAAAAAATCACTTTTTAATAAAACTGGACTGAAATATTCCCCACAGTTAGAATTTATGGTTTGTAATCGGTGTTCTTGTGATAAATAGGAGTGAATATATATTTATGAACAACAAATGTTAATGAAGAAATAATATGGGAGCCCACCTTCAGGCTGTGTAGCTGCTAGTGCTCTGCAACATTCCCCTAGGAATGCTGACATTGAGCAAACAAAAAGGCCAGATCAACAGTGCTATTAGACTGAAAAATCCAGGAGGAAAGGAGCATGGCCTGGGCACAGAGGCCGGTTCAGAGGCGGCTGCACTCAGTGAGAGCCTCTGCACACGACTGCAAAGGCACGACTGAGCTCGCTCCTTGCCTGCAGATCACAGACATCGTGTGTCTGCATCGCAGCCGGCAAACGCTCCAGCACGACTGATTCGTACCGGGTGAGCCATTCATTTGCATGTGTTTCCCCGTGATGATAAACCTGGAGGCAAAGCCCGCAGTAACTGCTTCTCTCTTCTGTCCGATGGCAGGAAGAGATTTATCTCGGGGTGGTGATCTCGATTACTGCCTGGGCGCAGCACAGGCAGGAGCAGCATGCTGATTTCTCTGCACTTCACAAGCAGTTTGGGTTTTAATACTGGCCATCTTCTGCACCAAAACGTCGAATTAACAGAAGCCAGACTGAGGAATGCCAGAGACCGTGGGGGAATCCCTCCCCTCACATAGCAGCATCTGCACCTGTGGGGGCTCTGCACCCCAGCCTGGACTGAGTGGAGGGAGCCACTGGGCTCCCCAAGGTGTGTGGAGGATACCACAGCCCATGGACTGTGCAGGCAGAAAAGCAGTTCAAACACCATCCCAGGGGACCAGCTTCAGGGAGTCAGATCCACAGCAGGAGCTCTTGGAGCAGCCATCACATCTCTCTGCCCCACGGGGAGGCTGGCACTCGCCCCCACACTAGCAGCGCTGAAGAGCTACAGCAGCCAAAGGAAACATTTCCAACATTAAATAAAACAGACATGTTTATGGTACAATAGAAGCTCTGTGATCTTGGAACACAATTTGCATAAACAGACAATTTGGCTATAAACAATTTCAACATTAACTAGTATTTACATATAGAACAACTCACTCAAAATACAATTAAAGGCCTTGATGGATTGTAAAATGTCAACATATTTAAAAGGCTACAATATATGCTTGGTTTATGTCTCCTTGGTCAGACATTAAACTGGAGTTTGTTTACATTTTCTTGGCCAGAGCCCAGAGCACAAGGGGCTTCTGGCTCCCTGCATCAGGACGTGCAGGTATCAATTTGCTGGTTATTCCTCCACACAGGGAATAATCTCTGTTTTCTCTAAGAACATATTTAAAATAGGGAGGCTAAGGTTCACCTCACCACTCCACTCACTCCATACCCCTAAAAGAATCTGCAGGGCCATTGTTTTCCATATTGCCCAAACAGAGGCTGGTAGGATGGCATTCATTCAAGACTGAGATATTGCAGCAGAAGACAAGACCTCACTGCAGGCTGCCTGAAAGCAGAAGAATCCCAAATCAGCAGCAGCCTTTTCCAGTTTGGGCCAGAACCTCTAGCTGTCCAGAGAAAGCACCTAACTCCTCAGCATTTACCAGAACAAAAGCCAAAGCCCACCTCTCCCCACTCCCCACAGAGTCTTCTGCTCACAGGCTTGCTACTTCACCCCACAAAAAAGCTAAGTACCTAACACAAATGGGAACATCTCCAGTATCAGCAGAAAGTCCTCCCCACCTCAAAGAGGCTGCCTCACTACTGTGAGACATGGGAGACACATGTCCAACCACCCTTGGAGAAGAGGTACCCACATCCTGAAAGATGCTCTTTCCTCCCTCCAGGAGGAGGGTGCAGGCAGGAGCTTTGCTGGCACGGCAGACCCGCACAGCTCAGCTCACCAGGCAGGAGCTTTGCAGCACAAGGCAGCCAAGCGAGGTGGCAAGAACCAGGCTGCGCACTTCTGTCTGGTTCAGCTTCACACCCTCAGAGCTTGGCTGTCAGAACCAGCACACAAGTCACCCAGCCAAGACTGTCCCAACTGCCGGGAGTGACGCATCCCTGGAAATCTCACCAGACACTTGGTAACTTTACCCTCAAGTTCTTCTCTGCCTCTGATTGCACACTGAGATTACCTGAGAGAAAGAGGAGGCTGGAGCTCAAGTTTCCTCCCAAACCGTACCAGCCAAACACACCACCTACTGCTGAAATAATAAGCAAGAGCAATTGTCCTGTCTGATCATCCTGAGAACATTTTGAAAGCTGCTCACAGCATTTCTTCTCTTCAAGGTCAGATTCTTCAGGGACTGAACAATTCTGCATTCATCCTAAAAACACAGAGCTTATTTATAAACTGCCTAATATATTTTAAAGGGCAGACATTCCACATTTTACTTTTTATTGCCACTTATCTTCCATCTCTGCTGCAGTTTTTTATCTTCTGCTATGCCAAGGCACATCTCCGCAGCCCTGCTGCTGTGTGGCTGACACGGTGGAACACTGTGAACTCAGTTAAGTGCAGCCCTTGTAATCTGTCAGAGCTCATGGAGGGGATCCAGATGCTTTCCCAAATACCACTGAGCTTATAAAGCAAAGCAAAAACCCATAAGCAGTCATTGACTGTGGAGCTCAAAGAAAGACTGAGAGCTATACTCACAAAACCCACAGCATCAGCCTGGGAAAGTGGTGGAGGAGCAGCTCCAGAAGCGAACAGGCTTTGCTCCTGGCAGAGCAGCACCCTCACTGGGAGTCTATTCCACTCACAAGGAGCCATTTGCCTCCCTGTACTCTTTTATGCTTTCCTTCCAGGCTGCAGCAACTGCCCAACAAGGCCTGCAGGACAGGCTGCACGTGAGTCCAGGCTCTGCCAGCACAGAGAACCTCTGCACTCTGCTCCAGGGGCACAGACAGCATGGGCAGGTGGTGCAGAACCTCTGGGACGTGGCTGCAGCTGGAGAGAGCAGAGGTGCTGCCCAGGCAGCCTGCATGGGGCTCCCCACTCCTTTCCTACTTCCCACCACCTGTGCTGGGCAACGCTGCCCCTCTGCCCACAGACCCTGCCAGCTCCTGGCACCACCAACCCCACTTTGCACCAGCAGCAGAACAAAGAGCTCCTTCTACTCCACCAGGTTCAACAGCCCGGTATTAATTGGGCTTGTGGAGGTTCTCATCCCTCTTTATCCTGTCCCTCAACACCACAAGCACCCAGCAGGGCCTTCCTGTGGTGACTCCTCAGCTGGACCCTCCTTCTCTAGCCATGGTAGAGCCCTTTGTTTGTGCTGCTGCTGCTACTGCCCAGCAAGTTACAAGTATTGTTTATTGCAACACTGCATATGGATGCTGTCTTTTCTATTTGTCTCCATTAAATAATTATTTAAGCTATATTAGGTATTTTTCAAAAAAACTGTCAGTATCTGAAGTTTCATTATTGTAGTTGGAGATACAGAACAGGGCAATTCGTATGGATCCTAGCCCTTGCATTGAAAGGACTTTCTGCAGGCTGAAATGATGGCATGAGATACTAGAACTTAACCTCGAAATGTGGGGAGATGGAAGAGTGAGGGGAAGCAAGCTCTCCAGGATGCCTGACACAGCAAGAGGCTCCCAGTTGTGCTTCTCCCAGAAGCTCAGAGGCAGGAGCTGATGGTGGGGCAGTAGCAGACAAAGCAACACGACTGTCACCTCTGGTCAGGGCACCCACTGTGACCCTGCAGTGCTCCTCTCTGTTCCTCCTTCCTGAGCAGGAGAGGGACTGTGCCTGGCTCAGGGACTGACCGGGGACTGACCCCTGCCCTCCTGTCCCTCCTGAGATCTCAGAGGCCTCTATGAGAGTGCTGCAGCAGTCAAGACAAAGCTCACTGAAAGCTGAGTGCTTCCTCTCAAGATCCTGTCCACAGCCCCTGCCTGCACAGCACCCTGCAGACTGCGTCTACATCATGGGATGATCAGTACAGAGATGGAAACCCACACAGTTTTCAATTCCTGAAAGAAAGTGCATTTTTTTCCTTTATAGATTCTTGATAATCAACCTACTCAATGCTTTTTATTTGCATTGATCACATTTTATAGTATGATTAAATTTGTATGGAAGCAAACCAATTAGTTTTGTTTTACACTTACTGAATTCACTTTATGGTCAGACAAATTAACTCAGTTAGTTAGTTTGATTTATCTAGCAGCATGAAGCTTGACAACCTGGGATCTCAGAGAAACAGTTTTAAAAGAATTATCTTTTTTGTTACTTTTCCTTCTTGGGAAAAACCATAAAACCTGGAGGTAGGTATGAAGAAGCAAACACTCATCACAGACTGGCCCTTCCCAGAGATTTCAAAACTCAACCTGATTGTTTGCCAAAGCCTCTGTTGAAAGGCACCACCATATTCTACACAGAGATGGTCTCCTGGCAGAGAGCGAGTGCCAGCACAGTGACCCTGTCCTGAGGAGTGAGTGCCAGGCTGTTTTAGGAAGGTCACTTTACCCACTGTTTGGGAACTGCATGTAGGCACAGGACCAACGGGTGCAGTGGGTGTCCAAGATGCTCCCCCAGGGAGCAACTGGAAATGCTGAGCCAAGAGGGTGTACCCAGGGATAATTACCTATGGGAGACCTAGAGGAGGATCTCAGCAAAGCAAGCAGCCTGGGCAGGGAAACCTGCTAATAGATGCCCCTTCCCCCTCAGTCTCCACCTGGCCTCTGCCTGTCCTGGCTGGCCCTGTCCTGAGGACAGGAGCTCCCACTGCTGCAGCAGGCAGTGGGTGGGATGGCCCTTGTCAGAAGGGTGTAAAGCCTTGCTGTGTCCCCCACAGCTCTCAGAACATCATTCTTTCCAGTGCTCTGTCACTACAGAGACATGTGTCAGGATGGGGCACAGGCCACAGCTGATGGCTGCCCTTAGAAGTGGTCTGCTCCAAGGCTGGCCCCTCTCTCTTTGTCACTTGGGCAGGGCGCACAGTTTGGAAGAAATTATTGCCAGTGCTGGGGATGTGTTCCTCTGCACTAGAACAGAGCTCTTGCAGCTCAGCACCAGAGACAGGTCTCTGAACCTTCCTCCTGTGTAAGCATTCCTTAGCCTGGAGCTGAGCAACCCTCTCCCATCTAGCAGGGCCCATCAGAAAACAAGTTTTTTACTGGCAGAGTGCAACTGTCATTGACACAGGGACAAATGGGCCAAGGAAGCTTCCTGGCACCTGGGCAGCTCTGAAGCCCAACCTCATTTGTATTCAGCAGCTACAAGAAAAATAATTTGTTCCCAGTTAGTAAATGAGATTTAGTTAATAAATTGGCACATGTGATCAAGCTGCCAGTCATTCCCATGCAATGCAATAAATGAAGAGATGGAAGCTTATTATTTTATGAGAAGAAGCTGTTTTGTTACAGGACGAGGTGCAGCAGAAATGTTATTTTTTGGCAAGCAGTGGCCACATTTGATGATCATTCATTTCATGGCTCTTCACAAGGCAGTCAGAACACTGCCAAGTCTGCTGAACTGCGCAGGGGAGCTCCTTCCTGACAGCTCCATCACCACCAGACTCCGCAGGCATGGGGGGCTTCTGTCACTGATGCAAGCCCCAATATACCTTCTACAGAAGAAGCCACATGAGGTTACCCTGTATAGCTGCTAGATAGGAAAACCTGTTATGTTAGAATGGAAAACTGACGGAGGAAGAAGGAAATCTGGAAATCCCGTGAGCAAATTCATTATCAGGCCTATCATATAGGGCCCCATTCCTGGTCCTTATTGATCCTGTAACATAAAATTCAAAAGTAGCATCTCTTACCGGATAAAACACTATTACTCTCTAAAATATGAAGCCTTAATATGATACTGAGAGACTGAGACAGCAACAGATTTCTAAAGTGGGGAACAGCATGGAGGATTGTAGTTTGGAGGACTGCATCCAACAAACAAAAGCACTCCAGCACTCCTCTGAAGTGGGTATAACTTTGCAGGGTTCTTAGAGGACACTGTTGCTCCTTTCTCTCACAATGGTCTCCTTAAGAGCCTTCATGTGCACAGATTCCACAACTGCCATTTGGCCAAGCCACGAAGCACTATGAAAGTCAAGCCTTGGACTGGGAGCAGTACACCATCTGCTCAGGCCTGAAAGACAGGAAATCACTATCACAACTACAATCTAATCATGATCAGGTTCCTAGCAGCTGACAAGAACACATGCTGTCTGGTGAAGAGCAAAAATGCCTATCAGCTGAGCCCTGCAAAGAGAAATGAAGTGTCTGATTGACTGAAGGAGAAGTACAGGAGTGGGTAGCTAAAACAAGGCTAATGAAAGAGGAAAGTGACGTGGTCCAGTGATAACCAGGGAGCATCTACACAAGGTTCCTTCACTTACACCTGTACACCTGTACTTTGTACCTCTAAGTTGAGCCTGTTTTGCCCTTGAAGAGTTTTCTCCCCATCCCTATCTCAACTCATAAACCCTTCCTTAATTTTTTTCTCTCTGCTGTCTGCCTGTGGTAGGGGAGGGAGAGCGAGTGCCTTTTGTGGGTGCCTGGTGCTTGGCCAGTGTCAAACCACGACAACACCTCTGGTTAAATCTACATCCTCCATGAAACAGTGGCCAGGAAGTAGTCAAATATGGCTGCAGAAACAAAACTAAAGCCAACAGCAGAGATGGGAACCAAGCACTACCTGTGAACTCTGAAGGACAGGAACTAAAAAAACATGCACTGGATAGAGAAACTGAATCTCTGGGGAAGTATGGAAGACATTCTATGAAAAGGACACTGACAGCAGATCCCTGAAGAGGCCAAAGTCAGCTCTACTGAACTCCAGGGTAGAAGTAGCAATATTTTTCTTTAATTATTGAACTGTTCTTATTTCAATCTACAGAAAAATATCCTTTTTCTGATTCTCCTTCCCATCCCTCTGAGGGGGTATGGTGAGCAAACAGTTGTGTGGGACTGAGTTTTTGGCTGGGGTTAAGCCATGACAATATCCCCTGTTCAAGCACATTTGCAGCATTTATCTCTTTCCAGAAACTTGTTATGCCAGGAACATCTGATCATCCACAGCCATTGTGGGTGTAGATACTCCAGATATACTGGGGAACTGACCCCAGGACAGTTCTCTGTGAAAAGACTTAAATCTGTAATGAATTTGTCACTTCCTCACTGGGCTAAATAGTGAATGCCAAGGAAAAATACACGACTGCTAGTTACTGTGACAGCCTGCTTGGGGTCACAGAGTCACAGAATCACTGAGGTTGGAAAAGCTCTCTAAGACCATCAGGTCCAACCATTCCCCTTGCACTGCCAAAATCATCACTAACCCTTGTCCCCAAGTGCCACATCCACACATCTTTTGAATCTCTCCAGGGATGTTGACTCACCACTGTCAGGAGGTGAACAACCCTCTCTGGAAAGAAATTTTTCCTAATTTCCTATTCCCATCTAAACCTCCCCTGGCACAACTTGAGGCCATGTTCTCTTGTCCTGTCACTTGTTACCTGGGAGAAGAGCCCAACCACTACCTGGCTCTGCCCTCCTGTCAGGAGTTGTGCAGAGCAAGAAGGTCCCCGCTGAGCCCCCTTCTTTCCGGGCTGAGCTCCCCCAGCTCCCTCAGCTGCTCCTCAGACTCGTGCTCCAGCCAATTCCCCAGCTCCATTCCATTCTCTGGACCTGGCCTGCTGAAAAACTGTCATCTTTCAACGCCTTTTTGAAAGCTGCACCTAAACAAAATGAAATTTAATTTTGGGCAAACTGGAAGATAAAAAATGTGAAAAACTTAACAGAGTCATTATTTGCTGTAATGCTATAACAGCTATTCCTTGAGCAGCACTCTGCACAGGAAATGTAGAATTTGCCCATCATTGTTGTTTCCTTATTGATGACATCTGGGATCTGTAACAGACATAGATTGTCCTGAAATGTCTCCTCCACTTTTCATGTCAAGCTTGCCATTTGAATCAAAGGACTTGCTTAAAGGGTATTTTGAGGATTTTTTTGAATTTCTGTTGTGTATGTAAGAAGCTTTAATTGTTTCTAAAACAGCTTAGTTTCAGACAGCTTCAGCATTCAAGGTAGTGCAGCAACACAGGTGCCATAAAACACAGGGCGTCAGGTATCACACCTACAGCCTTCCACAAGTAAACATGAAACGTGTGTGCTGATCTTGGCCAAGACACAGTCAATACACCCAGTACTGAGGGCAACAGAAAGCATGTTGCATTTGAGTAAGAGATAAATGGCTAACTCCAGGAGCACTGAACACACTCGTGGATCACAGCAGAAGGGAAAGAGTACCAGGGAGGACAGGAAGGAAAAGTCCCTCTTTCCCCAGCTCAGCCCCACGGCCCATTAGAGCTGCCACTTAGGGAGAATCTGACACTCAGGACAATGCCGACCACGCTGTCACTTGTTCACAGACACAGATCCATAAACTGGGGGTAGCTGGGTGCAGGCCAGGCTGGCTGCAGGGGCAGGGATGAGCACAGTGTCTGTGCCATGCAGGCTTGGAGGCTGCGGACAGGGCAGTCTGGTCCTCATCTCCCATGGGCAGATGGAAGCAGAGCCCAGGCCAGGAGGGTCTCTGCAGAGACAATCATGGTGATGCAATGGCTCTGTTTTCATGTCAGACGGAGGGAATGGGCAGCACCTCCCAGAAAAACAGAGGATGTTTCTTCAAGAGCTGTGGCTACAAAATCACTTCTCTATGGTTGAAGTGATTCAGGACATGCATCTCTAGTGGTGAAGGACTGCAGCAGGAGCAGCTCAAAGCCCTGACCCAGCAGAGGCTCCTGCAGGCACAATGCTCTCAGAGGAGGCAGTGCAGAGTCTGGGGAACAGTGCATCCCCCTGCTTTGGGAGATCCTCCTCCAGGACAGAGAACCCATGTCACTGAAGAAACTGAACTGGAAGTTTTCAGGCTGCTATGATACATCCAATTTTGCTTTTTAACAGTTGTTTTTCTTTTTCTCCTGTCTTTGGTGTTTCATTTCTTTCTGGAACAATAACAAGAGCAGATAGGCATTCTTTAATCTGCTCCCAGGGAAAGGTGGCATGCCAATTGCTCTCTGTGCCTCTTTTGGTCAAGCATTTTTATCCTGAATTGCTATGGGGAAAGGTCTTGGCTCTTCAGGCACCAGCTTTTGTCTTTTTGTTAGCTGAAGGGTTTTTCCCAAAGTGAGTGCTGAAATGCTTCAATGATCTTTAAAAAAACATTGTGCAGATTTTGTGAGATTTCAGGCAGTGGTAAAAGCAAAATTTAACATGCCGAATGTCATTTTTTTAAGGAGTTAAGCAAAAGGCTACTGGAGCTGTCAGAGTTTAAGCTTCAACCTTTATGTTTACAAAGCAAAAAGGGCAATTAGATGTGGAAAAAATAAATTTTTCCAGGACTCTGTCAGCAGCTGTGGTTTGTACTCAGACTTCTGAATGACAGGCTAGTTTAGTGCCGCAGGCAGAGAGTCAGTGTAGAGCAGCCCTGACATTTCTTTGATGCTAAGCAGTGTACCCTAATAAAGATGTGCTTTGAAGTCACTCCCTCTTGCCTGGCATGCAGGCACTACAGAGCATTCCCAGGGCAGCAGGACTGGGACTGGCTGCACGCTCCAGGCCTCCCATGCCTGGCATTCTGCTTCCCTTCTCGCTTCAGACTTCCTCCACACCTCCATCCACTGAACCTGAGGAACAAAGTTTTGGAATAAATCAAAGATATAGCTAATAGGCAAGTTCTGTGCTTTCACCTCCCAGCTATTTCACAAAGCTTGTTTTCACCAAGGAGGTAAGGACAGAAAACCTCATGGTCCTGTAAGCAGAGTCCATGAGTGAGCACAGCCCAGCCTGTGGCAAGGACAGGTGCCCAAACTTGCAACCAGTCACAGTCCTCCAAGCACCTTCACGAGCAGCTGAAGGCAGACCTGCTTTCTCAGCAGATGGAGCAAGCTCCTCTTGGCTCTTTCCTGTGCACACTATCAGTCAGTTTTGAGCCTGTGGCCAGGCCAGCAGAGCTCCCTGTGAAGGGAGAGCATGGACTGCAGACAGCAGTTCCCCAGTGCCAGCTATGAGGTCCTGGCTGCCATTCAGGGAAGCACTGCACTTTCTTCCCATTCCCTTTCTATCAGCCTCCTGTTCTTCACGCATTTCTTCTCTCTGCAAAGACCAAAGTGCAAAAAGAGAGAAGAACAGAAGTGGGGGAAGGCACTGGGAAGCCCATCTCCAAGTGTGAAGTGACAGCAGATGGCAGAGGCACTGCTCTATGGCAGATGAAGAACGTGTTAAAGCAGTCATTACAGCAGCCTGCCTGCCTGCCTTGGCTCCCAGCTGCCAGCACCCGTTGGATTTGGATCTCCCAGGGACATAGCACATTCTTGAGCCTCCTCCCACAAAGCTACAGACACAGGCACTGCAGCAGCTCCTCAACCCCTCAGGAAAGATGCAGCAGCGCAGGGTCAGACCATGGCCCTGCAGCACAAATTTTTTCAGCACTGCCTGGGTATGAACTGCTCCTCACATGCTCAGCAAAGTAACATTGTTCCCTCTGCTATTTGCTACCCAGAGCATCAGTGGCTCATGCCAAGCACGGCTTTTGGCATGCCTCCATACACAGCCTCCAGCCTGGGGCTGGGAGGGAGCAGGGCCAGAGCAACAGCAGCACACAGCTGCCAGTGGAAGGAAGACATGGTCCTACCTCAGAACTGGAGCAGGGCATCCCAGAGTGAAAACTTAATTAATTATAACACTAAGCACTGCTTTGATGCCTTTACATTTACAAAGACCTGGGTAAACACTAACTAATTAATCTACTCTACTTAGCAATTATATAGTTCTTTATATTTTCCAGGTCCTGTGCAAACATTACCTAATTAATCTACTCAATTATTTCCATGTTTTGTATTCCAGAGCACTGCACAATGGCAGCACGAGGAAGAAGCCGTAGCAGGAATAGTAGCAAGAACATTCATCTTTTAGGTGTGCTTTGGGGAGGTGTATTGAGAAGGTGCCAGCAGTCCTGGACAGTGCATCCACCACAGCATGCCAAGAGAACGAGACAAGTCTAAACTAAAGAATATGAAGCATTTTCCATCAGAAAGGTCCTAAAAGATCTGAGTCTGCCAATCACACACTCTCCAAACAAGGATTAATGTGCACCCCCTCATGCAGAGCCACAGCTCTCTGTTTATTGCATTTTAACATTGTCAACAGTGCTTGCTGAGGTACTTGCTGTGCTCTGCTGACCTCCACTATTTGGGATGGCATGTAAATTGATTGCAGTTGAAAGATTCTTACTGGAATAAAATGAGCTTCTCAATTATTGCTATCCAAATAAATCCCTGTGTTCCAGTGATCTCCACCAGGAAGCACTTCCAAAACCCCAAATTCATGACAATAGGTATCTCCAGCTCGCAAAGTACAGGTAGCTGTGTTGTCATGACTGTTGAGGTACAGGACAGGGGAGGTCAGGTGATGCTCTTTCTGACACAGGGAAGGGAGGCTGTGGGGACAATGTAGGGCTTAGTGGTGTGTCTGATGAATAAATGATAAACACTTTAGCAAAGCAAGCTGCAATCATTTTTTATACCTTTTGTCAAACACAGTGTAGGAGATATGCATGAGGTATTAATGGGATGATGAACAGGTGAACTAGATGAACCAGCCCTTCCTTGGATGTGTTACAGCAACTGAGGAACTAGTTGCTTCTTTGCTGTGCTTCTCTATGGCACTGTCACAAAGGCACATATTCACAATTATAAAAGAATATAATTTGGCCAGAAAAAAACATTTTTTCTCTCTAAAGAAAGGGGTGCCTGATACAAATGAACTCCGAATCTTCTCCAGAATTATTCTGAAGAGGCTACACATACACATTCGCTTCTGGTGAGACATGTCCTGTGCTGCAACAGAGGCAACTTTTTATGTCTTTCATTAGCTGTGGAGAGTACACACACACTCTGAATACACACACCAGCAGAGCATTGCAGTGGCAATATGTACCATCAAACAGCATCCTCAGGGGGAAAGGAAAATAGTGAGTTCCCTTTTTAATCAAGATGTCCTTGATGTACTCACTGAGAAGTGATCTGAGATCAGGACTCTGCCAGTCTTCCTGAAAGGGATTTCCTTGTTGATTGTGCATGATGGAGAAAAGCAAGTGCAATATTTCGTGGGTGATGTCATAGAAATGATTGATAATACTGAAAATGAGGCATCTTGCTGTGACAAAGTGAGTGGCAACAACTTGCCATCAGTCTGGTAGTGAAGATGTTGGTGCATGTTCCCCTGGCTAAGAGAAGTTTCCAGGAGAAGAAAGAAGAGCATCTGTCAGGATAGATGAGACAATGTTTGGACAGCAGTTTGCAAAAGTTTTATGTTCCTAAAGTAGATTTCTTTGCTTAGAAGTAACCAACGCTTTTCAGAGGCAAATTTCTCTTTAGCTAGTATATCTAAGAAAAACCTTCTAAACACACCATCACATAACCCATACAACACACACACCTCACATGTGGTGGTGTGCTGCCAGGACATTACATCCTCTGAACAGAGGTGCTGCATCTTCTCCCATGTCCCCTTTTATACTTGATCCTGCTCAAGTCAGCCAAAGCACATTTATCTTGCATCAGTTTTGATGACTCTCCCCCCCTCATTCTGCCTGCATGGTCTTTTGGAGAGGGAAATGATCAAGGACTCGGTATGCAGAACAAAAGTGGAGGAGCCATGGACATGAAGGTGGGATGCACCAAATATTGTTTCTTATCACACTTCCCATGAATTCTTACACAATGTTTTGTTTCATATTTTGACTACAGGTGTATACTGACCAGTTTTCTTGGCTTGACTGCAATAATGCTGCTCTGAATTCAGAATCTGTATGGTACATGGATGATTCAGGTTGGTTGTTCCACTTTGCCTTGCCCTACATGTGTCAGTGGTGGCTAACATTTCATTTCACTTTGCTCTCAGCTGACACTTCCACGAGGAGAATGGCACACAAACTCCTGGTTGAAGTCTCTATTGCACATGTTTATCCACTACTGGAGGAACTGGCTTTGTTGAGATGACCCTCACCAATCATCACCTCTCAGACAGACACTCCAGGAGATGGACACCCAGCCAAGGAAGCAGAGAACATGTCTTGCAAGTCAAATGTGATCCCATTTTCAGATGGTTTGCACCAGCTTGGATCACTGAATCACTTTCTCCTGTGTCTCAGATTGTTCTGCTGCAGATGAGGTCACCCCCCACCAGCTGCTGCACAAAGTGCTGCACTGTTGCTGCTTCTTTCTGAGCAGGGTCTTCCGTGATGAAGGGCTCTTCCTTCCTTGAAAAAATTGTGGGGTGGGGGGCAGAACCCTAAGCACCACAAGCTTGACCTCTATAGGCTATTAGACCAAGCATCCAATGTAGTCCATAACTCATGTGTTATATCTCCGTTCAATAGGAAAATGTTTGTAATAGTCCTGTTCTCACCTGAAGCCTGGCAGCATGCATGCCCCTTTCTCCCAAAACCTGCCCAAGAGGGCTGGCCCTCTCTCCCTGCAGTTACAGATGGTGGTGCCAGCCAGCTCCATCACCACAGTGTGCCATCCTGTCCTGGCAGCCTGGCTCTTGCAACAGCAGTCACCCAGGAACACTGGAAGTATCTTGTGACATGGAGAAGAGCCATGTGCAGCACAGCCATGGTAACCTTGAGGCCTCAGGGAGAGCAGGAGTTGCTCCGACACTTGTGGCGAGGGGAAAGGAGTGAGGGTCTGCTGGAAGCACTGACTCCAGCCTGGGCACATACCCTGAGTATCCTGTGCCAGGGACAGGCCTGGGCACATGTCCAGACAGTGGAGCAGCAGCCCCTCTCTATGCTGGCCTTAGTCTGAAGGGACCATGCACCATAACCATCATATAAATAATGGAAAGTGACCTCAGATGCTGGTGAAATTCTCCCATATCCATAGGATGAGTATAGGATGAGTCCAGCATGGAGTGTCTGGCTCACCAGTGAAGCTGTCATGGACCAAAGGAGGAAATCGTTCTCTTGTCAGAGTTGTTTTTAATATGCCCTTCTAGTCAGTCTTGATTAATTCAGCTCCATGTCTATGTGTCTTGCAAATTAATCGGCAGAAAAATGGAAACCATTAAAAACATTAGTTTCATCCATGCTCCCCTGAAGCAAAACACCGCAATGCTGCCCAAGCCTGCTGTGCTCCTTCTGAGCAGGACTTGCAAGCCTTTGGGTGGAGTTCTGGGTGGAGACTGCTGTGGCAAACCTACCCATGACCTGCCAGGTACCACAAGAGAAGCTACAGCAGCAGCGTTGCAATTTAAGTTGGTTTCAATCCCATGGATCTCCTGGGACTGCGCTTCCTTTGCCCACTTTGTACTTGACAGAGAATCACATGCCTGTGAAAGGCAAGTACTTCACTCATAGTTCTGGCAATTATTTAGAGTTACATTAACAAACAGATCAAGCATATTGCTTAATAGACATGTAGTATTTAATTTTTCATTATAACCTATTAAAGATGGATTCTCTCAAATTCCTGTAATAGAAGAAAGCTTTCTGAAAAGGTGATTTAAATACAACTATCTGAAAAGATTTTTCTTCTGACTGATACAGTGAGCACTGCTTATGGGCACTAGTAATTGGAGTTCTGATAGAGTTGGCATGGGCATTATTAGTAACTAGTTTTTAAATTAGTAACTAGTTTTTAAATTTGAATTAATTAGAGGACTATGTATCTGAGGTTAAAAAAACCCCAACAAATGTTAATGAAACTTTTACCTGTGCTTCAACTTGCACACCCCAGCCTGATTCTGAAGTGATCACTCATATCCTGGCTCTGCCCCACAGGCGACAGCAGTGTTGCTCCCAGTGCAGCATTCGACCCAGGCAGATGGGGCACCAGAAGCCTGACTCTTCCAACAGCTGCATTCACATCCATTCCCGGGAAACTGGGGCATGGGAACACTGCAGAAGGGAGCAAATGGGGCGAGGGGGAGCTGGGACAAAGAACCAGGTAGCAGTGCCACAGATCCTCCCAGAGCATCTCAGCATTGCCCTCCCCACAGCAGGAAAAAGCACTCTGGGCACAGGATAAGTAAACAGATTTTCTTCCTATAGGAAAGACTTAAGAGAAAATTTTAACCAGCAAATGTAAAGAGGTAACAAAACTGATGCTGACATGGACAAACAGCAGTGCAGAGCAGCAGCAACCACTGAAGCCTCTGCTCCCTGGTATGCAGGGCCTTCCCAGCAGCAGCATTCCCACTATCCTATGCTGCTCCTGCCCAGCATCCTCTCATGTTGGATGAAGATGCTGTACAAACCTGCAAGGAGATGAGAAGCAAGCAACAGGATGGCTCCAAGCACCAGCACTTCTCAGTCCCACTCTGGAATACCAGGACAGAGGAGCCATGTTTTGCATACCAAGGACATCTAGCAGAGGAGAGACGATCTGTGCTGTGGAGAGGGTCAGTATCCAAATGAGGACAAGGCCAAAGGAGGAAGATGGACATCCAGTGCTTCTCTGTGACTGCTCAGTTGGGAGCAGGGAGATTTTCATGATCCACCATGGCCCCTTAGTAAGATCAAATCAGACAGGGAAGCAAGCAAGAGGCATGCTCTTTCCCAAGGCTTCCTGAGTCTTCAGTTGCAGACAGATACAACAAGCTTGAGATTTGAAGGGTTCCACACATCCTCTGCAATAAGCAGCACCAGCATGAGCAACAGTTGTGACACGTTTCTGCCACAGCAGAAAACAACTACATGGTCCAAGGGACAAAGGCCAGAAGCTGGGATACAGCACCTGCCAAGGACCAATGATCACAGCAGCCTGATTTCAGCATCACTCCACAGCTGAATCAGCCACACCATCCCCAGCCTGCTTGGACCAGCACCCTACACACCTGTGCAGTCCTGCAGCCCTGCTGCTGACTCAGGCCATGAGCCTAGGGTTAAATCTATGCTCAGCTGCTTCCTGCCCTCTGCTCTTGGGCCATCCCCTCCACACATGCCAGGTGGAAAGGAAAGCAAAGCTGAGAACCTGGATGAGAGATAAGGAAGCCATGCAGGGAGCCTGCTGCTCTTGGGGGAGTAAGGGGTGAATCACAACTTCATCAGCCTACAAGGAAAAGAACCAATTATCTGGCAATTGTATGCAGTCCATTTCAGTGAGAGGCTCATAACCTAACCAGCCCTCGCAGTCAGGAGGAATAAAATATATGCTGACATCAGTATACAGAGATTCCCATTGGAAGCCACTTTCACTGCAGTGTCGTGAATCTTTTCAGAAGCAGCTTGAAAAGATTCACTCAGTGTATCAATCTTCCTGGGGAGCAGAGCTGATGATGGTTGTACATAATAATGCTTAAGCCAATTCACATGCACTGTTAGTGGCTGTCTACAAGTCCTGGCCCTAATCAGTGCATTAAATATAAACATATAACTAAGAACTCTGAAAGACCCTCTCCAGGGACAGTGAAATCCTCTGCCTTGGCCACTGTTAGCTCCTCAGGCTTCTTCTATAGTGGCACAATCTCCCCTTGACTCCAAGAGGGAGAATGGAAAACCATAACTCTTCTCTTTGTTGAGGTGACACATTTTTTATGAGGATTTCTTGAGCAGTATTTGTATTGCCATACCTGTTATCACACATACCCCTCAGGGGTGACACATTGGCAAGGATGGAATAACCTTAAATGCCACATCTTCTGCAGAAAGCATGTGATGCATCCTTACCGGACATCCATGTGCTCCAGTACTGCTGGCACCACTCACTCCATGTGTAGGAAAATCCCTCTAGAAGCAGCATAATGCTGTTGCAGACTTTCCCATGTAATAGAGTCTGTGTGTCTTTTTCTTTCTTTTTGATTCTTGTGGGTTTTTTTAACAGGTAGTAAACCACCTTAAAACTTCCCATTTCATCACTACACAAACAAAATCTGACCATTGATCCCCTGTTTATCCCCTGTGCACATATACCTCTGGTTACTGCAGCTGTGGGAGTCCCCCATTTACTCAATGAAATAAACAGGCACCTAGTTTGTGCTGCCAGAGGAATGTGACATTGAGAGAGAACACAGTATTCCCCCTTCCTTACCCTGGTGTGTGCTTTACTGCTGGCTCATAGGTATGCCCTGCACTTGGGCCACTGAGGAGGTAACACAGGACACTCCAGAGGAGGCAGCCCCTGAGCACGCTGTGAGCTCGACTCAGGGGACACTGCCATGACTTGTCACAGGTCTGCAGGAATGAAGTGTCAACCTAGATCAAAGTCTTGTGAGAGACTTTCTGTGAAGAGAGGGGATAGAAAAGAAAGCATCTTATAAAGCAGATTATAGCTGCCTTCACCTTCCCCCCTCTGTGCGACTGAGGTGCAGCTCCTGATACACTGGCTGTGCCCTGATTGTGTGGGCAGCAGCTCTGAGCTGGGAGCCTCTGTGCCATCCTCCATAACAACCACACTGAGGGTAGGAGAGCCCAGATGCGGTGTCCAGGCCAGGCTGAGTCCAAATCCAGTGCTGAGAGCCCTCTATATGTTGTTTTCTACAGCAGCTGAATCACAGATACTGCTTCATTAAGCTTGAGATTCGTCAGCCATTGATAGTGTTTCACACAGTAACAAAAAATATTTTAAAGAAAATAGGCATCAGAAGAAAGCAAGCACACTGGCTTCTGGGTCTGCCATCCCCCACTGAAGGCTGGCAGCCTGCCTGCTGCCAGGCCTGACAGGTAGGCAGAGATGGGAAAACCCCTCATGGCTCTTTTTATTGTGATAGCCCTATATGAAGCTGCAAACATATCTGTCACCTTCCAGCACATTGTTTACCAGCTCTCCTCAACATTCCCCAAACAATATTTTCTAGAGACTATAATTCAATACCTCACACCCCAGAGCTGTAGCATCAGCCCAGAGAGCAGCATGATGAATGTATTGTGTTCCTCCAGAGCTTGGGCTTGGGAACTGGTTTGTGCTGTTAATTATCCCTCTGCTTTTTGCTATTCTCATCCCACCTGTGCCTCTGTATTTATCATATGGGTCTACATGCACTAAAAACATCCTTACTCTTTAAAGTATAAGGAGTAGTTTATCCCTTTTGTGCAACACAAGGCAGCTCAGGGGACCAAATGGCAAGACTTGATCAATAAGGCACTCACTAGATTAGAGGCACTGGGGCTCAGACCTCAAAGTGCTTGTTTAGAAGAAATGCAAGAGAGTGAACTAAGAATGTTAAGCACAGATACAAATACAATTTCCACCACTCTCCCTTCCCCATCCCTTTCCCAGCCTTCATCCCAGAGACGTCCTCACACTAATCAGTGCTGAGAGCACCCTCCAGGTCAGGCTGCTCACTGGGAAGGGCTGATCCTGCCCTCGCAGGCATGGCAGCACTGTCTCTGCAAGCAGCCAGTGCACAGGACGAGCACCCCACTTTGCTGGGAAGCAGCACACCAGCCTCCATCTGTTCAGCCCCCAGCACCCACTCAGCACAGAACACTGCTCTTGGGTGGTTGTTACCTGGTCTCACCCAGGGAGCTGCAGCCATTCCCCACAACAGTCCTGCTCACTCCAGAGTCCCATCATGGTTCACTCACTCCCCCAAACCTTTAGTTAGTATAAATGTTGGTATAGATGGAGTATAAATTAGTTAGTAAAAATGGAGTATAAATGTTGAAGGTTGCACACTCATGCCCATAGCCTGCAATCCAGAGGACCAACCAGTAATACTGACAGGTAACTTAGAGGTGCCAACACCTCTCCTTCATGTGTTTCTAGTGAGCATATCTTAGACCTTTGTCCACACTGTACTGCACTCTCCCTTTCTCACCACTCCAGTACTGCTGCAGGGCTTTCTCACATCTGTGCTGAAGTCTTGTTCTCTGCTTATAATGACAGCTTGGATGTCTTAGGAAACCTGCAGCCTTATGAAAACAGCCATGATGTACCCAACTCAGGATCCCTGGCAGGACTGCTGTCCTGCTTTCCACCAGTGGCCAAGAGGCTTCCACCCACTGAGGCACCACACATCTCACTCCTTACAAAAATGAAGGATAGTTGCTGACCACAAGGACACTTTGGTTCCAAGGACCGCATACAGATAATTAAGACAGGTAATTAAGACCCATGCTGCCATTTCTTGCACAGGGAATTGCTGATATTTAATGACATTTCCAAAAAAATTTTAATGGGAATTTCAGGTCTTGTTTCTAATATGACATTTATCTTCTATTAGCATGAAAACAAATAGAAAAGTCTGAAAATCATTGCCTATATTATAAATTACTTTATTGTTGGTTTTATTACATTCTCCATTAAGCTGTCACAATCTGTGCCTCCTCCCATTTTTGTGATGGCCAGCCACTGAAAGCCATCATGCTTTCCATGTGATTTATACAGGACCCTAGTGATAACTTTATTCACCATGAGGATAATTATCAGCTATATTGTTAAGGCTGCTCAGTTGCCCTAGGGGATAATGTGTCAGAAAGGTTAAAATATTGACAAGCAATAAAATATGGATTATAATTACACTGGTGCCAGGATAGATAACTGGCTGTGAGCAAGGAACTGAGCTACATCTTTGCAGCCTTCTCCCAGTAAAGACAGAAATGCTGTGGTCACACCGAACACATCCCTACAGGACTGCAGCAGTCTAGCCCTATCACCTGGAGGGGACCCCAACAAAGGGCATGCTCCTTCTCATTCACATACATTGACCATTTCAGCTCTGACAACTGTGCTCTCAGTGAGTTTCTTTATGATTCATAATTGAACAGGATGCATAGCTGAAGTAGAGGAGGTTTTTCCACAATCCTATTTCTTCCCATGTCCCCTAAAAAAGCTTTTCTTCATAAGAATGGCAGAAGGAGGGAGAGGAAAGAACTGGCATCTTTGAAATGAAACATTGATTTCTTCTGGGACTGGAGCAACCAGGTGCATGCCTTATTGGTATCATGGTATATAGGTATAATCTGAAGGATGTTGCTGAGATAAATTGCTTTTTGGTTCAGACACTAACAAAACGAAGCACTGAATAACTTGGCACTACATCTGAAGTGAGACCATAAAACTAACCTTGGTCATTCCTCCAGATCTACTATTGTTACATCAAGACTAGACCGGGGATGGAGGAGCTCATAAATAATTTCTCATGGAAAGCACGTACACCAGCCAGACAAAATCTCTCTCTGTGAGAAAATGTGGAAAAGTAGTAGACTTAACCTACTTCAAAATGTCATTTTTTGAAGAAAGAAAAAGCCAATCCACATCTCTTTCTTGATGCTTAAAGGATATGTCTGTACCGCAGCAGCATGTTAAGCACCAAGCCCTAGACCTGGCTTTGAGCAGCTGAAAGAACTTGCTGCATCAAATTCTGCCGCTTCCCTCCAGTATAATCATATCGGAAATAGATGGTCACCTATGGATAAACATGACTGAACAAGAACTGTAAGACATTTAATAAACTACATTGTTTAACTTTCTTCTGCTAAGGAAGTGCCAAGGACTACAGAAATTGTATTTACCTCAGGTTCATCTACATGTCACTGGATTTGTCCAGGGGAACATAAGAAGTGTAGAGGACTGTGGTCCTAGAGATGAGGGTCAAAGCTCTAGCCCAGCCAGCCTGAGACACCCTGCAGCATTTCTCTGGAATATGAGCTCGTGCTACCCTTTCACTGGCCCTTTGAATGAGTCATGGATGCTAGAGAATTAGAGGTAATTCAACAAAATATAATTTCTCTGTTCACTACAAGTACAAAAGTGAGAGCCTTTGGCTTTCTTTTATTCAGAACCAAGAAGCCTGGTGCTATAGATGCAGCTTTGTGCTCATGAGCAACAGTTTTTCAACCCAAGAGGTGCAAGACACACCCCTGGGGCAATAAGCAAATTCAAGAGCCCAACAGTAATTACAAATCATGCCAGAAATTAGCTATAGGGAGCCCACAAGGCACTCCAGCTCCCCTCTGCAGACTCCCTGAAGTCCCACAGGAGATGCTTAATACAGTTCTGGTGGAGAAGCTCCTTGGGTACTCACAAGCACATCTGTCTCCAGGCTTAACATTTACCCTAGAGCTAGACAATTTATTTCTGCAGCACACTGCTCAGGGCTTCAAATGAAAAGACCTCTGCAAGGGTGACCAGGGAGCTTGCCTTCCTGCCTGATCCCCAGGTTTTTCCTCCTCCATCCAAGGAGCTGTCTGGCACTCAGCAAAGTATCAGAGCCAAGCCTGACTTGACTTAAGGACCTACTCATGTCACCCCCATTGCCAGCTCCAGCACAAATGCACTAAAGTCCTCAGAGCATGCCATCTGCTCCCCATGCAAGGGTGTTTCCACAAAGAGGCATCACTGCAGTCAGTTCTCCCCTCACACAAGAAGGAAGCCTGAACGCCCAGAAAGGCTCCTTTTCTCTGAAAATTTGTTGTTAACTTCCCTGATGACCCCCACACCATGCACTGCAGGAGGTGTTAAAACATGGACAGATAACCAAGAGTCTCCTCAGATGACAGCTTTGTGGGACTGATTTAGAATGCCTGGCTCAGCCTGGCCACAGCTGGTACTGCCCAACACCCTGTGACAGGATAAGCAAGACCTGAGCAGCACGAACTGCAACAGAAGCTCATTTGGTCCACAGGCACCTTGGGAACTGAACGTGTTTTACAGTGTTACATCAGCACATGGGGAACAGATTACATAAACGGAGGTGAATTAAAACCCATGTCTCATGAGGGCAAATGGCTGTGCATGCAGCATCTGCTCAGCCTGTAGTTTCAAAGCAGCAGAAATTTTAAGTACTACCATTTACAAAAGGTTCATCTTCACCTTTTGTTTGACCGTAAATCTCTGAAGCTCACCTTGTTAAGGAAAAGTGTGGAACAGCAGGAGTCTTGTACCTCTGCCACACCTCCCCCAGTGCATTCCTCTCTGATGCATCACAGATCATCTCCAGGAGAGATACATCTACATTACAAAGCATGAATACTCCTTTCAATAACAGATGTGTCCACCACACGCCTGACAGCAGGAGACAGAGTATTTCATTTGCAGTCACCTGCTCCCACCATCAGCTCAGCCTGCTCCGGGCAACAACCTTAGGAGGTATTTCCTACATGTGCCACAGGGAGCAACAGCACTGGGTTATTTGGTAGGAGTTTTCCTGTGCTTGTCTATGGCCCAGTATTAAACCGTCCAGATAAAATCACAGAGAGGGGCTGGTGTCAGCCTGGGGAAGGCACAGGTCACTATATCTTCTCTCCTACCAGAAGCACTGAAGGCTGAACTCCCTCCTCATTTGAAAGAAACACTTCATATTTACTGACAGAGAATTAGACAACACAGACTCTTAGAGGAAAGCATGATTAAATAACACACTGTCCGTGCCACAATGCATACAAATGCCTATGTTGCCTCTCTGTATGCTATCATCTAGCATTATAATACTTTGTGGAGCACCAGAAGACTGTCTCTACAGGACTATTACCTCTGACTTCTGATAAAACCTCTCCTGAAGTATTTTCTTCCCATTGTGCCTTGCAGATGTTTCCCTTTTTAATTTGTCAGAGACAAGTAACTGCATCTCTGAAAATAACATTCTTCAACAACACTCTGTTTGCTGCCAGATCCCCTTTCTCGGCTAGTACTGGTTATGTTTATCCTTGTTTGTCAGATGGGAAAACTGAACCCAGGCCCATGGTTTAGGTTAACAGCACAAACATGTTCAAATAAAAATTAACTTTATACTATTGAAAGCTCCATAGCTATGAACGGATGGGAAACATGAAGTCCTCTCACAGCACAAGGGTCCCTGGCACTGGGCTACAACAGAAGACTGGAGAGCACTGATGGAATAAAGTCATTTCCCCGCCTAGCTTCTGCCACGGAACCTGCAGCCAGAATCTACCTGATTGCATGCAGGTCACAAGCCTCTGTTGTTACTGGGTTGCAGCTGCTGGGAACATACAAATCACACGGTGCCTCTTCAGGGAACCCAATACCACAGGGCTGGGAAATTCCTCCTACCGGCTGCTGTCCATTTGTGCTATAGTCAGCATAGATCCAGGAATCAATATTACTGCTTGTAGGAATTACAAGCATTAAGGATGTTAGATAGAAGGTGAACTCGTCCTTTCCTAGAGCCAAATGCCTCTTCATGGCACTTAAGCAGCCTAGCAGTAATCTGCCCTTGCTGGATGTACAATCACAGGGGCTCTGCCAGCACTATAAACAGATGTGGAGAGCAGAACCAGCACCTCAGAGGACAGTACATCAGCAGAGCAGGTGCCAATGTGACCAAAGAAAGTCTGAGAAACAGAGCTCCTTCTCAAGGGAGATGGTGCAGAAAGGTGCCAAAGTCTCTTTCCTTCCTCATGGGATACCATCAGACTGAAATAAAAAACACAGAGCAAAGGTGTCCCATGTTATTAAGGGAGGTAGAAATTTCAGGATTCATCTACCCTGGAACCAGAAGCACTGCTGTTGAAGCCCCCAGTCTTCACAGCCGACAGACCCCTATCTCTACAGAAAGTCCAGTTCTACTAAGATATATACAATGAGGCGTTTTGTCCTGTCAAGCTCACCTGTAAGAAGAAACAAAATTACTTGTCCCTGTTTCCTTCGGTGAGCTGTAAAGACACTTCTGATACAGCCCTTTGACAATGGCATCCTTGCTGCACCTGAGACTGGCAAATCCGTGTTAGTGACCTCACACTGTCCCCCTGGGTAAGTGCAGGGCAGGTTTCCAACTCTGCAGGCTGGTAACCTTGCAGAGTTGTGTAGGCCAAGTAAAAAGTATAGGAGGGATTCTTCCTCCAAAAATAAATAAACCTTATGTGAAAAATGCCATTTTGAGTGTCTTGAGCTGTCAATTGCAAGAGAAAGTGATATTGATTTCTACAGAAACTTTATTTGAGTAACCTATTAAATGAAACTTATTTGACACCAGATGACTCCTGCAATTTAATTCCCAAGTGAAGTGTTGTCTCCAAGGCTTTGTGATGTTCTTTAACCTGAATGATGAAAGGCATTTTCCTTAGAGCCATTTGCTGATGGATCTCAGGGTCTTTGCAAATAAAGTCCTCCAAAGAATCTAGAACAGGCTTTCACTGGCAAAGGGCAGCTGATACCCCAGATACCCCAGAACACACCAGGCTTTAGGAGCAAAGCTAAAGGTGCAAAGAGCCTGACAAGAGCTGCCAGACTCTGTGGCCTCCAAAAGTGCTGAGAAAGCCCCAGGATACAGGAGTTCAGTGGCCACAGGTGTTACAGTCCTGCCCCAGCCAACACTTGTGCCAGGGCAGCCCAGCACAGGGCTGGGGTATGCTCAGACCTCAAAACCTCCTCCCCTTCCTCCTCAACATTTCTATCCCCAAGTGCCTCAAGGCAAAGCTAGAGCTGCAGAGGCATTTGCTTTTCAGTCCAGCCCCCTCTGCATTGCTCCTTGAAGACTTGTTAGCTGGCTGTGATCACGAAGCTGTCTGTCATGCTTCAGGGGCCACTCACTTCTGCTCAGCAAGCCTTTTACACAGTTTGTTCTTTTAAAGAAGCCAATTTACTTTTTATTTGAAATTTACAAGAAACAATTGAATAGGAAAAGTGTCAGATTCCATTTCTTTCATCAAAATGGCTTAGTCATGTCTGGAGTGTCAGCACTAACAACCTCAGTCCTTTGGTGCTCACAGCCCCAAGAGCTCATGCTGCAGCACTAGACTGGCTGTGTAGAGCCCTGTGCTCTGTCACACGCCTTGCAAGGGCTGCTTGTGCTGTGAGCTGAGTGTCAGAGGTCCTTCTCACTCTGAAGTCCCTCCCAAGGGCCCTGCATGGGCAGAGACACACACTTACCTGTTCACTTTAATCCCTCTGTTCCCAAAGAAACAGGAGCTAAGATTGCCTCAAGTTTTGGAAAGACTTTTCCAGCTGTGTGCTGCAGGAGAGGGAGGAAAAGCACAGTGTCTGCATACAGGAGGAGCCTTCTATGGTGTTCTGAACAATGTGTAGGTCATAAAAAGCCACAACTTGGTTGTAAATGTGCTCATGGGAGTTCCACGAAGTTCTGGAGCTCAGCAAACACCTAAAGCAAGGCTAAGGAGGGGTACAAAAGCACTGCCTGTGGTTCTGGGTTAGATGGCAGTCTCCCACTAGGAAGCCTCAGACCACAGCACTGGATGCTGAGCAGACCTGTCAGGTAAAGTTGGCATCAACAAACCAATGACACATCTAAAATGAGACCCCCCTCCAAGCAAGAAGCTGCCTGAGGAGCTGCTCCCTCCCAGTGACTCTCAGCAAGCATCCTGGGGCACAGACAGCAGGCAGAGGCCACTGGCCACTCAGGCTCCCCAGGACCATCAGTGCAGCACTGTGGCTGCAAGAGCATGCACTTGTGTCTTGCCTGCTGCTGTCCCATCTCTGGCCTGTTCAAGAGACAATAGAGCCCAGACACCAAATGCCTCCTCCTGCAGCCCTCCATCCAAAGAGCTTCTGTAAAACTACTTTGTACATTTCCCCTAATTTCAGTTCAGTCATGGCAGACCAGCCTACAGGGCTTGAATGCAATTTTCTCATTGAGGTATACTAAGTCCTTCAGGGAAGGAGACAAAACTATGTAGAATCCATAGAAATTAGAGTAACATTTCTCTTCTGCATTTTAATATTTTATTATTATTTAGCGTTAACCTTTTCTACTTTCAAATCATTAATTAATTTTATATTCCACTATCAGATATGGGCCCTTAGCTACAAGAAACAGGAGATCACTGTTTGTTTCATACATACGTGAGCTAAAATATTACAGAGAACCCAGTGGTCATTGCTTCTCAGAACAAGGCCCAGAGAAATCAATTCACTCAAGGCACACTACAGTCTGCTTGTTCAAAGAGGACACAATGACACTGATTATACATGGTCTCCACTGGAATGCACCCAGCTCAGCTCAGAGTGTTTCACCCCAACAGAGCTTCTCCCTTTGCTCCCAGGGTCATCTCCATCAAATTTAAACACAATAGCTGAAAATCTGGGACCTAAGAACTTGGACAGTAAATACCGCAACCCAAAAAAATCAGAAGAACATGTTTAAAACAGATAAGCTCTCAGCTGAGATGCACAGAGCACCACTGCCTGTCATCAGCAGTGGAGGCTAGCTGGAACTGCTTTCTTGCAAAGCACCACATATGAGTTGTCATTCCAGGGACTGAAACTGGGCTTGACAGATACAGAGTTAAATTAATGATGACCCTTTCCATGTTAGCTGCCTGAGGGCTGGCAAGCAGCTGCCACAATCATCATTCTCACAACTGGCCTGTCTGCTGGGAGCCTGCAGGGCATCTCCTGCCCTCAGGAGAGTCCAGCCAGACCCAGAGCCACTGTCCCAGCCCACTGCACCAATCCAGCTAGGTGCTGTGCTCCCAAGACAACTCACACCACAGGAGTTATTCTAAGATCAGCCCAACCTTCTGGAGGGAGGACCTGAAAGGATCACTAAAGCCTCAGATGGAACAGCAAAGGGAAACTAGGGCTCACCTATCCCACTGGCAATGCCTGGCAGCCCAGGATCCTGTCAGTTCAGCTCTCGTGGGATCAGAATCTACAGCGCTCTGAAGAAGAATGAGGTTTTCCTGGTTGAGCACATGGCATGTGCTGTCACAGAGGGGAGCAACCAGTCTAATCACCCTGTCAGGTCAAAGCAGCAGCTCCTGCCAGAGACCAGCAATTTGCCACTGAAGCCAATTGCTGCCAAAGGTGTTGGGGTGCTGCTGGAGCCTGTTACACTCAACATACAGCTGATGGGCTGCCACATGGATCTCTCATAGCTGCATACTGATAGCTGATGGAGTATATCCTCAAAGACAAGTTTCCATCATTTAGTATGTTTGTTTTCTCTCCCTGCTGCCTTTCCAGATGCCAAGACTTCTTTAAAAAGAAAGCACATAAAGCAGCAGTTAATTTATAAAACACTACTTTTTTTCTGAAATTTCAGCAAAGCTGAAACTTGACTTGAAAATTAACATCAGCTGCATTTACTCTACAAGTAATTAATTCACTTCATACAAGTGCTACCTTGGGAAAGAGAACAAGTCACAAACATATTCACCTGTCATTAAAAAAAGGCAAAGTAAATAATTCAAGAGGTTTAAAAATAAATTCACACACTCATAGAGGCAGACATCCAAGCTTCTTTTCATCTCCTCTCTGCAGCACCCTGCTGTATGTAATGGAACAGTGATACAAATATAAAGGGAGAGAACACAGAACAAGTACTGGGCTTGACTCACTTGGAAACCAAAGGAGTCTGTTTGCAGTGACAGAGCCCTGTAGAATACACACAAAGGCTCCTGGATTTTCAGTTGGGCCCAAAGGAACCAGACCCTTGATATTCTGGAAGAAAATGCTGGCTTTCAGAGCAGATCTCTTTTGACTGGATCAGGGAGGGAACCTGCAGTGCCTCCTCAGAGCTCTGTGAAAGGGGATATACAGCTGTGTTGTCTAACAGGAACCACATCAACTTTGCTGCGGCATTTATGATGCAGCATTCATTACTATTGTGGTTCCAGCTGGTACTTTCAAGCCCTATATTTATTCTCAGCATCCTGACTAGAATGAAATAGTACTGCAGGTGTATCAGTGAGGGGGCTGGCTGCCCCTGCTCTTCTCAAGGTTTTATGTGCTTCTGAAGGATGCCAGGAGAGTGGCATGTGCCTGGCTCCACTGCCATGGACCTCTGTCCCAGGTTGGGCTTGGGACTGTCCAGGGCTGGCTGCTGGCAGACCTCACCATAGTCCGTGCCCAGGAAGACACTGCTCAGGGACTTTCCCCAGAAGACTGTCCCTTCAGCAGTTAAAAGCATTTCAGAAATGATGGGCTTGGAGATCATGCCTAGAAATAAGGAGGAAGAGTCTTTCCTGGCTCCACTATGCCCAGGATATTCTGAACCAGGGCACTAAGGCTACGTGGGATTGATGTTCCTTCCACCTAGCAGTATATGCCTGACTATTCTACATAGAACTGGGAAACATAATTCCTAATACCAGGTAATAATTATCCGGGACTTCTAGTATCTTCAAAATCTGTAGAATTTTATTTCCCAGAGTATTTGAAAATTACTCTTTGTTAATGGCTAGCTAAATGTCTTTGAAGCTAAACATCTTTCCAGCATGTCAAGTAGCTCAGAGCAGTCATCATCCCTTGGGGTAGAGGAGTTACAGCTCACACAGGCTTAGAGGAGTCCCCAGTTTTGCACTCACAGACTGAGGCAGAGAACTGCAAAGACAGAGTCCCAGCAAAGAGCTCCCTTTAAAGTATACAGAAGTCAGGTGGTATTTTGTCTGTAATATTCCCAGTGCTGATCCTTTTTTTCCTCTCTTGACATCTACCAAGCTATCCTCTCCAATTTCAGGTCAAATCTGCTTTATTTTTGAGAAATCCTTTTTTTTGTCCTCTTACATAGCAGCAGCAACAAGAGTGGGAAGGTCTCTGGCATCTAAAACAAATTTCTTGCAATGCCTTCTTGCTGAAGTCAAGAGGCTTCCTGTCATGTGAACTTAAATATACCAACCTCATGCAACAAAAAAAGTGAAGCCACCTTTCAGCAAAGAGCAAGAAATGGCAATTTCTGGCAGATCCATCCAAAGCAGTGATAGCATACTACTCTTTAATGAGTGTCAGATACTTCCATAGTACAAAGGAACTAATGGATGTTACTATACACTGCCCAAAAATTTTGTGCTGAACCCCCTATTTGGGCAGCTCTGTGGCAGGAAGCTCTCACTCCTCATCAACTGCATGAGCATGTGGCTTCCTGAAAAGAATACATTTTATCTTTCACTACATGAAAAGCTCCTGTTTTCTCTTAGTTCAGTGTACACATATCCATATTGAACAGCACTATGCTCACATGCTGCCTGCTTTCCCAAAGTCTTTAAAAAAGTCCTTTCAGTGTGTGCTGGCAAGAGACAGGGTCCCAGCAGGGTTGCAGCACCAAACACTTGGACTTCATGATGCAGACCAGACGGAGCAGACAGCCAGCATTCAGACTGACAAAAAAGGGATTCTGTTAGCATCTCCTGTGGGGACTGCATGGGACACTAGTATTCTTTGGGCCCATGAAAACTGGCTTACAGCTGTGACAGAGAGGAAAAAAACTCTCTTACAAATGTAGTTCCCTGAAAGTGTTCCTCCTTGTAGAAGGATAAAAAGGAAACAGGAAGCTGTGAGTGCCCCTCTTGGGGTGTGCAGCAGGAGCAGGATAGCTCAGGTTATGCTGCTTTGTGACCTGTGATGATGGCTAAATACTGGGGATCTCCCAGGAGCTGGCTGAGCCAAGACTGAAGAGGAGCTGGTAAAGATGTTCGGGATCTAGCACAGAGGCAAGATGGATATGGATCTGGAAGCCTGGCACAGAGCCCTGTGGTTATCTGCTAGGGGTGAGGGAAGAGGAGCCCTGTGTCAGCACAGCTTCTGTCAGAACTGCTCTCAGTCTGCCTCAGCAGCCAGCATTCCTCTGCTTGGGAGGAGGGAGAAGAGCTCCTCTTTGATAGAATTTCATTTGTTCTCTTTTGTTATCCCAGCAACAGGATGGAAGCAGATAATGTGCAATTTGTTTTAATTCAGCTTTATCTTGTCAGTCCTAGCTATAACACTGCAGCAAACATCATTCTGAAGAATAGAGATGTGATGGAGCAGGGTGAGATTCTGCAAACCCTATTGATTACATCACAAGTCATCACTATAAATATTTGAAGGAGAGAAAAACTCTTGATCTAAACATGTTCATGTAACAAATTGTGCAATTGAGAGTGAGTGAGAGATGGCTCTAACAGGAGAGGGATGCTAGAAAGCAAAGCATTTAAGCTGCTTACCTTTCAACCCAAATAACATCCATTAAATGGAGCATTGTGGAATTCATGCTGTGAGAACAGAAATACAAAAGGCTCAGTGTGCAGGAGCCTCAGAAGCACGTGAATAAAGTATGTCATGAAGGAAGCACTGTGTTTCTAATCACTACAGAGAAACTAAAGCACTTTCTACAGTTCCCTTTGGGACATAAGTTGTTTTGATATCAGCTGTCAGGTGGACTTTGTTACGAAGCAGAGCAACAGGACTTGGACTTAAAGGAGCAAATTGAAGGGGTCCCAGTGGTCCTCAAGAAATAAGGACACCCGTGTATGATCAAGGACAAAAATGAGACCACTGGGTGTTCTTTGCTCCTCAGAAACAGCACTTCTACAAAGACAAACCATCACATGGTACTTTACAAGTTTTTCTACAGCACCTCTCCATAGTGTCTGAAACCTGGAAAGGCAAAGAGGCCCAACAGCTGTAGAGGAATAAGATAAAGAGCTCTGAGGCTGCCAAGCACCCTGTCCTCTTTATAAAGACATTTCTAATACCAAGTGGAGTATTCAGTGGAATTTGGCAACAGGCATACCAAAACACAGATTCGAGATGAAAGGCAACAAGCAGTAAGAGAAAATACTTGTCAGAAAGCAAGCGCCAATCTGCATTTATCCTGTACTGTGAAAGCTCATCTGAACCAGCAAGTGCCAGGCTGTGCAGGTGTCAGACATGCTCACCATGGATGGACACAGGCATGCAAAGGGCTTAGGTCTGTTACCATGATATATTTTCCCCACTCACCCACGGGTAGCCCAGCAGTGTAACATGCTTGTCCTGGCCAAACCAGCCACGCTAAAGCGTGCTCAGCACAAGCATTTGCAGTGCGCTGTGCAATTAGCCTGTGCTGCGGTGACGGATTGACAAAAACTCCTACATGCCAGGCATGGCAGCGTGGTGCAAGTTTAGAAAGTGGAGCAGAGGCCCTTGAATACATAAAAGCAGCAGGAAACAATGAGACAACAGGCTGGAATGAGCTTCACAGTCCCTGTCTGAGGTAAAATCTCATGCCTTTATAAAAGACATACCTTTTCCTGACAGGCAGCCTAGTTCTAGCATAGATTCTCAGAACAACAGCTCCCAGTTTTACTCCTTGTGACTGTAGTGAGTTCTGTTTTACCCTTGAACTCTGTGATTTCTCTTGAAACCAATTGTCCTTCCCATAACCATCATGTGCCTTGGGGTAAGGCTTCTAACAAAAAAATATTTATTATTGAAAACATGGAAGTTCACAAAATTGACTTCAAGCATTTCAGACAACAAAGGTAGATGACATATTTGCTGCAAATTCCAAAGAGAGAAAAGTACTGCTTTTATAGTAACAGGAACACCTGAATGAGACATTAATAGTTCCTTTAATCATAATTACAGAAGCTGTCCTTCTCTTTTCCTGAAATGAAAGAACACATTGGTAGTTGGCCCTCAAACTCTCCCTAGTTAAATTAGTATTACACTAGACTGGACTTCAGACTGATGAAAGCCTGTGTTTCCTTTTGCTATTGCTGTAGTAAAAGCATAATGACCTGGGATGCTCCTCTTGGCACAGCAATTTGTTCTGCATAAAAGGTTATAAACCATCCCAGGTTCAGTTCATCTAAAAGAAAGCTGCATAAGACAAGCCAGATGGCCCTATCCTGCAACCCTCACTTGCTTCTGAGGGAGATATACTGTAAACTAAGAGGTCTTTCCCAGCTTTTACTTTGATGACTTTGGAAGGGGAATATTTTTGCCCTGAGTCATGAAGAATCTACTCCTATCTATAAGCATAATGGCAGAATTGTCTCTGTCCAACACGGGGGCAGTTCTTGGCATCTTCTCATAGAAGATGTTCCTCACAGTCCCTCTGCTACCAAAACCTTGCCATGTAACCCCAACACAGGACAACCCTGTCTGCTCCACCTATTCCTTTGCTCCTCTTGGCCCCTGTTTCCCCCTTTGCAGCAGGTCATGGAGGAGAGCATGGAACCCACCAGGTAAACAAAGGGGCTAAGAATCCAGATCACACTGGATAAGTGCCTTTAACTGATACACGCACCTTTGGCACTAGCTCCCTTGTCATCTAACTCCTGCAGGTATTTATTAATGAAACCCTCCTGACTGTTGATTCATTTGATTGTTAAAGCTTGTGGAACTTGTGCTGTTATTATTCATTGTTATTAATGTTCACAACTCAGCCTGTCTCTTTCCAATACGCTCCGCAGAGGAAATCGAAGGCTGAAGCCAATCGTTGCAATAAATGAGTGATGGAGATGCTGGAGGACAGGACAGAGCCCATTGCTCTGGGACTGAGGCAGGTTTTGGGAAGGATGTTAATCTTCAAGCACAGGGACTGCAAAATGAGTAGCTGTTTCAAGTGGGTTCTCTGGTGTGTGCAGTGCTTGCTCAGTTAAGTCACCAGGGACCATCACCCTAACAAAATTGTCTGTGCACAGGACCAGTGACCCGGGCCAGATTCTGATCTGTGTGCAGAAAGGTTCAACACAACAACCCACACAGAGGCTACAGAACACATACAAAGCCTTGCAGAAAACACATCTCCATGTGATGGCTGAGGATATAGTGAGGAAAAGCAGAGCTGGATAACCTCTGGAAGTTCTCTTCACTCCTCTGCAAGGCATAGGACAACACCAGAAGGACACAGCTGCTGGTATCCCAGACCTCAGGAGTGCAAGACCCCAGTGTGCTGAGTCGGGGCAAACGGCATGCTGCTGGCTTTAGCATGCTCCCTCTCCTCCCCTTCTGCAAGCCTCCTTCACCTTTTCACAGCCTCCTTGCTGCACAAATGTTTGCCCATTCTTGCATTGCATATAGATGCCGCAGGCCAGGATGGTCCTGCTCCTGCCTGTTTGGTAGTTGGAATGAGTCTAAATCTTCAGCAGTGTTGTTATACCAGCTCTCCAGAACAATGTATTTGTTCAAGTTATATCTTTGGAGTCTACAAAGCCATCACATACCATATTCAAACCATTATTCATCTCAAACAGAGAATTCTGCAAAGCAAGAGGAAATGAAAGAGAGTTTAACACAGCTTTACTAAAATGGAATTTGCCAAAGACTCACAGAAAAATGGATTTAATTAGGGCTGCTAATGGGGAACAGTTTGTTCCTGTGATTTAAAACAGAAGTTAGATAGTGCCTGTAATTCCAACATTTTTAAATTATATATAGGGGGTTATTTCTCATTTCTACCTTAATTATAAAAATCCATCTTTATGAATCAAAATTTTAAGGCAAATAAAGCAAAGACAGTAAAACTGATGTTTTAGTTAATAAAACTTTTAAGAACTCACCAAAGAAGCAAAAGACTTCAGTGTGGATAAAACAGACTTAACACAGTCAGTCACATTTGTAGGCAGTCCTCTGGATACTACTTGAGAACAGCATACCAAGGTTAAGCTTTTTACTTGGGAATAGGTATGTAAAGGAAGGTATGTTATGTTACAAGAAATGAAACCAGGTGTCGATTTTAGGGAATGATGGGAATGTCCTCCATTTAATTTCACAGCTAGGTCTATTTAAGTTGCAGGCATTAATTGGCCTGACACGCTCCAGATAAAATCCCAAATTCTAGAATTCTCTGGTATCCATTCTTACACTGACTACAGTAGATTTTTCTGAATTGTCTGCAAATTATTAGTCCTGATTAAAGGGGATACAATTATAGAATGGTGAGCCTTTTCTGCAGCCTTTGGTTTTATTTAAAACTAACAAATGTTTGTTTTGTGAAATTTCTCCTGACCACATGACTTAAGTAAATGATTCGCAGCATTGTAAAGCACTGAATAATTTAATTACAAATAGCCCAGACAACTGATAAGTAAGCTGGGCCTGGCTGCTGTCACTGCTGCAGATTCTTCACCAACCATACTGCATTTTAATACTACACCTTGGATCAGAACAGAATCAATGAGTGAAGTTCAAATGTGGCACATTTCCTATTTCTCTGACAGCTTATTTCATGGATCACAGGGATGAAAGTACAGCTGCTTATTCAACAGAGGAAAGAATGAATCAATTTTCATTCTTTAACACACTGTGTGACCTATTCTCTTATGCTCTATCCTTTACAATGGCTTCAGTCTCTTCAAGACCTTCAAATTTGTCAGATAGAGAAAATTTAAAATAATGACAAAATGCCCTGCCCTAGGTCTGCTTCCAACTGACTGACTGCTCTGCTGGTAAAAAGTCCAAATTGAAGCGATTAGGTCACTCAGGTTGAATTAAACAGACAAATTATAGTCCTAGCTCATTAAAAATGAACCAATCTTCTGGAAGATTTCTGTGATTTCACTCCAAGCTCCCCACAAAAGGCACTGGATGCCACAAAGCTTTTGATCCTCATGTGCTCCAGTTTCTTCCCCTACTTCAAACATGAAGAACTAACATGACAGGATGGCAGCCAGGCAGCAGCTGCTGACCTGCACATTGCACAGGTCGCTCCTGTGCCTGCCCCGTGCAGCAGCACTGAGGCCAGCTCAGGGCACCAAGGCCAGCAGGCAGACAGACACAGAGGTGCAGGGCCTCCTCCCAACCCACTGTCCCAAAGACCCTGCCACACTAAGAGGATACCAGAGCTCTGCATACCCCACCAGACTCCATGAAGCTAGCAGATAATGTCACAGTTCTTTAGGCAATGCCAGTTGGGCAGAATTAACACAATGAAATGCATAATTTTTCAATTTCATTGTGAATTTTTTTTTATTTAGAAATAGTCCTAGGTATTGTGGCTTAAAATACCTTCTGTGTACCCTGTGTTTGTCTTCTTTTACTGTTAACCCCAGTTCATTGGTGACACTTGCATAGTTCCTGTCATTGATAACTTTGTACTAGTCTGTGCTTTTTACTGTAATCAATTTTTAGATAAGGAAGCTTATATTCTAAAAAGGAGAACAGAGCACAAGGGCAAGTGCTGTGGTCACCGTTGGCAGGCATGGGCACCACAGGCACCACGCTGGCACCCCAGAGTCAAAGCAGCAGGGCCCCCTACAGTGCCGAGGTCAGTGGGCAGCAGCCTGGCATCAAAACAGGGGGGCAGCTAAAGTGCCAGACAGATGGTGGACCTGACAGCAAGGCCTGAAGTAGAAATTCTGAAAGCGACGAACTAAGACACTTCTACTGGCAAAGAGGATTTCTGGATCTCCTTTTTCAAACTCTTCTCCTGCCTCATTCTACTTTATGACTGACCCCATGAGGTTTGCCTGGCCTTAAGACATAAAAGTAATAAATCCGGCCTTACCAGGATATTACCCAGATGAAACACACATATCACAGCCAGCTTTTATTTGCTTCTCTCTCTGCATATCCAGTAGTTCAAATCTAGGGCTTTCAAAGCAGTGAATTTGACAAATATCAGTACTTCAGGACATGTGGGCAGACAAATTGCTTTTCCAGTTCATAAGATGAATCTGGGACAAGCATGGGTCACTAAATGGTCACAGCAAATGTTCTAGTCCAGACCTGTGTTTAAGCAGGCCATGAGATGTAGCAGAGGTTGCTGGTTTGCTTTTTTTTCCCCTGAGAGATTCATTTTCCTTTTTAATTTTTCTGCCTTCTGTGAAGGAAAACCAAAGACCCATCACAGCTCAGGATGGCTCAGCAGTAGTAACCATTCACTTGCTGCTATAGTGTAGAAGCAAACAGGACAGTCAGCTTGTGAGAGCTGTTGGCTGAACTGTAAATTCTTCGGTATCTGCTGTCTCTTTTCTTAAGCAGCCAGGAGCACACTGCAGCTAAAGAAAACACCCGAACTTCCCCCTGATCAGGTTTTGGCACAGTTCTGGAGGACTGTAATGTGAAATGGAGGGTGAGCAGCCAGCAGGTAGTAGACGGTCAGATGCTGAACAAGTGGATTTGGATGATGCTCACCAGATCAGCTTTGGGTGCACTAATGAGAACTGTGCATGAGCATATAATACCACAGAGGTTACACTCACTGTGCCTGTCACCAACACCCATTTGTCCCCTGGCTAATGGAGACAAATGCCCACCATGCTCTGCTGAAGTAATGTTCACAATGGAGTTTTAACAAAACCTTTTCCCTTCATACAGTACAAATTAACAGACCGCAGCATTTGAAAAATGGTCCTAATCCCTGTCCACACGGGGAGTTTGTTCCCAGTGCAAAGTGCCAGATTATGACAACAATATATACTTCAAGTGGGTGAAAATGAATGAATAACAACACCCTGACAGTGCTGCTATTCCTGAGTGCTTAGAAGCTGGGTAAAACTGACAGTTCAAGATGAATATGGCACTGAGATGTTACTATGCATAGCTGGTCAGGAGAATCCAGACTTACTTGCCATTACAGATGGGTTAATTCTAAAGGCTGCATTTGATTCTGAGCCATAGTTGCTCTCTGAGGAAATAGGAAAGGGTCCATCACATGAAGGACTGAATTACAGGTAATACTCCCATTTATGAAGAAAGCATTGGATGATCCTAGAAACAAAGGATGCAAATTTGCCTGTTGCCTCTGTGTCCCCAACAGCAGGTTGACTCCCCTGCCCACCCCTGGAGGATCCAGTCAAATGGAAGTGGACAACTCGCCTACAACAGCAATCAGGAAGGCAGGACTGTCCCCAGCTGGAGGGATCACCATCACACACCAAATACTCATTAGCCCATTTTCATAGCATAAGCATCACAAGGTGCCAGGGAAATTTTTTGCTATCAGGCTGACAGAGGAAAGCCAGTGTGATCTCAGGATCACATGTGGCTCTTTAGCAGGAATCCTGTGGAGTCCAGATGCACTCAGGATTTCAACAGGCTTCAGAGACACTCCTGGAGCATAACCCCACCTCTAGTTCAGAGCAGTGGTCAAACACAGACACTGCTCCTCAAGGACTCTGATCATGATCTCAAGAACTCCTCACCTTGTCTGCTACAGGCTTTTCAGAAGCATCTGCTAATGGCTGTGGCCAAAGAGAGGCCCTAAGCCAGCCAGCCTCCCATGCCCCAAGGAGCTTTCTCTCAGATTGCTTCCATGGTGGTGCTGAGGGTCCTTCCATGGCTTGTCACTGCCAGTAGCCAACAGCAGCACTCCCCAAGCTCAACAGAGGATCCCCAGCAAGGGGAGTCCCTGTGTCTCAGTTATCTCTGCCCATCCCCCTGCCGTACTGTGGCGTGTCCCCTACACCTGCAGCTACATCAGGTAGGCTACATCATCAAAGAAGGCTTGGCATGCAGCAGCAGGCTAGAGTCCCTCATTCCCCAAGATGTGACACAGCTTTGTTCCCACTTCAGTTTAAATGCAATCAAGGGCAGATCTTCCCTGTCCTCAGAAGCTACAGAGCACATCCCTTGCACCTGTACCTCTTTCCAGGAGTAGAGATTTCATATGACAATAACCTTGCAGTACATTATCCTGGTGAAATCATAGTTGCAGTGATGTCAGGATGGTCTCTGAGCCTCTTACCCCAGGCACTCTCCTCCCCACGAGAAGCTGGTTCCTGTAATTACAAAGTGGAGTCATATTAGAGGAAAACTAATCAGCTTGCTGGATGCCAACAAATTAAATATTAATCTAACTATTGTGAAAACAAAAATATTCATCTTCAGATATTTTCTGGCACAAGTGTCAAAATCAGAGTGGAACTAAGACTTTATTCATTTTCCATTATCAACTTAGATAAAAACACTCAGAAAAATGGGCAATGATGTGCAGAAACCACTCAGCACAGATAATTACAGAGTAAGTTTAGGCAGCTAATCACTTCTAGAATATGCTTCAGATCAAGATAACTGACTGGCTTGTTTCCTTGCCTTGTTAAATCAGGCAGATTCTCAGCTTTGCCTAATGGGCATGGAGCTCCCAGAGTCAGCATCTTTAACTAACAATAGGGCTGTCTGGCGGGCATGCTTATCCCACCAGTCAGCAGCAGGACTGGGAGATGGTGTCCCTACATCAGGAGAGCAAGACACAGCAGAGGCAACAGTGGCAGTTGGGGCAGGCAGTGGGCAGGGCAGGGACAGTGGGAGAAAGGCAGGGCAGAGCAGGGCATCTGTGGCAGCGGACAGACAGAGAGCCACAAGCAAGGACATGCTGAAGAAGGATGAGCAGCTGCAGCGGCACCAGTGGGACAGGAAGACCAACTGAGGGAAGATGTAGCCTTGTAGGGGGCCACTCCCTGCAGGATACCAGCTCTGGCCTTCATGGCACTCACAAGGAGGGGCTCTTGGGGCTGCCCAGGAGCAGCTCCTGCACAGCACTCACACCCACCCCGCCCACTGCCACCAGCCGCAGTCAGAGGAAGGAACCACAGTGAGACCAAGGGATTCTCCTTTGGGGGAATCACTGCGGGCAAGAGGCAATTTTCCACAGCTCTTCCTCTGGCATGTCAGGCCCAACCTTCCCAGGACTGCAAGTCCATGAGTTTACACTGCAGTTTCAACAAAGGCCTGAGTGCTGCCAGCAGCCACGGCAGCGAGCAGGAAGGCGAGCTCTGGCTGGCTGTGGGACAGGTGCCATGGATGCCATTGGGGCACCAGGGACAGCGAAAGGGGCACCCACCTGAGCCAGAACACACTCAGCTGCAGTCTGCATAGTCTGCACTCACCAGGACCTCACTACTGCATTTACTTTATTCAGAATGGAAAAAACTCCCCTTTATACTTCAAGTCAGTAACCCTTATGTTCTCAATTTACATGGAAGTTTTCTTTTGAACTAAGGCAGGAATTATTTTGACAACAGCATTCATGGATAGTCTCTCTTCTCCTTAATTATTAACTTTGCTGTAGTAAAAAAAAAGTGTTTAGGAAATCCATCAATATCAACAAATCTTTTGCATTAAAGTACTGAACTAAAGATCGTCTAATGAAGAAGCAGCATTCACTTTTGCTTTATTTAAAGGTATGAAAGGTTAACTATAGTTCTATGGATGCTCTTGTGCAGCTTCTTAAATTCGAAAGACTGCCAGAAATTATGCTTAACTTATTATCTGATTTATTATACCAATCCTAAAAGATAGGAGTAGAGTGAAATAAACTGGGAGTTTAAAGAGCTCACAGGCCCTTCAGCAAGACACAGACCTTCAGGGATGGCAGCAGCTCTGTTAGTTAACATGGTGCTCAGTATACTGTTTTGAAATGACAGTGTCTCTTCCTGTCAAGAACTGTGCACCAGCTGAACCCTTCAGTGATGTCACAGAATGCTGCTTGGCAGGCTCTGCTCACAGCAGTGCTAGAACTGCTTTGGAGACAAAGGAAGAAATTCCATATTTACTTCCCTTAGCACGTTCTGTGTCCATCCTTTCTTTGGTCATAATGATGAGCCTGTATTCTGGGGAATGCTGAGCTGCACTATTTCTCATTCATAAGATCCCCATCTGGTAGAATGCTATGGGGAAGTGCCAGCCATGGATTTTTCAGAGTGGTCCCCAAGATTTGCCTCACCATTGAAAATGCATCTCTCCAGGGATACACAAACTAAAGCAGTAGCTGTTCCTGGGGATTACATATCCCAAGGCACCTCACCCAGCTATTTATAAATTACATTGCTAAACAGGGATTGCCAGAGCTTCTTCTTCCACCAGTGTTTTTTATTCTGATCCAGCCTGACCCTGACAAACAGTAGCTTCCCTGAAAAAGGCATAGTCTGTTCTGTTTTCCAAGTAATCGGCAATCTTTCATCCATCTTGATTTAAGAAAGCCACAATCTTTGGGTGTATTCTGCTTAGGATCCCAAGGGCTTGGGACATGATACTGACAGAAGCCAGTGAATTATTCCAGCTGAGCCTAAAAACAACTCGAGCTTTTGTCGATATAAACCAAAAATGACCATACAACCATTCTGGAAGAAACCGTAGTATTAGAAAGCATAGGTTTGACAAGACAAACTGAAACCTACTCTTCAGATTCCAGTAGGTCTATGCCATATTAATTATTTATCAACATGTTTTCTTAAAGTAGTGCCTCTGTGCCTTTAATTTTCAATTCCCTTAATGCTAGGAGGATCTCTGCTGGCAACACATAAATTATTAACAGAGTTAAAACAATATTTGTTTTGCCCCAAAAACAGTTTTGAATGCTGTCCTCATACCAGTTAGATTTTTCTGAAACTTTAATGAAGGTCTCTAATTTCCCCCAGACTCATGGCTGAGGCACAGGCTTCGCTGGACCTTTGATTTGGCTGTGGGAGCACCACATCCTCACACTGTTCATCCCACTGGCGCTGGGGGAGTGATCAAGCAAAACAGCTGTGATGAGGCAGGAGAAACAGCAGCATGTCTATAATTGCGAATTTCAGTTGCTGAGTTCAGAGGTTCTGTTTTTCTAGTGACTGTTCTGCATTTTTTTATTTCAGCAGCTGTCCCTAGGCTCAGCAGAGAGAGCCCATGCTTCACTCTGCTTGGAATACTTTTCTCCTAACAAAGAAAAATACAGTGCAGTTCTTTTAGTCTACAAGAGAGCCATTTTGATTCAGCAAAAGGATACTTGAAACATCATGGGTCTAAGAATTTTATGCAATCTCAGCCACTTCTCTCTCTGCCAGGGAGCATATAAAAAATTAAAACCCCAAATATTCCTTCTTGCTCTTCTAGGCCCTAATTACAAATACATTTTCAAAAGGAGGAGTCAACTTAAGCCTAATTTTGTGCAAAATCTCATACTTTCAATACAGTCTTCACTTGATGTGGATTGGTAATTGGAGCTGTGGAATCAATTTTTCCCACACTTGAAACACTCAGATGGGTATGAAATGTGTTGCATTTGTTCCACGCACGTTTACAGTTCTGCACTTTGCTTGGAGTGCAATGATCATTCTGATGTATTTTTTATAACAGAGCAACATTTCCTCAGACTTTGATGTTTCATGTACAGAGCTATTATAACCATTTGCCATTTAGGTGCATGATCCATGGCTAATCTCCAAAGCTTTGATGCATGCAATAATTATTACTATTGATGTCATTGCACCATATTTAAAATATGAACATCTCATTGTAAGTCTACAGCTAACAGAAACAAAGGCAACCAATCCACACCAAGACAGAAAATTCCCTGTTGGTAAACATCTGAAAGCTTGTAAGATGACATTCCACAGGTTCCAGTGAGGCACTGACTGTGAGTGCAAGGTCTCTGAGAGCAGAAGGCGATGCAATGTGTGTGCTGGCCTCTGCACTGAGAACAGCTCTGGGAAATTGAGAACGGGGGTCTCCAGAAGACATATTCTGACAATCTGTTGTTGAAGTTTGACCCTGAACTCAGGCACACGGCATGTTTCAGCAGCTCCTGCACCTAGGCCTCTGAGTAATTTTATCTGTGCCCTGTGTCATTGGCATTCTGGAGACCAATATTCATTCAAACCACAGTTTCCAGACCTGACTAAGCAGAACACCTAGAAGCCCCTCAGAGCTCTCTCCTGCCTTTTTATGAAATCTGGATCTGAATAGATTGTTAATTGGGACATTATCATGAATATTTTCAATGAGGGCTGAAAATGTGTGGGCCTGTATTAACACTTTCAACTTGCTAAAATGTACCTTACAGGTCTCTAATTACACTGAAACAAACTGCATTAATGTATCTAGTTAATGGTCCATTTATGCTACTGGCAACTGTTTCTGGAAAGTCAAATTAACAACTCTGAACATCTGACTAATAGGAAAAACATTATGTTTTGATTGTACATGAATGTTAATGGTTAATAAATTTTCAAAGCTTCTGTATCAGAATGAAATCAATATTTCCTTTAATTGCCTTAGCATAATGCTGTAACTGTGGAAAAACTTACTAGAAAATAATGACAGAAAGTAGACCAATGTCTTCTGCCTAAAAAGTCACATGGGTCTGAATGCACTGGAAATAGTCTGCCTGGAGCACACAGGACAAGATTAGTTTGCTTCTGAAAGGTGGGAGGCTGGAGCTGCTAAGCTCGGCCTGTGCTCAGGGATACCTGGGATCATCCTGCAGCACAGTCTGGCTTGCACAGCAGCTGACACTAAGCTAATGCTGTCACCCTGCTAGACAGCAACAACTACAGCCAGTGCACAGCAAAGCCACAGACACAATGAAGGATGGAATGCCATGCATGGAAAATTGCAACTACCTTTTCTTACTCTCTGAGGTTTCTCATTTTGCTGCTCAATCACTGTTACACATGCAGTGACTATTAGCTCTGTTAGACCACAGCTTGCTGTAGGCAAAGACCATACACATATACACTATGTGAAACTGTCTATAGCAACAGAAGTTTATATCCCACTGGATATATTTCTTCTGAATACCAGAGCAGAAAACAGTAGCTGATTCCTACAGAGCAGAAAGGTAGAGAGTGTGACAGAATAGCAGTCAGACCTTTATCACATTATTGCATCTGAGTGGTGCTTGTAAAACTGTCCCTGCATCATGCCTCCAGACAGATTTCTCCTCTTTTTTCCCAAAGAGGCCCAAAAATATCTCAGGGCTACATTCACAACAGCTCTCCCCAACTAGGCAAAGAATGAGACACCAGCACCCTTTTTGTCTACTCAGCACTCCCTTCCTGTCTGGGATCTTTTTTGCCAACTATTCAGAAGAGTGGAGAAATTCAGCTATAAGGAGCAGTCCCAAATTCTTGCAGCAAAGTGCCAGAGTTGCTTATCATCTGGATACACAGAAGAAATATCTGTACAGTATATAAATCACCTGTCATCATCCTCTCTGGAAAACTCATTATTATAATAGTCTAATCATTGTGATATCCAGTGGCATTATTCCTGCTAACATTAATCCTTATTAGTTCATCTAGTATTAATGTACATGTCACAAGTATTTCCACATGATTTTCCAGGCTTCTTGTATGCTTAAGACCATCCTTGTTTCTGCTTCAAGGAAAAAGCTGTTCATTCAACACCTGTAAGACAGTCAGGCACCGAAGTGCCCAGACTTCAACCTAATGAATCCCTTCCTTACATCCTCCAGTGTCTTTCTCTTAGTGAAATACATACATCATACCCCACCACCTTGCAAGTTCCTTGGTATAGGGGATCTGTGTTTTCCTATTGTTATTTTGTACACATATCACAGAACTGAGGCTGAACTCAGCCTCAGTGTTCAACAGGTAGTAACAACCTGTCTACAACACTGGAGTCACAAAGTCCTTCCAATATGCAGGGTCAGTCTTTCAAAGGGAGGGAAGCACTGGGATTTTACATACCTGCTTTTCTGTGTCTGCACTTTCGCCTGGGGAGCAGTGTGGGACCAGCCGGCAGGCAGATCCCCCAGTACCAGACACTGGTGTCAGTCTGCAGCAGGCAGCACAACCACTACCAAGAGGCAATTTCTCCTGTAAGAACAGGAGTGGGGATCACTCTGCTCAGCCCGGGCATCTCATCACAGAGCCAAGAGTTTTACTACCAATTCCTTCAATGCTGTTTTACGTTTCACTAGCTCTGCCTTAAACATGGCTGGAATGTAAAGCAGAATTCCAGGCGAGGAGCATCAGCTAACCCATGCTGCCCTCCTCAGGAGCCGAGCACAGCCTGCACAGGGAATGATGGGCTGCTTAGCATAAACAGGCACACCATAAATTTCATTTTAGTAAAAGCTAAAGAGCTTCTCAAAAGGAAGGGTCTTGTCTACAGCACTAAACATACTCGTCTTCAGCTGAAGCTCAAAGAGTGAGAATGAGCCCTTCTTTGGGACAAACAGGCACTCAGGAAATGCAAAAGGAGACAAAAGAGCAGGTGCTGCATTAGTAGCAGCAGCAACACCCACTGCATACACCTGGTGGAGCAAACACTGGATGGAGATTAAAGGTAGCAAAACCTGTACTCCCTTCACATCCTTATGCAGTGGACAGCACACAAATGAGGATTTCTCCATAGCACATGCCATCACACCCCTATCACAGTAAGCTCCTCTGCTTGATCACAGTCACAGACTCAAAACACTGGCACCATCCTATTGCAACAGATAACTTCATAGCTCAGAAAGCAAAACAGCCAGAGACAAATCAATTGGTACACCCACTAACAGGAATGTTTCCCAGAACCAAAAGGGGCTTGTCCAGTCATAAGGTCCAAAAGGGGTAAAAGGGGGCAAGTAGCAAACAACAGGGAGATAGCAATCAAAATAAAAACATCAATGAATCACCTGAAGTGGGAACAAGGCGGATTTTAGCATTGCAACAGTATGAGGAAAAACAGAAAGTCATTGAGAGAATTCCAGCTAGTTATGTTTCATTGAAGAGCTAGAATTCAGCACAGGGTTGTGTTTGAAAGATGCAACTCCATCTGGGAAGGTCATGGTCTGGCATGTGCCACAAGGGTTGCCAGGAATGGTGTCACAGTAAAGGGCCTTTAGCTTCTTCCCATGGCACAAGAGAAAAAAGCTAGAGCAATCATATCCAAAGCAGCTATCTGGAGGCAAGCTGTGGCACATGTCAGAGATTATGTTTATAGTCCAATAATGTTTAATTCTTTTGCTCTCTCATCTACCACCCAGGGACATCTTTGCATTTTGCTTTTATCACCAAAGTCTATTCTCATTCCAGTCCACAGAGGCTGATGAACAATGTTTCTTTATTTTTCATTTCAGAGGATCATTACTTACGTTGAACCCATTAGTCCCTAACAGAGATGTAAGATGTAGTTCCCTATAGGAATTTGGAGGTTCTTTAAAGTTCTTTTCCAATATCCAGTTTGCCTGTTATTTATTTAGCGAGTTATTTCTGCAGGAACCTTGCAGCTGAGAGGCACCTTGACTTGTTACCAGCACTGGCCCTAAAGGTGGCCAGAAGTTGGGGCAGGCAGGTGACAACATTGTAGATTAAAGTAGTAATTACAACAGAGAATCCAGTCTTGAAGAAACAAAAGTAGAAAAGTCAAGGGAGGAAAAGGATACATGAAGTAGGAAATATACCATGGCGCTTAGGGTAATCAGAGTGCAGGAACTTGAGTGTGCTCCTGAGGAAACGCTTCCCAGACAGACACCATTCACTTCAGAGTAGCTCTCCTTATGCATGCTATGATCATGTACGTGGCTGCTAGTCAGGCTGGCATATCACCTCTCCAGAGGCCATCAGCCACACCTGTGTTGGCAGGATGGCTCTCAAACCACTGTTCAGCAGAAGGGGCTGCCTGCATTCAGCAGTGTGGGGCTGGTCCCTCCTAGGAGCAGACTTGCAGCCCTGACTCTGCTCTGCTGCAGACATGCTGTGCAGCCTTGGACAAGCCTCTTCACCTTTCTCTGTCAGAAGCACTGTGTGACAATGACACTCCTCACACACTCACAAGTGATACATTTGTGACTGCCTGGACTTGCACTGAACCTGTCTGATGGGAGAAGAGACTGAACAAAGCCCTGTCACCCAGCATTCCCAGGCAACCCTCCCATGCAGGTCTCAGCAGATATGCAGCGAGGAAAGGGAATAGACTCAGGCAGGTACCAGGGGCTGAGCAGCCTTGTTTGCACAGAACTTCTCTGGAATAAAGCTCCTTGTGAGTAAGACCTAGCCAGGCCCCTCTGCACAGCACCATGGTGCCAACCCAAAATTCTGTGGCGCTTGCTTGGCAGCACCAAGGAAAGCTGCGTTCTCCTTAACTTTATGGGCTTCTGAATGAGCATTAAAGAGGTAAGCCCATTACCCAAACACAAGGCAGCTGCTAACTACTCCCACTACTGTTAGTTTTCTCTGGTCTCACTCTGATCATTTAATGGGAAGAAGATTATGCAATAATCAAATGTCGGAACCAGCAGAACCCCCACTCCAGCAGGGGATACACATTATTTACCATGTAAACTGTGATTATTTAATTTCACAGGAGTTATTTCTGTGGCATGTAAATGGAAAGCTTCCTGCAGAGGAAAAGCTGGGGAGCTGGCTCCATCCTGACAGTAACACAGACATGCAGTGAGAGGCAGCCCGAACTCACCCCCAGGACTTTCGTGCCATACAGTGAACAATCAAGTGTGCAAAGCAGTGGGAATGGTGGAGACTAGAGTGAGTGTCTGCTTAACCTAATACCAATTTCCATCTATCCACAACCTCCTGACCATCTCAGTTTCTCCATGCTAGCAGGCTGCTAGCCCCTTCCACAGGCATGTAAGTGCATGTTCCCCAATCACCATCCACCCCATAGGAGTCTCCATAAACTTTCCCAGGGCCTCAACTGACCATCTCAGAGAGAACTCTGAATGGATCCTCAATGCTGACAACCTCTTCTTCCCCTTTCTTCCTTCACCCCAATCAATCACCAAAACATCACTGGATCAGGGCCTTGCCTGCCCACCTGTGACATCCATGCAACACAGCACTTGTCTCCCAACTTTAGACCTGACTTCCATTGCTGGTAATACAACTTTCACTGCAAGAATTAAACACACCACAGCTTAGGGCTGCAGTTATCTCTGGTGAGCCAGAGGAAAATTTTAGAGGTAAATAAAGCAACAGTAAAAAATAATGGCCCTAAGTGTAAATCTGCACCATACATAGCTTCTTCCCTGGAATGTCTCAAGTTGAGGATAACACAGACATGAAAGAGTAGCCACATGGCTTCAGATCTGAAGTCCATTCAGCTCAATAGCCTGCTTCTGGCAACAGACAGAAGAAGAATGTCTAGCAAAGACCGTAAGAAATAGAAAAGCACATAGCAGCATGTTTCCAATCTCCAGTGATGCACATAGTTTGAAAAAATTCTGAAGAGAGAATGTGGTGGGGCTTTGGTGATTAATATTCACAGGTGGACTTCAATTCCACAATTTTTGCTTTAGTTTTTGAAACTTTTAGCACCTACAACATCCTGACACAAGGAGTTCCACAGCTCCAGTATGCATAGTGTGAAGAAGCACCTCCCTTTTGATTTATTTCTTTGAGTTTGACTCATGTATTTCTATGTCCTTCCCTCCACCTCCAGGTCCTTCATCAACAGAGACAGTGAGCAATCATTCCTTCCTCATCCTTCCTATTCCGCATGATTTTATACACATATATTCCATTTAATTGTCTCTTTTCCAAGGCAGAGCTCTCCTCATAAAGAAACCATTCCAGATCTTTTATTATCTTTGTCTTGGCTAACATTTTCTAGTTCAGTTCTTTGCTTTCTGAAATGGGGAAACAGCACTGAATATTCAAGGTGCACAACACTGGGAATTTAGGTAAGGACAAAATCCTGTTACGTGTTTTGTTGCTTCTCTAAGAATTCCTAACATGTTATTTACTCTTATGACTTACTGCTATGCCAGCTTTTCCATATAAGTATTTATTACTATCCCAGGTCTCATTCATCAGTTAACAATCACCTTTGTACTTTTGACTGTCTACACAAAATTAGGATTATTCTTCCTCCTGCTCATCACTTCCTAGTTCTCTACACTGGATTACATCAGGTCAGTCACTCATAGCACAGGACAGCTGGGAGAGGTGTCCCACTCCTCTGTGGACATAGCAAGACAGTCAGAGGTGGTGAGGCGAGGTGAGCACTCACATCCCACTTACATTATGATGTTGCTCCTCTGAGGGTGCAGAAAAGCTCCCTGGTTCCAGGGTGCCAACCTAAAGCTCTGCCATTGGCCATGGGCTCCTCATACATGTCCCCTTATGCCTCCTTACATCCCTACCACAGGGACTCCTAAAACCAGCTTCAGGCCCAGGGGTTCAGTTCCACACTAACAACAGCCACACTAGTACAGCAGACAGGAGAGTGAAACAACATGTGTGACTTGGAAGCCATTTGTCACAGAGTTTTTTAGTTTCTCATAGTGAAGAAAACAGCAGAACATAGAATTCAAATTTTTAAATTCTATATAGTGACAAACTAGCAAGTGCATTTAACTACCAAAATACATTTCACAGCCAGTAATGGATACTGTAAAGTGTAAGCTGGTACTTGGATTATCAAAGGCAGAGTCTATCAATTTTTGGTTTTGTATTAAAGTTGCTTTTTCCATCTGTTGAAAGTGGCTCTTTGTGATTTCACAGGGCATTACACTTTATGTGTCTCATTTGCTGCCCCCAAAGGAATTTCATTCTGCTACATTAAGAAATACCTTGGTACGATGGCTAAGCTTTTAACTTTCCAGAACACACTGTTTCATGTCTGTCTCCATCCTAGCAGTTACTTCCTTTAAGTGTCTTATTTATACACACACATACATGTACAAGATATAATGTAATTCACATGTCATATTAGCTTTGTCACAATGAGGATTCTGTCTCTGTCCCTTTGTGACCTCTGTGATCACCATCCCAGCTTCTGCCACATGTGTCCAGAAGGGACATGCCTGATCTCTGAAACACGCTTGGATCTGTAGCTTTTGTTTTGCTCTGCACGACACACAGGTGGATAAATGGGAAATTACACTGAAACTCCTTTTGCTGAGGATGTCCCACAAATGCACACTGCAAACACAGACAGCTGTGCCTTCATTCTTGTGAAAATCTCATTTTTTCATTTTACAGCAACATACGTTCCAGCAGGGTGTTCCCATGCGAAGGCACGGCTACCTTTTAGCAGAGGATCACCCCAGTCGTATCACTAATACCATCTACTACAAGTGCCATCACAAAAAACACTTCCAAATGCATATTCTAGTCTTTCTTAAAAGCCATGGCAACCAAACATCTGTAATTATGCCTCAGTAGCAAGTCCAGTCTCCAGTTCATCCAAAGTTCACAATGCCCCTTTCTCCCTGCACACTTGTCCTTCCTTTTATTCTCACAATACTGCATCAGCTCAGATGTTGCTGTCATTAGATATGTATTCTGAAGGATCTTGCTACAAATTAAATTTAGGGAATATTTAGTATACTGCTGAATCTAAGCTTCCTATGGGGTTTTTCCCACCTGCACTGTTACTTCACGGAGCTGTTAACGGGAAGTGATGGTAGCTAGGCAGGTGACTTGAACCTGCTCCGCAACACACACCGGCAAAAATACCTGCTCTAGGTGGGCCTGCTTTAGGTGGGTTGGACTAGATGATCTGCAGAGGCCCCTTCCAAGCCCAGCCATTCTGGGATTCTGTGAAAAGCAGAGACAGCGTAAGTCGTACACAGCCTTTTTGGAGCAATAGTGTTGTCCATGGTTCTCAAACGCAAGCTGGGTGCAAAGCATGGCTGGGTGACTCATTGGAAAATATAAGTCTATTTCCACAGTGATGTGTATTACATTCCTTTAAAAATCATGATGGAGAGAGTCTCCAGGGCAGAGGAAGCTGCACAGCATTTTCATAGACTATTACAACTTGAAGGAATGCTTCTTCCCTTATCCTCACTGCAGTGATCCAGAAAATTCTCTTCCCCAAAAACTCTAGCCTGTCTGAACTGGAGAGTTACTCACAAATAAATGGAGGCTGTTCCTTCTCAGAATGTGCATGAAAATACACCCATTTCTATCAATTCTCTTTACTGTGCTTTCCAGAGCACACTGGGAGCATGGCCTGACCTTACAGGACACCAAGACCTCCCATTCGGGCCACACTCTCTGTATGCTTTGTGAAAAGCTTTGCTATCACAAGTATCAGGCAAGGTGGGTACACAGCTGCTCAAGAAAAATCAACCCCAAAATTCTACACAATATCTTGGAATGAGTCAGGAGGAGGCAGCAGAGCAGCATATCTACCATCTGCCCACATGGGAAAAATCAAAACCTGTCTCCAGTCCAAGGACAGCACAGCCAAGAGCCCCTGATTACTGCTGGGCAAACATGGAGCCACAATAGAGTGAAGCTTCGTATTTTCTTACACAATTCAAGCAGGGACACCAAACTACACAGAACAGACAGATGCTGGACATTGCAGACAAAACTGAGACATATGAACCTGATGGGTTTCTTTCCTGCATTTTCTTACAGCCTCCAATATTGCTATAGTGACGCACAACACCAGAGAATATAATTGCTGTAGTGATTACTTACAGCCATTACATTAAGCTTTAAAATGCTCCTTTCAAATTGAACAATGTTTTTTTTCAAAGTCAACAGCTGGTTCACAGCTTGAAAGCACCAGTTAAGATAAATTAAATTAAAAGTGTAATAAAATCACAGACTAAATTTAATTTTTGAAGCACATGCAAACTGCAACAAAGACTTTAAAATATCTTTCAAAAGCATCCACAGAAACAAAATACAACCAACAATTGTGGTGTGCAACCACTGTGCTCATTAATAAGAATGTGATTTAGGAACACAGATAAATGTGTATACTTAGAGCACAAAACAAATTCATGCAGCATTTATAGCTCTAGTTCAGGGGATGAATCAAACAGTTTCAAATGAGATTTTTAAATCCTGGGAGGAAGGCAAAAATGTTTATATATATGTATAAATATTCTTCCTCCTAATGTACATAAATGTATATAAAGTGTGGCTGATGAAAATTACATGTCCCAGCCCTTAGCAGAAAAAGGGAATCTTGTGCGGGTGCAAGATCAGTACAATGGCAGGAGCCTGCATCAGCTCTTGAAATGCACTGTTGGAATGACAGGTAAGCCTTACATTTCCAGAGTGTACATCACCACCTAAATGCCAAGAGACTTTCCTCTGGCCTGGCTCTCTGTTTGCCATTGGGAGAACATTGTTCGCAATTCCAATGGCCTCTGCCTCACTAGCAATGAAGTACCAAAGCTACACATCCATTCGGATAAAACAGAAAAACATAAAGGACCCATGCCCTCACTTCCTTCCACACTCCTATCAGGAAGTCTAGTACCTGCAGCAGTGTTCCAAACAGGCTGACTACAAGCCAGTTGTCGCTGTGCCTCAGACCTTCAGGCTGCCAATCAGCTGTTCAGCAGCTGACATCCTATGGCACTTGAACAAGAAAATGATAGAAGAATCAGGAATACATATTCTACCTTCTTCATCACAACAGGGTTCTCTGCCTCATGAGAAACGCTGTCTCTCATTAATGCTTATTAGCAATAAGAAATATCCCAATTCAGTTTTCTTTGCACCTGCAGCTATAAAGACTGTTTTAAAGGTTTGTTCTTGTGGTAGTGCATCTGCTCCATTCCTTCTTGGGCCGCAGTATGATCCAAGAAATGCTGGCTAGGCTTCGGCCTTGACAAACAGCACCTGCGCCAAGCTCCTCTTGAGCTTCTCAGAAACAGTGTCTGTTCCCAGGAAGTGGTGCTGTCTAATGAGCTCCTGTTTTTAACAAAAAGCCTTGGAAACTTATTTTTCTTGCCTGAATAACAACCTGAGTGGAACAACATTTTTGTTATCGAAATTTCAAAGGAAGTTACCAAAGCAAATTGCAGCCAGGATGAAAAATTACTGCGACTGAAGGCCACTCTCTTGAGACCCTATAAACAATGGTCCTGAATGAGACCCTTTGAACTCTCCTGGACTGCAGAAGGCTGTGACCAGTGACCTCCTTTTGACTGGGGCCCCTCAGAGCCAGTGAATTCTCGTTTGCTATACTCAGACAACCACTGCTGAATGACAAGATAGATCCTGGGTTGATGCCTCCACTCCTCGAGGCTCAACCCTTTACCTGTTGAGAAGATGCAAAGGCATCCACTGTGAATCCTGCACTGAATTTGAGGGGAATTTTTCACAGGTATACACCTTGTAAATAGTGTTTAGGTCTCTGTGTGTGCAAATGCGAATACACTATATGAAATGTACTATAAATGCTGCTGTCTTAAATTCTTAAGTTTAGATTTTTAAGTAAATTAGGCCTGGTAGTTACTGTTGCCCTATAGTAAATGCTAAATTAATCATTTGTTAAATTGTTCAACTTGAGCTGTCAATTAAGTGTTGTTAAATTTAAGAGCTGTTAAACCCTTGGGCCTAAACTGTTGGTCACATCCCAGCTCAGTTCAGCAAAGAGGTCCATTCTGAACCTTGGGACCCAGCAGGAGGGTCTTCCTTATCCCATTTTATCCTTATCATTTTCTACCCATACTCTTTTTTTCCCCTCCATCTCCCAGCCTTCACACAGATAATATTGGAGTTGATTCTGGGTTTAGACTGATTTTAGACTTTAGTTTGCTTTTTTTAGTTCTTAAACCAAGTAGCAGAGTTAACCTTGCAAACAAACTTTTTTATGCTTCCACTTTTATATCAACCATACTTTTGCTGATACCTTCACTGGTGATTCTTTAAGCAACCTTAAAACACTCATTCATGACAGTTGTAAAGATTTTATGTTTTCTTTAATGTTAAAGGAGCTGTCTGAACGTATTAGCATATATGAAGGGGATTCAAGTTGATATAAGGAAAAAGAACTTTAAAATAGTCTAACTTACATAATTTCCATCCAGCAAAGGTAACTAAGGCAACATGTGTAAGCAATACTGTCTCAGTTGATCTCAGCACTGACACATGTCCCAGATGGATGTTACGTAATGTTTTTGTAAAATAAGTATTTCCCAGTGATTTCTGAAAGTAGAACTGGGTGTGCTGATATAGCTTGCCCCAGAAAGAGCACTGTGTGTCCTATACCCAAAGCAATGAGACGCATTTCAAAGTGCCATGCAAAATGTCACCTTATCCCACTTAAAGTTATTTCATGTAGTAATATCAGGGAAATTACAACAATATGTTGTTCTACATGAAAGTACATGACAGCACTATTTGTGAGACCTGGCAGCTGCCACTCTCAGCCAAGCAGATGGCAGTGATAAAAACAGTTCAGGGAACAGGTTGATAAAGATATATCCGTCATTACACTGTCACTGCACAACTACACTCAGCTCCAAGATACCATGAAAATACATGGCTGTGTTACTCTCAATCAGGAAGACCTTGCTCATCTGAGAAAAATTATGTTTAGTAATTAATTCTGTACATATTTTAATCAGAATCATTCATCTCCTGTTCAGAGGAACAAAAAAAGCAATCTGGAAAGACACCCAAAATCTTTTAAGTCTTATGTGTTCACACTGTTGTTCTTGCAGAAGAGGAGACAATCATTTCCTATAAAGGAAAATAAGAGACAATTATGGCTTTCATGGCAGTTATCAATTTATATTCCCATTTAAGTGCCAGAGGGCATCTTAGGTTCCATTTTCATGCATTTTTACCTTTTTTTTGCATGGGTGGGGAGGCACAGGGGCGATGTTAAGTGAGTATATTGTGTATACTGCTCATGGAAGGTACCAGTCAACCACTCCTGGAAGCAAAAACAGCCTAAGTACTGGTGGCAGGGCAGCAGCAGCATCAGCCTGTCCCCACTTCATCCCTGCTCCTGGACGCTGCCGAGACTGGCAGGCACTTACCTGCGGTGATGGCCGGTGAAGGCACATGCCCAGGCGTCCCAAAAGCCCTGGAAACGAGGGAACAGATCACCTTCCTTCCCTGGTACAGAATTACAGAATGGTTCAGGTTGGAAGGGACCACAGGTAGGTCATCTGGCCCAACCTCCCTGCTCAAGCAGGGTCATCCCAGAGCACTTGACACAGGATCATGTCCAGTACATTCTGGAATATCTCCCGTGAGGGACTTGCCACACCCTCTCCAGGCAATCTGTTCAGTGCATCTCACCCACACAGTGAAGTTCTTCCTCAGGGTCAGGTGAAACTTCCTATGCACCAGTGCCTTGCCTTTTTTCCTATTGCTGGGCATTACTGAGAAGAGCCTGGCTCCATCTTCTTGCCATCCTCCCTTTCAGGAGAGTATAAATTCCAAAGTACCAGGCTGCCAAAAGGGACATGGCATTCCTGAGGAGCTGAGCAGCAGCCCCGAGTCCTAAAAAAGAAAATCTTCAATGTTATTTGTTGTGCAGTGGATTGCTAGACATGATGTTGCACTGAAGAAGGTTTCATCTTTAACAAAAACTCTCAACGAGGTAACTTATCTGAGATGGCTTCACCATTCAGCACTGCAAGCAATTTACACGTCTTGACTTGTGTTAGATATTTGGGGCATCTATTTAGTTTTTATTACTCCTGGCCTCAGCTTTCACACTCCTTCACAGAACAAATAACTGCTTTCTCTATCTGCTAATTCCAACAGCTGGCTATTCCTCACCAGACTTCTGCTACATTCACCTAGGGAAGAATCATAAATAAATATGTACAGGCAAGCAGATGCTGTCATTTTAAAAATTGATCCACTTAATACAAATGTCCTATTTTGCACTTAAGTAGTGAACCACTGAGCATGTGTCTTGATGTAACTTTAATAAAATCCAAAAAAAATCACAGGACTTTGTTCGTTAACTCAAATTAGCAAATGAGGAAAGAGTGCTATAAAGGAGAATATTCCTATAAATAAATTTTTTGAAAAAATTAAATTCTGGACCAGGACAAATACTCTTTGGCCAATGCTCTTTTCAATAAAGACAAAGGCAAGGTAAGATACAGAGTGTATTTTTTTTTATACTTGGTGTAATTACTTTTTCACCAGTGGCAGACAAGGTAACATCAATTGCGGGTCGTGGAATATATGACTGTAAACAGAAGCGCAAAATACAGATGGCTTTATCTGCATACAGATGGCATTATCTCCTTTAATTGTGTGCCTGTTCGTTTGGGTTTTTTTAAATAGATAATTTCTTTCTGAAAGTCCATGCTAGGGGAAAAAGAGGTGGCTGGAGCATATTTAAAAATATGCAGAATATAAAGAGAATGAAAAGCACAGACTATAACCCAGGAAGCAGCAGGGGAAGTCTTGGTACCAAGTTTTCTTCTATGCTTTAAGGGACATCTTTCTACAAGGTTAGGCAGTCTGCTTTCCACAATCTTTAAAAAATTTACTTCTAACAAAATCAAGTTTCAGTGATGGTGGCATAATCCGTGGAACTCGTTTTCCCATCAGTTTCTGCAGGTTAGACACATGACAGTAATCTTTGTTCTTTGGCAGCAAGAATTAAATTCTCTCTTCTTGACTAAAATGGAAATGTCTAGCACTGAAGTGGTCCACTTCCTTGGTCAGCCAGCTCATACAAAACATCTGCAGTAGCTTACAGGCATTTCGAAGCTAGCATGCATTATTGCAAGGTTAACTGCTCTGAGAGCTAAACTTCCCAATTCAGCATTTGCAAATCTGTTAGGTTTTTTTTCCCCCAGTGAAGATAATTTCAACCAAGTTGTTAAGATGCAGCATGATATTATGAGCTTTTAGTGGATTTTCCTCCAAGGTTAGAGGCCAAACACACAAGACTCAGTACACACCCTAAAACCTGAGCTTTATTAGCTCAGCAGATATACAGCCCCTTTAACTGCAACAACAACTTCCTGAAAGAAGTTTGTAGCCAGGTGGGGTCGGTCTCTTCCTCCAGGCAACCACTGACAGGACAAGAGGACACAGTCTTAAGATGCACTAGGCAAGTTTTAGGCTGGATATTAGGAAGAAGTTCCTCGCAGAAGGAGTGACTGGGCATTGGAATGGACTGCCCACGGAGGTGACCATCCCTGGAGGTGTTTAAGTCAAGTCTGGAAATGGTACTCAGTGCCATGGTCCGGGTGACAGGGCGGTGTTAGGTCTTAGCTTCAACTTGATGATCTCAAAATGTCTTTTCCAACCTAGTTGATTCTGTGATTCAAGACTATTGATGCCGTATCAGAATTCAAACTATTGCACCAAAACGGACTAGAAATAATTGTCTTCCAGTGTATACTCACAGAGGAACACCGAGCCTCCTTGAACACTCAAAAACTAAAATCACCTGAAGTGAAACGGACAAAGCTCATCCTGGCCTCAATGCCGTACTGCTTTGCTGGAGATTACTTGTTCGGACCTTGGTGTTGTATGAAATTCCAGAAAGGAAATCCTAATCTTCAAAGTGAAACTCATGAAAATATTACTCATATTTAAACTACAAAAACTATTATTTAATGAGAATTGTATTAACCAACCTAAATGCAAATAGAAGTTAATGTAAATAGTTATAAAAAGTGGACAGTCCACAAACACAAGACTAACAACAGTTGCTATCAACCTAAATTACAAATAATGAACAAAGGGTCTAACAAGAAAACCTCCTTGACACTTAAATACTTTCTTCTACAGCAGCATATATTAACATTTAGCAGTTAAGGAGAAAATAGTGAATGAAGGTGCTAAAATCACACTTTCACAGAAGGAATTTAAGGTGCTAAGAGAAAGGCAGTCAGAAGACAGGCAATAGACAGGCCAGCATGATAAGCAATGCACAACTTTGAAGTGTGAGAAGTGTGAATGCAGAAGTGATCATTTCGAGGAGACACCTGGGGGGCAGGGGAGAGCCACCACCACCAGCAACAGAAGGATTCACATCAATTTTTTTTTCCTTTTTGGAAAGCACTAGTCACTGAGCATGGAACAAAGAAGAGTGTCTGAGTACAGAAAATGATGATTTTAACTTTTTCTGTAAATTAGGATTTGTCTCAAATCTGAAGACTTCAACCTTAACTAGGAGCTAAAAAATCCTCATTTCTTCTTATGGTGGTTTGGTTTGGTTCACCCTGTTAAAACATTCCTCAGTTGCTGAATTTTAAGTAAAATATTATTTTGCCTTTGCAGTCAAGTATTAAGTCCTGAGAACTTAATATTTAGTATTAAGTTGAGGGCACATTATCAAAGCAAATTTGGGCTCAGTGATGCCGTGCCCAGCGCGTTAAAAAGAAGACTTTCGTGCATATCCCATGCAGAAAGCACGTCCTATGTGCAGCTGAGCCAGCGGGAGGACACGGGCTCAGAGCCGCGCTGGGCTCCGCTCGAGCTCCTCGAGGGGGCCGGGCAGAGACGTTTCTTTGCAGCACAAAAGGTCAGCTGGGAAGAGCGCATCTCCCTTTCCCCCAGCACTCACCGCCTGCGCTCCGCTGTCCCGCGACCGGGACTGAGAGGCTTCCACAGCGCAGGCAGCCCCTCCTCACGCCGGCCCTCGTTGAACGGCCGGGGTAGAGACCGTGACATTCACCGCGTCTATGGGCTCCCCTTTACTGCGAAAGCAGTGCCGATGACAGTCACGCAATTCCAGCTGACTCGCTGGTCAAGTGCACAGGTAAAGAACGAGGAGACCGAGCTTCGCCGGTACGACAGAAGCTCCGATCCCGGCGCGGTCAGCCCGACTGGCCTCCGGGTGCCGCCTCAGCCTCGTCAGGCACCGCCTCAGCCTCGTCAGGCACCGCCTCAGCCCCGGGCCCCGCCTCAGCCCCAGCCCCGGCCCGGTCCGGCCCGGCCCGACAGCGCCGCCTCGCGGACGTCGGCGCAGGCGCGGCCATGGCGGCGACCGGCAGCGCGGAGGGCGCGAGCGGCAGCCCCGCGCTGTGGGCCGAGGTGTGGGCGCTGCTGCCCCGCGCCGAGGAGGGGCTGACCTTGGCGCTGAGCGGCGAGGTGGAGGACTGCGTCCTGCCGCTGCTGCGGCGGGCCCGCGCGCTGCTCTACGGCGCGGCGGGCCGGCCCGGGGCGGCAACGGCAGCGGCGCTGGAGCGCCTCAGCGACGTCCTGCGCGACTACTCCTGGGAGAAGCTGAACGCGGGGCCATGGAGGGAGGTCGGCAAGGGCTGGCGCCAGGTCTACGCCTACGGCTGCCTCTTCGGGGCGCTGGCCGAGGTGGCCGCGGGCCGCCCGCTCGCGCGCGCCGTGCGGCTCTGCGACCTGGGGCTGCTCATGGGCGCCTCCGTCCTGGACAACGTCCTGGCGCGCCTGGTGCGCGCGCTGCAGCCGCACCTGCCCCGCGCGGCGCCGCGCCACGGAGCCCGCGCCCAGGTAGCGCCCGCGCCCCCCTCGCCCCCTCGCGGCCCGGCCTCCCTTGCCGGCTGCTGACCGGGAACGTCCGTTCCAGAGCGTCCGGCCGGAGCCGCCGCCGCCCTCCGCCGTGCAGCCGGAGGAGGCGATTCCGCACCTTCGCTGTCCTTCGCTGGAGCACTTCAGAGACAACTACCTCGTTCCCCAGCGGCCCGTGGTCCTGGAGGGCGTCATGGATCACTGGCCGTGTATGAAGAAGTGGAGGTGAGAAGTAAGTTCCTTCCCTGTCCAAGTGAAGGCACGATCGTTCCTTGTGTTGGATGTCTTGATGCTCGATAGAGCCGCAGGCCTTCCCAGGCAATGGATACCGCGGGCAGTGCATTTTGCTAGCAGCACTGTCCTACTGCTCTGTGGAAGTTGCTTCATAGATGAGAGAAGCTCTTGATAGCATTCAAGGCAGATGCTGGGCTGTTTCGGGGCCAAAGGTGACTCTTTGGCCAGCCTCCGGCTCTTCATGGGTGGAGGCCACCCTCTGCCCAGCCTTCAGCCGTCCCAGGAGCCCAATGGCAACACCTGGGATCTCATGAGAAGTGCACATTGCGAAGTGCCAGTGAGCTGTTCACAGCTCAGTGGATCTGTGTCAAGCACACATATCAATGGTTTTTACCTCTTGGAGCTTGCCAATAATTACTGCAATGGAAAGTGAATTTCAGAGCCAAGAGTAAGCATGGTTGACTTTTTCATTCTTAAGTCCAAGCACTGATGTTTGTTCAGTGTTGTGTTTGAGTGTTGGGTTTCAGACACCACTGTGCAGGACTGAGTAACAGCATTGTTCTGCCTGGTTACTGCACGCAATGGTGCCCACATTTCCAATACTGACCATCAAGTATTTGTGAGGTGAAGGTCATGATTCCCCAGAAAAGGGAAAAAATCACTCGCAAGATTAGCTTCTCAGTTTAATTAGTACTGTTGTCCATGGAGAGATGTATTTCACCCATCAAACTAATCCCTCTGGCTACAATTGGAATGGGTATTATTGGCACCTGTATAGACACTGACAGAGAGTTGATCTAATATTACTGAGTAAAAGATACAACATGTTATCAAATGTGGCAGCAGGCAGCAAAAAGATTGGCCATCCATGAAAGCCATCCCTTGCCAAGAGACAGTAACAGCTTAAATCTTCTTAGTTTGGAATGAAACAACTGAGGCAAACAGGCTTTTAAACCAAAACAAAACAGACAGTTGTGGAGTCATGTACACATAAACCTGCCTGCTGATTTCCTTGTTGCTTGCATTCTTTTATTCTGCCTTTTTCTTCTGGTTGGTTTGGTTTAGACAGGAGAAAAGCAGGGTAGTAGAATTTTATTACCCAACAAGATTGATTTGGATTGATTGCCTTACATTCAAAATTAGTAAGAGCAGTAGAATAGAAGGTAATGGAACTTTCTTTATTTCAGCGTGGACTACTTCTGTCAAGTCGCAGGCTGCCGCACAGTCCCTGTGGAGTTGGGTGCTCGGTATACAGACGAGGAATGGTCTCAGCAGCTCATGACTGTCAGTGACTTCATCAGCCAGTATATCATGGATGAGGTCTGTTACACTTGTGTGTTTAATCTCCAAGCACAGCAGCATGGTACTGGTACAGACAACAGTTCTGTTTACAACAAACCTACTCAGAGGTGGTATCAAGGGAGGGGGTGTGCTGTAAGCACAGCTCTGAATGAAAAGGTTTGACATATTTTTAAGACCTGAAGCTAGGAATAATTATTGCAACAATAGGTTTGATTTTTACCTATAATCAAATGTACAGTAGCTGGAATTTGATTAATAGATACACACATACATACGCAGCAAAAACCTGACTGCTGGAATCTAAGAATAAGGGATCCTCAGCCAGCAGTGTTGTTCTTCTGTCTCATTAAACTCCTTAGTGAGATTTAGGATCAGATCCAAATTTACAAGCCATGAGGCAGAAAAATACAAAGTTGATTAGCATCTGGAATGTCCTTTTGCTTTCAGAGATGAGGATCCCAAGCCCCCATTTCTGTTTCCTGGCCCTCTGGCAGGAAGGACTATGTGCCTTAGTAAATTGGTCTGTGGTGCACCCTGGAATAGAGTTTGGAAGTAGTTCCAGGGCGTGAAGGAGAACTGGTCTGTGTGCCAGCAGGGTCTGGCTAGAAAGATGCAGTGCATTGTCAGCTGTCAAGACTCCATAGGAAATCCCAGCTTCCTTCAGTAACTCAAGCTGGATAATTTATTCATTGTGGAGACACACCTACACTCTCACTATTTCAATAGAGCTGTAAGTTGCTATTTCTGAAGACACCTTATACTGTTGAAATAGTTATATATAGTACTCTGAACAGGACACTGGAATTTACTATAAGTAAATTCTATTCACCTGTAAGTAAATTAACTCACAGTCTTACCTGTATGTTACTGTGTTTTTTCTTTCTCTGCTGTTATTTCAGAACAATGTGGGATACCTTGCCCAGCACCAGCTTTTTGATCAGGTAAAACTGAGTGAATGTTTTTATCTTCCTGCAGTCATGTCTTCCTTTTGTTGCAGCACAAGTTGTATCTCAAGATGTTGACTGTACTAGATTGAAGGGCATATGGAGAATTCACAGTAATTTTTAAGTTTCTGTTTCTATGATTTGAAGGATCAGAGGGAGAAGTTTGTTCCATTTGGCTACAAGATAAGGAAACAAATGCTGTTTGGGATGAAGACATTCAATCCTAGTGCTGTTTCAGTACAATGTAGCATATACTTAGGGGGATATCACCAGGAAAGCCCCTTTCATAAGTCAGGGAAGAGATTTGGACAGGAAAGTTTTCAACATTAATATGTTTACCATAATCTGAAATGTCATTCCAGTTTACCAGAGCTTATGTTGGTGGGAGACATAAAAATGGAAGCAAGCATAGTATAGAAGTGATAGCTGCTCCTTTTCCACAAGGAACAAATGTACTTATTCTTGTGGGTGTCTCTGATTTCTGCAAAAGCAAAGGGTCTCTTGAAGAATGAGGAAACCCCTTTCTTTCTCCTGCTTCTCCTTCCAACAGAGTCTGCTCACTAGAACAGAAAGTTTGAGAACATTTCCTGCAGATTCCTAGCAGGTCAGCTACTTTTCTCCTACCCTTGCTGGACCAGCCAGTCATTTGTTTTCTTTGCATCCAGCCTGGCTCATCTGTTTGATGAATTACGTATTTTGGCAAGTCAGCACATACCCTTTTTAATGTTTCTTTCTTTGTGGAAATAGATCCCAGAACTGAAAGAAGATATCAGTATCCCTGACTACTGCTGCCTGGGGGAAGGGGAAGAAGATGACATCACCATTAATGCCTGGTTTGGTCCGGGAGGCACAATCTCACCTCTTCATCAGGATCCCCAGCAAAATTTTTTAGCCCAGGTATGTACTCTAGTTATTCTGCACATGCCATTAGTGCAATACTTAGAGAAAATGTTTATGGTATGTGTTAGAGACAAGGGGAGCAGACAACTTGAACAATGGAAGGTTAGAGAACATGCAGATACTATTTTGCTACTTTATTGCATTTGTCACTACTGCAATTTACTACTGAATGTAATCTTACAGACCACAAGTGTTGCTCATTGAGAGACCATTATTTACCCTTGTTTTACAGATGATAGATAGAAATCACAAGAAGCAACTTTTCCAAGGTCACATGGATTTTGTAACAGAGTTGGGAAGAATCTGGATCCTGTCATGTTGTACTTAGGAGTTTATTTTTCTGATGGTGTGGTTCGAGCCCAGCCAATCCCCAAGCCTCATGCAGCTGCTTTCTCATTCCCCAACCAGCAGGATGAGGGAGAGAATGGGGAGAGTAAAAGCTAGAAAACTTGTGGATTGAGGTTTAATAAGCAAAAACTGTGCATGTAGGCAAAGCAAAACAAAGAATTACTTGACTGCTTCTCATAGGCAGGCAGGTGTTCAGTCATTCCCAGGAGAGCAGAGCCCATCACGCTTAACAATTACAAACACTGTCACTCCAAACATCCCCCCTTTCTTTTTCTTCTTCTTCTCCCATATACTAAGCATGATGTCAAATAGTCTGGAATACCTTTGGTCAGTCAGTTTGGGTCACCTGTCCTGGTTGTGTCTCCTCCCAGTCTCCCAGGAACCTCCAACTTCCTTGCCAACATGGCAGTATGATAGACAGAAAAGGCTTCATGTCTGTGTAAACCCTGCTCAGCAATAGCAAAAACATTTCTATATTACCAACCCTGTGTTCAGTACAAATCCAAAACATAGTCCTATACCAGCCACTGGGAAGAAAAGTAGTTCTACCCCAGCCAAAGCCAGCACATTTGGAAAGCAAGGTTTTGAGGTGGACTTAGATGCATACTTTAGTCTGTTTCAGGTTACCCCGTAAAATATTAATGCATGCAGTGAGATAGGAATTAAAACTTGTACTTTGACATAATTTCTGTTGAGTTTCTCTTGGTAGGCTTTTTGATGATGACTTCTAGTGCAGAATAACCTGATAAAATATTGGGGTCTTTTGTGGTAAGCACTGAACAGGTCAAAGGGATGTCTTCTGGATCCAAGCAGTTGATTACTGTGAATCTTTGAACACTGAGAGGTGTTTTGTTTACTGAAGGAGATTGCTGTCCCATCAGACTTAAAAAAATCCAGGCTTACACTTGTCACCATCGTATTTTCTGAAAAATCCATTTGCCAGGATTTCTTCTCCTAGGAAACTGAGAAGCCATAGAGAAAAATGAAAACAATAATTATCTGAGTCACTTCTCCTGTGTTTTGCTGCTTTGGAATGTGGTTTGGAGATTGTTTATCCAACATGTGAATTGTTTTGACTTAATGACCAATCACAGTCCAGCTGTGTCAGGACTCTGGCAAGGGTCACAAGTTTTTAATTAGTACCTTATTAAGCCTTCTGTAAGTATCCTTTCTCTATTCTTTAATATAGTTTAGTATTCTTTAGTATAGCATTCTTTAATATAATAGAGTAACATAATAAATTAGCCTTCTAAGAACATGGAGTCAGATTCTCAATTCCTCCTTTGTCCTGGGGACCCAGGAAATACCACACACACTTTCACACTTTTCTAGCAGGATTGTGACGTACTTTCCACTGATGGTTATTTATGGGTTGAGCCTTAGTTTCTCTGTCCCAGTTGCATCTTGCTAACATATGTTTTCACTTGAAACTGAGGCTTAATTCAGGCCTTCCTAGAATGGTTTTTTACAACTGCTGTGCAACTTTTTATGGATTGTATTTCTTTTGCATGCTACCTGCTCAGCACACTCATACAGCTGTATTCTGAAGGTGAAGTACTGTAATATTCATGCTATGTAAAGCTTGAGGGGAATTTTTCTTGGTGGAAGAAAAATTTATAGGAGCTGTTGGACTGGGAAAAGATACTTCCCTTACAAACCTCAGAACTTGTTTTCTTCTGCCTGAAAAAAATAGGAGATTATCTGCCAGTGCTGTGAAAGAGTCTTTATAATCTGGCAGCTTTCAATTAAAATTGCCCTGTGTTGTGATGCCATTTAAACTGTGGCTGTGGAGTACAGGAAGGCACAAGTACAAGTAACAAAATAAAATTATCCTGGCTGGTACTGAGATCATAGTTTCTCCATTAATGAGAAAAGCAGTCTCTGGAGATGCAGGCTATTGCCCATTAACTGGTGCCTGCCATCTTATAATATACAAGGTCTTAATCCAGTGAGGCAAGTGAAAGAAGGAGGTGTTAACAGCTGATGGCAGTCCCAAAAAACTTTCAAGTATCCAGAGAATATGCTGTTGGAGCAATAACTATAATTTTTGTCACTGCCGTATGTCACCAAAAATACCCTGTAATACTTAGTTCTTTAGCGAGCTAATTAATATCCTTGATCTCTTTGGGGTATGGAATACATCCTAAAAACACATGGACAGCCAGAGTTATATAGATCAAGTAGTTTAATCAGTGATAGTGAAGAGGAGGACAGGGCAGGAGTACTTGGTACTTGTCCAGTCTGTAGAATACCTTTACGTGATGTCCTTGAAAGCAACAAACTCTAAATAGCCAGTATGACAGCTTTGGTGTTGGTAGGACATCAGGAAATCCTGTTCTATTATGTGGGAACAATGTTAAGATAGAGGAAAAGCGGGTTGGTTAGGAATGGTTGGGTAGCCACTCAAGGCTGCTGGGATTAGTCAGAGTACTCACAATAGTACCTTGTACCTGATCATGCCTAGCTCTTGCGGTGGTCTGGAATGCTGGCACCAGCACTATGAATCTTCACCCTAAACCTTCTCTTCCACTGGTATCAGTGGAGGACTCAGCTTTGACGTGTTCATGCTGCCATATCTTGACACCAAAATGTTGCAGTTCATGTAGCATTCAGGGAAGCCAGGCCACTTGCCTTACAAATTCCCATCTCATTTCAGCACTCCAATGAAAGAACTGGTTTAATGATGAGACAGAAATGAGTTTGAGGGGTATATGGAAGGTTAGTAGTCACTGTGCAAGTACCTCTGCCTATTGATGTGAATTGCAATGAAGGTTCAGCCTCCTACTCTCAGTTCTTACTTCTAGCTGTGTAGAGCCCAAATAATGATATATAAATTGGACTCCTTGAACTTTGAATTGAAAGCAATCTGGTTAATGCATTTCCTTCCCAATGGTATTTCAAATTCTTATCTGCTCCAAGGGAAGAGGTACTTGAATTCCAATAGCCTGATTTAACTTTTTATTATAGCGGTGTCTATTACTAACAATAATTATATTCCTTGTAATCAGGTATATTTTACTGTTAACTGCCTGCTATGGCCCACAGCTTCCAGTAACGTGCCAGTTAATGACCAATGGAAAACATTTATTTTATTACATACAGGTATTTGGAAGAAAGTATATCCGTCTCTATTCACCACAAGATTCAGAAAACCTGTACCCCCATGAAAGCCAAATTCTTCACAACACTAGTCAGGTAAATAGCTGCTTGAAATTTTAGTATCAGTAATGTTATCAAATCATATTTGAGTAAAGACATTCTTCTGATGATTGTTTGGTTTTTTATAGGTTGATGTGGAAGATCCAGACTTGGTCAAGTTTCCAAATTTCACAAAGGCTGCATTTCAGTCCTGCATTCTGATGCCTGGACAGATTCTGTTTATTCCAGTTAAATATTGGCACTATGTGCGATCACTTGAACTCAGCTTCTCTGTTAGTTTCTGGTGGTCATAGTTCTGACATGTAGCCAGCAGCACTGAAATTAAATTAAAAATCAGGCAATTAGCGTCTCTCTCTCAGGAGAGGTTAGAGATGGAGCAAAACCAAAAACCAACAAACTCTTGCTAAAGCACAGAGAAGTAGTCACAATGGGTAAGTGGAAAGATGATGCTGTAGTTACTTCATTTTTGTAGATGTTTCTAATAACTCCTAAAGAGCATATTGTTAAGTCATTGTCCTGTGTATGCATCCATCAGAAACAGCCTCTGTACAGGCACTGCCAGAGCTCTGCCTGAGCCTCTGTCTGAATAACCAGGTCAGGGTTATCTTCTACTTGGATTTAGTAACACTAAACCCTGGAGTTAGCTAGAGAGATGGTGCTACCTGAAGGTTCAATCCATTAAAAAATTAACACCAAGCAAGGTAGTAGTCACTTGCATGGAAAAAATTATTAATGGCCTGGTTCTGGCCAGGATAGGGTTCATTTTTGCAGTAGCCAGGAGGGGCATGGCCCAGACCCAGAGGTTATTTTGTACCACCTCAGCCTGCCACTGCTGCAGGCCAGGGGCAGGAAGGGGCTCCTTGGTCTTTTAGTGATTGAATCTGTGTGAATCTTTTTGTGTGAATCTTTTGTCTCTCTTGTACACTGTTATTGATATTGTTGCTATTACTGCTCATTTTCTTATTCCATTGCTGTTTCCAGTAAATTGTTCTTATTGCAAATCATTATCTTTTGGACCTCCCAATTCTCCTCTCCATGAGGGGAGAGGTAGGGGGAGGAGGGAATGAGCAAGCATCTTGTGGTTTGGAGCGTTTTGGTGGAAACACTAATTTGGGGAGTACTATTTCTAAACCACAACATCATGTTAAAGCCTAGAACATAACTGAAGTTAATCCATAGTTTAATTGCAGTTAGATAACCTGAGGTTTAATTATACTTTGATTAACCATCATATGAACTGCTGCCACAGCCCTTCTGCTGTGTCACACATCTCCACCAGGGACAAGAATGCTGCCATTTTAGTCAGGTGTCTGTCTGGCAATAGCCAGCCCTTGGCTCCTTTCCAAGTCACTCTTAAAGGAAAAAGCATCCTTACTTAAAACTGGAGACAAGTGCCAAGACAAAAAACCTGAAGAATCTCAGAATGGTAATGTTTTCAGGAGTTTACAGACATAAGCTAACATTGCCCCACATCCTGTCATACTGCTTCCCCATCCTTCTGTGGCAATTTTACCTTCTTACAGAGCACAGCTGCTCATTACATGGCCTTACATCAAGACAAATTCTTCTGCATCTAAAGAAGGGACCAAACACAACCACAGTGCCAACTAGAAGTGCTCCAACTCCAGCCCTAGGTCAGAGACTGAGCCAGCTGCCTTGCACACACTGCACTGATTTTTCACCTGCTTGACATGCTACAACAGGTGTCATTTCCGTTGTGCAACTGAATTTGTACTGTTCCTGTACAAACAGGGAGCACTTGCTGAGAAAGGCTTCTTTCAAGAGTTCAGCTGCATATATCAGATTGCTGGACTGACTAAAACATTTGCATCTTTCATCCCCAAACATGCACCGAGAGTCACAACCTAAGAATATGGAGAATTACAGACACAAAACAGCCTCCAAGAAAGCTGTACAAGCATTACTGTGAACAGGAACATCAATTATATTTTTATTTGAAGATTCTTAGAACTTTAGAAAACGAGTACACTGAGCACTGTTACTAACAAATACAATACAGTCTGGCTGTTCTGCCAGAGTGGCGGCAAACAGATGTCACTGACATCAAGTTTAACTGGCATCATCTAGGGCCAAGAGTGGAGCTCTGTGGTAAGTCTGGGAGCCCATCCGATTCACACCTGTAAAGAAAACTAAAGGAAGGTTAATAGACTTCACACCAAAAAAAAAGATAATATTGTAAAATCACCTTTGTGATTCCTCTGTTGCTGTTCACAATGTCAAATTTCCCTGGAAACATGGAGTAATTCCAAAAAGATTCTTAGAAGCTCAGTATTTCCAGAAGTTTTAATGTCATGGGTTGTGTATGCCTCTATTCCTTCCCCACTCCCCCCTACCTCCTAAAGACAGATATAAAAAAATATGCACAGGGTCTGCTAATGCCCCTGTGGCACTCTCTGGGCACTGTGGGGGCTCAATGCTGCCTGTGTGTGGTTTAGTGTCTGAAACGTACCACTGAAGCCAGAAATACCTGATACTCACAGTTATAAATAATACAGGCAGTGCCACTGAACATCACAGCCCATTTCCTAGTATTATTACATTCAACTTTTCAAAAATACATTGCTTAGTACCTGGGGTGTCATAAGACCAGAATTCATTACACTTGGGACAGCGGGGTTCAGTTTGGCCTCTGAAGTACTTTCTGACACAACGTAAGTGCATTCCAATTCCACAGGATTCACATACTTGGCTCTGAAATCAGGAGTGTTGATTCATAAAATCATTCTAAACTGTCCTTCAATTTAAGAGAAAGTTGTTACAAAGAGCAGCAGATATGCAACGCTTTGTTCCAAAGAATGGGTCCCACAATATGGGTGGTGGACACACTCAACAGTCAAAGCTGGTAACTGGTAAAAGGAGGTCTTTTTCTGTAAAAGAGGAAATACTTTTTCCCTATATGGACAAAATTTAGCTTGAAAGATGACAATTTCAGTGCAATAAAGGAGACTAATTGGGATGGAAAAAGTAACATGGAAGCATGTTAGTTGGGCAGATCACAAGATGCAGGCTCAGAGAGCAAGAAAATGTAGCAGTTTTGGAATATGAATCCAGGCTGTAACTACTTAAGCAAGATGGAATGGGTAACATCCCAGCTATCAAAACACAGTGCTTTAGCATGCTCTACATAGCACACGTGTTCCTTCTGAAGTCCAAACACAAAGAATTGCTGAATTAAAATCCCAGAACCAAGAATGAATGTGTGACATGATGACATCTATTGGCAAGGCCCAAAGAGGACACTGCTAACACCTCACTGCTAAACCTCTTTCAGCACCAGGAGCTCATCTCTAACATGCTGGTTTAGAAAGCTAGACAGGAAAACCATGTTCCTCATTGTGGGAGCGCACTTTTCCAGTTTATACTTGGAGACACTGCTCCAAGACAATTATATTTCTAAAGACAGGAAGAAAATGCCTAAAATGGAAAAAAAAAATTTTTTACAAAATGCATGAGCACCATGACCAGATTAAAAGACCGAGATTATACCCAAGGGGAAGCATCACAAACCTCAGCTATGACCATGCAAGTCCATTGGCTGAGGTGATAAAACATGTTACCTGGATGGCGAGGCTGTGACAGATGTTACATTTCCTTGCCACATCCTGGTAGTTGCTGAGAATGTACTGTTCCATCTCAATTATGCAACGAGTATGCAGAGTATATTCTCCATTTTTCTAAGGAAACAAGTGTTGAGATTAGGAATTTCTTTTCATTCCTTTTATCTTTTTTCACTTTGCTAACCATCTGTTAACAAGCCACTTCTTTCTACCATCATGAAACCAACATGCTGTACAATGCAATGCCAGAACCACTTTTGAAATAGCAGAACTCCTTTGTTTAGAGGAGCAGAATAAAAATCCCACACCTTTAACAGAGATCTAGTCCTTGGAAAGCATAGATGAGTGAGCATGCACTCCTTAACAGAGGCATGCTGTTTTGGGATCCTCCCAAAAAGAATGTTAGAGGAAATTCTTCCAGCTTTCAACAAAATCTAGGCATTTCCTGCTTGATGTATCTTTGGAAACATCTGCCAAATCAACTTAACTTGTAAATAACTGTGTGGCAGCAGGTTGAGGATCTATGATGCAATGACTCCAGCGGAAAAGGGATTAAGGTCTCACTTAGCAAGCAGTTGCAGTATCCACATGGTCAGTCCACCATGGTCCACATGGTGAGTTAATCTCCACTGCTTCCTCATAGAATAAAACAGATGTAACTATGTCCACAGTGGCCCATGCATTTCTGGTACAGGAGTTTTCAACATGTCTGGCCTTACTCCTTTTCAGGAAATTCTAAATGCAACTAACAGCACTGATCACTCTGAAGAGCTTTCCCCAGCTCTTGTTCTAGGTTGAAGGATGCTGTGCTGTTGTGTCTATGCATCACTGGGCAGGACTGGACACACAAACCCACCTGGCACCAGTACAAGAAACTGAAACCACATGGTCCTGTACAGACCTACCCAAGGACTTTTTCCATTTAAGTCCACTTCCTTTTCTGCAAAAATCACTGGAGCAGCAATAAGCATGGGTGCCATAAGACCATTTTTGCTGTCATTCATTCAAGAGGAGCTCCAGTCTCAACTACCACATCCATAAGAACATTGTAGCTGGACCCATTGAACTAAGAACACCTGAATGCAGTTACCTCAGAGAGCCACTTATCCTCCACAAAAACTTTCAGCACTTGTTCTGCTTCCTTTTTCTTCATTTTTTTTGTCTTAAGTTGGTCAGCCAAATTTAAAATATCTGTAGATGAGGCAAAGCCATTTTCTGATAAAATTATTAGGTCCATCTACAGGAAGAAACATTACCAAGTATTAGAAACACAACAGTTAGGCAGACACACCTTACGGTAATGTGCTGATATGCATTTTTTTTGCATCCATGTATGTGAGAAATACTACAGTATATGACTTGAACCAGAATTGTAAAACAAAGGCCAAAAGCTGAAACAATCATTGTCCCCTTAGCAGTTTTAATCTTTGCCAAGAAAACGTTTCCACAAATAGAAGTATATGTGCTGCCTAAATGAAGCTGCATTCAGGGACCCCTGGCCACACTCCGTGGTGACAGATCCATTTCTTTTTATCTGCTCTTTGTCAAAGATCTTTTGAGGAAAAACCTCAATAACCATAGACAAATGCTTAAATGCAAATAAGCAAATTCATTTTGTATGTTAAGGCATTAAAAACTACTTTATATTACTAAACTACTGAAGCCAGTGAAAAACTCAGCAGTCATGACTGAAAATCCTGAAGAAAGTTGCCTGTGTAACTAAAAGCAGGCATGTCTTGTCACTAACCCAGGGAGCCATTCCCTGGTGCTGATTTTGCCTTACCCATAACTGACTTACAACAACAAATCATTACTTGCACATATCTTCATCCCTGCCCACTCCACCGATTTGATCTCAGATAAACTTAGGTAAAATGGCAACTACTTCTTCAACCACATCTCCATTTCCATTTTCATTCATTTTAAGATGAGAACTTCACAAATAATATGATTTACTAAGTGATAATTGACATACTTACTGTTTTTCTGAACAATTCCAATTCAATTTCTGTATAGTCAGATGCCATTTTAGTTACTTCAGTTTCCGCCAAATTCACCTACAAAAAAAATAAACTGACAAAGTGCCAATGTAGTTTCATACCAGAAACTGTCAAAAAACCCCTGAGGTTAAGAATACATCATCTTACAATTACCATAAATGTTAGTTCTTTGAGGAGCATTTGATGGTATTCAAGTTCTTTCTTTACAACCCCTCATCTTCCAGCCACAAATTCTCCACAGCTTCCTCTGCCCAGGCAAAGCCATTCCACAACACAAGCTCCCAGAACTGACACAGAGTGCAGCAGCAGAGCTGACACATCACAGTTGCTAGACTGGTCTGGGGCTAGACAGCAGCAGGAACTATGTTATCAGTCACCTTTTTTTCACTGAAAGCTGAAAACCAGTTGCCCATGTTTTCTACTCTTATTGAACATGCTACTACTATTAATTAGTAGCTCAACTTAACTGGAAAAAGGAAAGGTTAAAGGCAGCAGCTAATGTTAGGATACGTTCTGTATGGTCCTCTGAAATTACTAGACAACCTTCTCTGACATGCACATTGCAGATCATCTGGGGAAACAACTTTTAGGCTACTTCTCAGCAATCCTTTTGCGCTAGGTTGATTTTTGAGTGGGAGAAAAAGAAAATTGATGTTGGACTGCTCTCTGTGTTTTCTAGTTTAAAAATCTGTCTCAGGAAAGAAAGTCTCCTGTGGAAATCTCACTTCAGCACTGAAGCAATGTTTATACTAAGTAATACCAACAGTCCTGTCATCCTTGCTGCCATGTCCTATTCCCACACATCTAGGCTGTGGCAGTTTATCCTCCCAGCAGCTCCTGCAGCCACTGCCAGCCCCACGCAAACACAGCAGGTACCTACTACAGCATAATGTGCTCTCCCATCGTCTTCCGATATTCCTTTCCGGATCTGCATGAACAAAGGCTGCAGGTGGCTATTAATAATGCTGATGAAATCGTCCAGTTTATCATGTGCATAGTAAACTGAAAATGAATGAGAAAAGTCATACAGAGAAAAGTCAAACAACTACGCATCAGGCCGATCTTTTTATGTGAAACATTTTTTCCCAGGTAAGAGTGCTAAAACTGAGGCAGAATTCAAACATGAATTCAAACTCTTCAATTCAGCAGAGATATCATTTCCTTGTGCTGCTGTTTCGTGCCCTTCAGAGATGCTCAGCTCCTTTAAAATCAGTTGACAGAGTCCAGACAGTCTGCCTTGTTGCAGGGAACCCATAGCACTAATCCAGTAATTACAGTGACCTGAACTAAGCTGAATTGAAAAGATAATATGACTGGGGAAAAAATGTTATGCACAATAGAACAATACAATGACTTGAATTCCTTTATACACAAGGGACTTCTTGTTTCTGTATGCTCTGTTTCACAAATTAATGGCACATAAGTGCTCAAGTTACACAGCAGAAAATGTAAATTCTAGTGTTGTAGAAACACAAGAAATATCTTGAGTCACTTTCTACAAACCAAATACTAGCAGCAGTTGTATCATAGACATAATTAGGATGGACTTTGCAGTCATTCTGTGGAAGAGTATACAATGGTTCTTGCCTGCACAGCACCAGCACAACCCTCACATTCATCCAAAACAAGACTTTGTCAGTGGCAACACCCCTGCTTGCCTTCATCAGGGTATGGTTTAAAAACCAGAGCTAAGTAATGTTACAGTAGGCCCCCGGCCAAGTAATAAGTTACACAGACTCCATACATTTACATAATGCTGATGATTTCTTTCTTAATAAACCTATTGCTTATTTTATACCCTAGTTCTCTACAGGTAGACCTAATTGGTCCTCCAATCCAAACACCATCATCATTGGCTAATTAAGAAACCACCCTTCGTTAAACAAATCTCCATAACACATTCCACATGTTCACAATAACAGGTGCAGCAAGTGAAGATAAGAATTGTTTCTCACTCTTTTCTCTGATCTTCTCACAGCCTTCCCCAGGCATTGTTCTGGGAAAGCTGTCTGTCACTCTCTGTGACCGGAGAGCTGCTGCCGCAAAGTAACAACTCACAATTTTAGATAAATGATTAATGTCTCAATAAAAAAAAATACAACCACTTATCATGAAATTAATCCTGTTCTCAGTCACAGGAGTTCCTCACTCACATAAGAGCATTGGGCCGAGGTCCCGCTCCCAAACTGCACTATCCAGCCCAGTGCCAAACAGCACTCGCAGGACGCTCCTGCCCAGGAGTTCCTGATATGCAGGATTCCTTCCGTCAGCAAAGTCAACAAACAACAAAAACGATAGTAAAGTAAGTACAAAATGAAGTACAGTTTTGCCAGCTGCTCGGCCCTGGTCAGCAGGAAACACTGCACACAGCAGCCACGGAGCTTTAGTGACAGATCCCAGAGAGGGTAAAAGATGAAAGGTAACAATACTCTTTTGTACAACAGCATTAACACTTTAATGCTACATTCTAATGTTAAGTGGCTGCTTGGGTAGATCTTATGTGGGAAAAAAGGGATAAAAATTCTCCATAAAAAATGAACAGGGGTTAGAGAACACCAAAAGTTGCACTTCACAATTTTAGCATCTAAAAAGTAGGTCAAGTTACAGTTCCTGACTCAAGAGACATACAAATAGATTGCTTTGTGGGACTCTGACCTTACATCTATAGCTAAGGAAAACCAGAAGAGTACCTGCAGAGTGAGTAGCATGGTGGCATGACAAGGGACATACCTAAGCCTGGTAGGAGCACAGCTTCCAGGACTTGGAATGGACAATATAGTGCAGGTGAGGTGGGAAGAAAGCACAGCAATTTGCCAAGAAACCTCATTTCATCCTCACAGAAATATTTTTGTAGAGTCACTTCTCCCACAACACCTGGGAGAAATAACTGAAGTGCATTTACTTAAAAGCATTAACTATAGTGAAGTACTTCCAGTGTCAAAATTTTTTTTAAATCATTTATATGTATAACCTATAAACAACAACCTTGATAAAATAAAAAGTACTATATATGAATCTGGCCTGATTAGAAGTTAGTTTACTCATTGCTGTATTATCTTTCAGGAAAGAGAGGGAACACTCATATCATTAGAGTTTTAAAACTTTTTTTAGCTAGTATATGCCCTTCAGAAATCAAATTATTTGCAAACTGCACCAGGAAAAAAACCCAGTTCTTTCATCGCCAAGACAGACACACCTTTATCAGTTTCACAGCAGTGCTGGTGTAATTTTCTGGCCTCTGATCCTTCTGTTATCCCATTAGACATCAGAACCTGCAAGAACCGTCGATGAGCATTGGTCATCTGAGCTGCCATCAGATTGTTTCACCAGGCTTCAAGTGCTGCAGGAGGTTTAAGCTGGAATTAATGCACCTGTTAATGCAAATTAAGAATACAACAGTCCAAGTATACACAAGATTCCAATTAAAGTCTATTACATTGAATGAGGGCAAAAAAGCAGATCCCAAGGCTGTCCTCAGAATGCAGAGGGTGACCAGCTCTGACCTTCTGGAAGGGTGCAAGAGATAAAATCTAACTAGTTTTAACTACAGAAAAGAACAACGTAGGCATTGTGTCGTTGTCACCCAAAATCGGGACTAAAACTCCTTCTTAACACCAATGTAGCATTAAGAAGCAAGCAATACTTTACTGCAGCACTGGATGTGAATGGGGAACAGGGGAATGACTCCTGCTTAACGCGCATAATTGGCTCAAGGTTATACACATAGTATTCGCTTGAGTCTGCACAGTTAGTCTCAGACGGTGCTCTTGGAGGGTCTTTAGGTATCCCTGGTGGTCACTGAGCCTCTCAATTTTCACAGTGATCTTCTCTTTCTCTATCGCTGTAGCTTTCATCGAAGCTGCAGAGCATGTTGCTGACCAAACTGGACTGGGCCGGTTTGGCTTGCTAGGAACTGGAGCTGGAGAGCGCTTCACGCCCCACTAACCGCTACAAAACGCTCCCCTGCGGTATTTGCAAACCTGAAAATAACAGCGTGGGGTGACAAACACAACACCGTCCGTCACTCTATGTTAGACAAAGCTCCTGCTCCACACACAGCCCGATCTGAGCACAGGCGATCAGAGAGGGTGAATTTGGACAGAAAAGAACCCTCTACAGGTTTCAAAAAATGCCTGAATTAATTAAAGGCAGCTCAGGAAATTCCCTGACCACTGCACCAACCGACTGCCCTCTACTGGCTGAGCTCCGGCCTCGCCGCCGGCCAGCCGCAGCCCACGGAGGCAATGCCCCGGAAAACCGCTCGGCCCGCTAGCCCTCGGCCCTACCGGAACCCACCGGGGTTCCCCGGGACTCCCACCGCAGGACCACCCCCGTCAGCCGCCCCCGCACCTGTCCGTGCTCACCAGCTCAGCGACGGCCACGCTCGCCCGCCATCGCCGGCCCCGCCCCGCGCCGGCCCCGCCCCGCGCCGGCCCCGCCCCGCGCCGGCCCCGCCCCGCGCCGGCCCCGCCCCGCGCCGCGCCGGCCCCGCCCCGCGCCGGCCCCGCCCCGCGCCGGCCCCGCCCCGCGCCGGCCCCGCCCCGCGCCGGCCCCGCCCCGCGCCGGCCCCGCCCCGCGCCGGCCCCGCCCCGCGCCGGCCCCGCCCCGCGCCGGCCCCGCCCCGCGCCGGCCCCGCCCCGCGCCGGCCCCGCCCCGCGCCGGCCCCGCCCCGCGCCGGCCCCGCCCCGCGCCACGCCGGACGGGCGGTGTGTCGGGCCGGGCCTGGGGCAGCGCTGCGTCCGGGTTCGGGAGCGTCCGGGTCCGGAGCGGGCCCCGGTAGACACAAGGTACGTCCGGCGGCCCCTTCGTCCTGGCGTCAGGACCGACTCCTCGTTACTTGTGCTTGGCGTGCAGTTTGTGCTGTCTGTGGTTTTCTCCGTGCCGGTTCTGGGAAGGGCGGAAGGTCTGTCTGGGAAGGGCGGAAGGTCTCCGGGGCTTCGCCGGGAGCATATCCCTGGGCCCGTCCCGTGCGGCGGCTCCGTCTGGAACCCGCGGCCAGAATCGCTTCTGTTTCCTGGAGGCTGTTAAATGCGAGTGCTCCTTTTACAATATTTTACACAGAAAGGTGTAATTCTCCGAAGTGTTGTTCCTGCTGGACGTGCTGCGCGGTAGGCGCAGCAGCCGCGCCTATCCCCGGCCCGCGTTCCCGACCGGCGCCGTTCCCGGCCGTGCCCAGCCCAGGGCTCGGGCTGCGCTCCCCGTGTGCCTGGAGGCCTACGAGCTTCGGACCGGTTCGTGCTGAGGAAAGGAGAGGTTTCTCGTCAGAAGGCATTGCACGCTGCACGGGTTTTCTTTCCAAGGTTTGATGTAGAATCTGTTGGTGAACATTTTGCTTTGCTCTGTACCACTTGTCTCACTTTATTCAGCGTTTATAGTTAATGCTTTAAACTAGACAAGATGTGCATCAGTTTTAAAAAGAGGCAGCCTTAAACAGGGAATGATGCTTTAGCTGTACAATTGTAACAACGGTGCGTTAAGCAGTCTTGTTTAATATGACCTCTTGGTTTGGGCAGGAGTTACTATTTGCACATAACGGTTTTGCAGATTATACCTGTTAATGAAATGTGACCCTAATTTTCTTAGAAGGCCAAAAGTTAGTACCATTTTTCTTGATAGTGAATGAAATAATTCTAATCACATTGCATTTTTTCAAGAAACAGAAAGTTAAGTGATTAAAGCATGTAGCTTATGCCAGTAACCATGTAGATCTGCTTCTAACCCCGACAGAGATTTCTTTCCTAGTTTTGGGGAAGTGACTTATGTCTTTGCAAGTTACTTTCCTCAAATATATCAGACTTACTAAGCCAAATATATATTACAGAGTTTGCTGTAATTTTAGTATTGTCTATATGTGTTACCTGCTTTTTTAAGATTGGTATTTCATTGTCTGGTATAATGAAAAACTTAAGAGGTAACAGGCAGAAGAGCTGTGAATGTTTTAAAATTTTCTGTCTTGCAGTTTCATTAAAGCACTGGCTTAACTCCATTTTCATCCACATGTGCAGATCCATTCTTCCATGTGAAGATGCTTTTCGTCTGCCATCTGCTCATTTGGACATGCTTATGTGGTTCAGGATTCTTTGCCAGAGTTCCAAGAGTTTCTTGGAACTCCAGTCATGTGGCACTATTACCTAACAGTGGAAAACAAATGCTTCCTCTCTTGAGAATTCCAGGAAAAAGGGAAATTAAGGATTTTTATTTTTTTTATGCCAGAGCAGTTGGCTCGTTTTTTTCTGAGCAGCAGCCAAGGTGCTTGTCTTCTTTTTAAAAAAATGTATTACTGTGCTTAGTCACATTTCATCTATTCTCAGAATATGAATAAACTCAGCTCTTGAGTAATAGTTTTCTCAAGCTCTTATGAGAAATTTGTCTGTCAAGTTTGTTCTTAGTAAAGAACTACTCGATGAGCAGTAACTGCCCCAGAGAAGGTCACGGAAGAGTCTCCATTCTGATCTTCTATTTTGACTAACAATGTCCTTATCCCTTAACTTCTAAGATGGACATTTTCAGACAGACAGACTCACCTCTGTCAGACACATGTATTGTGGTTCTGCTGCATGGTTGGTTTGGGGAAGAGAGTATTGAACCACCATCCACAAATACCTTACACTAGTCTTTTCTACTTCAGAATCTGACCAGCCTTATGCAGAACACCCAATACCATTCACCAAGAGAAGGAGATTCTCCTCTCCTCTCCTCTCCTCTCCTCTCCTCTCCTCTCCTCTCCTCTCCTCTCCTCTCCTCTCCTCTCCTCTCCTCTCCTCTCCTCTCCTCTCCTCTCCCTTTGAAATAAAAACTAGTGTACTACCCAGGAGCCTTACAGGTATAAACAGAACTGCTGAAGCTTCAGGCAGCGAGAACACCCTGTCCAGATATGAAAGTTAGAAAATTCCAAAAGCATGAGAGGAAGGGACCAAAGGGTTGTGTCCTAACAATGTGCTGCTGAACCAACATGATCCCTCTTTATACTGAAAGCAAAGCCAAAAGCATATTAGTTAGCATGACTTCACTTACAAATTTACCAGAATTTTAAATGCATGATATCCGTTTGTAGTTATATGAAAGCTGGTAGCTTTATCTTAGACATTAAGTAGCTACATTGGTAAAATATCTTGGGGACACTTGCTATTTTGAAGTCTGAAATTAATTATTTCATCTGTTTTCAGTTTACCTAGACAGTTTTGCTATGCTTAGGGACATAAAGGCTGCATTATTTTCCTTCTCCAAAGTTGTTCTGGTTATATAATGATTAGGTATGTGTTTTACAACTTTTTAATAATTAATGTTTTAATGAATCTGCATTCTTTTGGAGCAATGCTCAGAGTTCTTTGCTAAAATTCTTTTTTAAAGAGGTGATACTCAGATTATCGAGGTACTGGTGATAGGACTTGGAGAAAACATTTTAGTCAGTAGATTGGACACTTCATTCTTAAATTCTTTTACTTATCTGAGTGGAATCATAGGGCTTTGGTGACAATGTCACTGATTTTGGTCTAGTGCTTGCCCTTTTTTGCCCTTTACATACTAGCAGCCATTCTTTTATAGTAGCTAAAGAGAGTAGCTCCACTGCCAATGTCAGTCCCTTATCCTCCATAATGAAAATTTTGCAGAAAAGTCTTCTAGCTCATTTATGTTCTCCTTATTCTTTTACATGTCTCATTCCATGAGCTAATTTTAGGGGCCAGAGGTGGGAAATAGGTACAGCACGGAGTCTGAATTCTAATATCTAGCAGAGTGATAGGAAAAACTACGCCTTTACCTTAACTTAGACAGAGATGTAAGCTTATTATGTTTTCTGTTGGCAGAATTGCAGCACAGTTTTTCCTACTGAACCTGACCATTATCAATAATGGCAAGACTCCCAAGTGCTGCACCATATATCCGGTGGATCCTTTTCTTTTCATATACAACAAATGAAGGTATGTTTGTCTATATTTTAAATTATTATAGATAAGTTTTTCTTGATAGCATTTTTCTATGACCACTAGGTAACGCTGTTACCACTAATTAACTGCTATAAAATTTGTAGCTTCAAATGTCAGAAGTATCCCTGTACTAGAAAAAAATCTTAGATTTTTGGGGTTTTTTTAATCTTTATATTGACCTTTTCTATGCGGACAAGAAAAACTAGAAATTTGCAGAAAGGAGAAACAGGTTTGGAAAGCCGCGTCCTCCTTCCCCAGTATCTGGTGCGCCCTGGACGCGCCAGCGTGGGCCGGGTCTCCGCGTAGCCCAGGCAGCTCTGCAGGAAGCCCCGGCGTGCCCTGGCTGCCCCGGCGTGCCCGAGGGAGCCGCGGCCGGAGCCGGCCCGCAGAGCCGCTGCCGCCCTGTGCTCCCCACGGTCTGCAGCGAGCCCGCCTGGATTAGAGCAGCTCTGGCTTGCCCTGCCAGGGGCAGACGGGACGGGATCTCTGGTGTGTCCCTCGCCACCCTTCTGTCAGCCTGCAGGTGCGTCGAGTCTGAGTGCTGCTGGTTCCTTAAGGATTATTTCATGAAGCTCAGTTGGCAGAAGCTGACTTCCCATACCCATAAACATGGGTTGTTTTCATTTCATCTTTTATGATATTTGATTAAAAATACTAATGAGATATATATAGAGAGAGATATATATAAATATATATAAATAAATATATATATATATATATATACACATACCTATATATAGTAATGATTTTCAATAATGCATTTTTATTTTCTGGAAAATGAATCTCACACTTTGCTTTCTGTATTTTTTTTAACTAGTTCCACAGTAGTCTATAGTTTCTTAGACCTCATTTTGTTTTATAAAGCAAACAAAAATAGTTAAAGGACAATTTAAAGTACCCTGTCTCTAAAAAAGAAAGTTTTTTAGCTACTGTCTTACGTACTATGAAATAGTGCAATTTGAATTAATGAGAAGGATCAAGGTTTGCAAGAACACATTGGCAGGATTGTCTGGTGTAGGTAATCCCACCTTTTCATTTCCCTAAATTATCTTTGTCAAAGTTTAATTTTATTGTGTTTTGTTTGGGTTTGTTTGCCTAGTTAACTATGCGTTTTAAGTTTCTTCAGCATTGTGTACTCTTTGAGGATCAAAAAAGAAATTCAGTATTTAAGTTCCCTCTTTTAACGATGCAAAGTTAAAACAAACCCTGTACTGTATATGGTTTCAAAAGGAAATTCTCAAATATCTGAGCTTTTTGAAAAAAAAATGGTATACCAGAGATGAAAAAGTGAGAAGGTGAGAGGAAAAGAGCTGAGAATATAATTTAGAGTTCTGAAAAGACATGACAGCACTGAATGGCAAGATAAAGTAAAACTGTTAGTCATCATAGCTTAACACAGCAGGAAGAGCTTAATTTAATTGAACTATTCTTGAAAGTGCAAGATGATTAACAGATTGAAAAATAATGTCATTCATCTTTAAGGGCCTTAACTTGATAGTACTTATGTTAAAAGTACATTTTAAAGTGAGAAAAGGAAACTAGCAATAAAATTACAAATGGCAACCAAATATAAACAACATCAACAGAGTAATGATTATTGTAAAATAAAAAGCAGTATGACTGTTGAAGTGTTGCAGGAGTTTGACTTGCTGCTTTTTTGATGAGTGTTAAAGAATTGGATACCATGCAGAAAAAAAAAGGAAACCTAACGTGGTACTGTCATCCAGAAAGGACATAAAAGCAATAGTTCTTATCTACAGGATAAATATTTAGCCTTAGTAACTAAACCAAAATATTTTCTAAGGATTTGAACACTACTGAAACCATGAATCACAGTAAGTTCTAGGTTTATAAGCAGTCAATATACCAGACAACTTAGAATCCAAATTTTATAGATCCCATTGTGCTATGTATCATATCCACTAAAAGGTATCTGACCATCACATTTTACATTTGCAGATCCTGTACTGTATTAGAGTATGCAGAAGTTGGATCATAGTAAATAACACAAGTGGACTACAGAAAAGTAGAAATCTAGGGAAGATAAAATGAAATTTGGTACTTTCAGCAAAAACGGCATGGGATGAATTATTGAAATTTAGGTACCTGTTGGAAGGAATAAGCCTGTGAAGCAGACATGGCTGAAGGACAAAAACCTTGCAGGATGTGAATAGTTGGCAAATGTGTCTTGAATTTGCAATGTAAATGACCAGCATGCAGAGTTGGTAATGTACTGGGCTATGTACACAAAATTTGGTCTTGTATAATTGCCACGAAAACCTTCTAGCAGAATCCCTTTGGAAATTCTCAGATAATCTTAATTAATAGGATTCAAAAAAACAGGTATTTTAATTTTTTTACAGGAGATTGACATGTAAAGCAGAAAAAGATTTATATTTGTACAGGTTGTGCAAGAAAAGTGAGATACTGTTTTTATTTACCTGTGAAAGAGAAGTCAAACATCAGAAAAGGCAAATAATTGTCTTGGATGATAAAAGTATTAGCTATTTCTAGCTATTTTCTTATAATCACGTTCCAGGGTCCAGTATCAGGTTGGCACACTGTTAGTCCAAATAACAACGTGGCATTACTGTCACCAAGCTTCTCTTCTGTTCTGTGTATCACTCTTGTGGAGTACATTGAAATAAAGGAAAGTGAAGCTGGAAGGGATAATGAGGATTGTGGATTCACTTTGCACTTCCAGTTCTAACAAAGATATTTTGACCACTATATTCTATTTTTTGGTTAAATACTGCCAGTGAAAATAGTTATAAACTTGAACACTGGAATGCAGAGACTCTGGGCTTTTGTATACCTCCTCAGTGCCTGGCTCAGTGTGACTTCATCACTCCTCAGTCTTGAATGCTCTCATAACAATGATGAGTAGAAGACAGAGCAGGAAGTTCTGAGTGAAATGAAGTATGGGAAGCTTAGAACCTTTTACCTTAGTTGTAGGTAAAACAGGAGTCATGACTCTAAGCAGTGATCCTGGTCTGACTCTGTTAATTACCTGCATTTTGGCTTTTGTATTTAATGCTGTTTTAATGTAGTGTCATTTAATGCTGATGTGTTTTAAATAGAGCTATTGCAATCAGATTTTCTGTTCTTGGAAGTCTGTGTTGGCTGAAATGTGCCTTTCTATGTCAGTATTACTACTGCAGACTTCTCCTGTCCAAGACCATAGACATTGTCTCCAGAAAGGTGGAGACGGTCTGAGTGTCTGTTTCTCTTTCCATTTACCCAGACACAAAAAATAGCAATGTTTTCACTTAATTTGTAGAGGTGTGGCAGCTCTGTTTAGATGGAAAAGTTAGTATTTCTGCTTAGTCCAATATAGTCTTCTGATTCTCTTGCTTCTCATTGTATGCTGCTTTCCCCTAGTTTTGACTGCAGGACACATACAGGAATTTGCATGCTTCACTGACTATGACAAAGAGCTGGTTTGTCACTGGAAGGTGCCTGCACAAACCAATTGCTCCAAAGAATTCGTGCTCTACTACAGCAACGAAACTTCTTCTGTGTTGTAAGTGTTTAAGATATTACACTGCCATTGTTAAGTTTTATATATCCTATAGCCACTACTGGCTTTAATTTCCTCCCTCTACTGTGGGTGTGTGGGGCAAAATGTACTTCAGATTATTGCTCTTAAAGGAAAATGGATTCTTTCCTTTTAAGTAAAATGGGTTTCTGCAATTAACAGCACCCTCAGTTCAGCGGTCTACTCTTCTGTAGAACTTTCTGCTTTCTTAGGACAGAGGATGGATCAAGTCCTACTGGTGGGAGTGGTAGGGCTCTTAGAAGTTTACAGAACTTTTAACTTCATGTAAAATTTTACCTTCTTCATGAGAAGTCTTTCTTGATTCACTGGTCTGTGAATCAAGAAAGACTTGATTCTGTGTGAAAGATACTTTCCACTGAAGGCCAGGTGATTGTCTCTGCATACAGTGTAGCTCCTTGTTCAGGCACAGACTGTTGTCCCTGTTCTGAGCAGGGCCAGTCGTCATCTCTTACACAAGAAGATGCATCTGGGTTCTCCTTTCCCTTGCTGCATGATTTCACCACACCAACATTCAAATAACATTGCTGATACACTGCAATAAACCTGTTCCTATACTAACAAGCCGTTAGTATCTTCCTTTAGAAACTGAAGTGTGACAAAGGGTTGTATAAGGGATCAATACTTGGCCTTTCTGTCAAGTTTTTAATTTGTGTGATACAGATATCCAGTAGGTGGCTAGGGAGGGTGGGTTGTTTGAGGATCTCAGTTTTGTTTTGGAAACATTTCTGAGAACTGACTTGTCTCAGTTCTGATTGGTTATACATGTTGGGAGACTTGATTTCACCTTTTCAAGGAATAGTGTGTAACATTCTCTTAAACATCACATAATTTTGTGCCTGTTTTTCAGAAATAAATGTGTTCCTGAGAATGAAAAAGACCGTTTAAGGTGCACTTGTACAATATATCCGGAATATTTTGTATTTAGCCTCACATATATTCTAGCCCTACAATTCAATGGCACTGATTCGTGGAATTACAATGTTACACCAGCCTTTGTTGGTAAGATCTTGTTTACTTTGTCACTGGTGCATCTGGTTCAAGGCTTTGCAATCCTAGCTAATTTCTCATTCATGTCCCCAGAACAGTTTTTGCTTGTCAGAGGTGCAAAATGTCATGGTAGCTTAAATGCAAAATCCATTTGTTTTAGAAACCTGATTCTGGATTAGATTCTTAAGGAATTAATGTAAGTAATGGGGAAGGCAGAGAGTGATTGTTCCTCTATCTGCACCCTCTCAGCTGCGAGCCAAAAGGAGTTTGGGGACTAAGATTATCTTTAGTGCCTTTTACTTGTGGCTTACAAGAGGAAGAGGAATCATGCTACTTTCAGTTTCTGGAAATAAGCTAGGTTATCCCTGCTGAAATTCTTCCTATTCCTATCTCTGTCATACTCTGATTTTTCATGCTAGTTGAATCATGCCAAATGAGCAGGAGATTTTTTACAGCAATCCCTGTTGGATTTTAACAGTCAGTGATAAAAAAGTTAGAGACTGCTCCTAAACAGGACAGAGTTCATGTCTCCGCCTGGACCCCCCAGTTTGGTCAGAACAGTGTGCTGGTTGGTAACGCCTGTCACCTTACACTCAGAGAAACCATTTTCATACTTTAGGCAGGCCAAGGAGCTGGTTCTCTTCAGAATACTTGATTGATGCTGCTGCTTATCTGCCAAATAAGCAGAACTCCACATTGATTTTCAAGAGACAGGGAGCCAGGACAGCTTGGCTGTGATGCTGGAGCTCTGTGCCCACCCGGCCTCATAGCTGCTCCTGTCAGGGCACAGGCTGTTCCTGTTTCTCCAGGCTGAAAGCTGCATCCAGTGCACCAAAAGGCCGTGCTTGCAATTGGTTCGGCCAGCTTGAGGAATCAGTGCTTAATGAATACCATCAAGTTGCTCAGGTTCAGCCTCTCTATTCTTGTGGTACGCCATAGTGAAAAGGGCTAAATGCATTGACTGCAATGATATTCTGGTCTCTGGTGAATGCTTCTCTCTCTGCTTCTCTCTATCAGTGCTCTCCCATTACCCTGTTCTGTATTTTTTACCATACAGTTAAGCCGAGAGCCCCCAAAAATCTTACCATTGAGAAAGCTGAAAATGGTAATTTCAATCTGAGTTGGGAGGAGAGCTACTCCCATCCATCCTTTCTCTCTGGACAGCCAGTCATCTATGAAGTGAAATACTGGAGGAAGCAGCACCCGACAGAGGTAAGAGACACTCAGTCTCTTCATTTTCTATCTCCAGGGCTTAAAGGTTTAAAAAGTCCTCTGGAAAGTCACTTCATTAATAATAATGTAAGGGCCAGACAGAGCACAGTGATTCTGATTACACACTTGCCACAGTTCACTTTGCCCCCAAGATGGTTCAGCTGGGTGTCAGAGAACTGAAACTCTTGTGACTGCCACCCCAAAATGGTCTGCTGCTTGCAGTAGACAGGGCAGAGATTGAAAATACAATGCTTCTATTCCCTGAACTTCATTTGCTCCTTAGACATCAGGAAGCTGGAGGTTAATGGCTCTGTGGGGCAGGTAAGTTCTGAATAATTCAGCATTTCTGGGCTGGGCTGCTTCTGGTCACAGAAAAACATGCATGGTGGCAGGTAATAAATTCCACCTGCCAATGACATGAACTGCCAATGGCAGTATCATACACAAGTCATTCATTTGTTCATTTGTGAATGGTCGCTGAAACACATAACACTACTGATATGTAGTTGCAGTCACTAACCCTTCACCCTATAAAGAAATCCAAGTCAACTTTCTCACTTTCTTTTCAGGTTTCTGTAAAAGCAATTAACTACCAGGCAAAAAGTTTTGAGATTACTGCAAGCTCCTTGAAGAGAGGCTATGATTATGTCGCAAGTCTCAGGTGTAACTATGTGGACTACCCAGCCTACTGGAGTGAATGGAGTGAAGAAGTTGAATTTCGCAATGGTAATAGCGTCAGAAATAACAGCTTGGTAAAAGGATGGTATACAGTCTTACATACTCTGCTGCTCTCTTGGAGGAGAGTTATGGACTCACCATCTTCATAATTTTGAATGTAATGTGAATACATCTGTAAAGGCTTCCAAAGACACTAAACATAGATAGGCAACTCCTTGGGAAACTAAGGAAGAGAAGACCAGGGGAGGTTGGATTGCTTAGCCTTGTGAAAAACAGGCTGAAAGGAATCTATTTATTCTCTATAAATATTTCATGAAGTAGACAACAGGGAAGTAGAAGAGGTATTTGAACTAAACAGCAGCACTGATGTGAGAGCGAGTATAAATTATGTGTGTGTGTATATATATATATATATATATATATATATATATATATATATATACTGCGAATACAGCAGTATTTTAATAGAGGTAGGAGGGTTTATAAAAGCCCCTGAAGAGCAACAGAGAGAACAAGAAACATAGCTGCACTACAGTGACAATGGTAATGCATGATAAAGCCCTTTTAGGTGCTGTGTGATAGTGCCTTGTACCTGAGGGCTGACAGTGGCCCCGCAGTGCACACTGGCTCTCCCAGCTCCTGCCACACCCTGTAGCTGAGCACAGTACCTGAGCCAGGTCTCTGACGCACCACACACCGTGGCTGCTGGCAGCTGTGGGGGTCTATTGTTAACGTGGTGGAAGCTTAATTTTACATCCTCTAAAAGAGCATTTTTTTGAGTTGCAGAAGAGCAGCAAATAATTTGGTATTGTCAGTGCTTGCATTTAGATGCACATTCACATGTGGACATTTGCTTGTTTAACAGATTACCAGGTGGAGGCTGAAGACATTCTGCAGATGGCTGTGCCCACATCCTGCATACTGGTCATGGCAGGATCCATAATTTGTTACTTCTGTTTTGCCAAGTAAGTATCCTGCTTTTCACAGAGTTTATAGAGTAATAGTTTATACAGATATCAGTATTGCTATTGGTTAGACAAATGTCTGGTAGCACAGAAATCTAATGTTTTGGGTTTTCTCGGCACCTTTATCTAGCTGTCTGTGAGCAGAGGTTTTATAAACACAAGTCAGTTTTATAAACTCTGTCATTTTCTGAATAGTCTTATTAACTTACTAGAATAGGTTTATTATAGTAGGGGTTGTCAGTTCTGATCCTTGGTCTTTGCTGGAGTTCAAGTAAGGATGGTTAATACATTTATTTCTTTCAAAAACTTTTAAATGGTAATATGAAATTTTTAAATGGTAATGAGATCTTGTCTATTTCACACATCCTTTTAAACATGATTAGAAGAACAGGTGACTGTTGCTGTGCAGAGCAGTCACATACCAAACATACAAACATCTTTGTACTGGTTTAATGAAAATTAGGAGATGCTCAAAACAAATACTTTCTGTTGCTGCAGTGCAGATGCCTAAGAGGGAAAGGAGAGCAGAAGAGAGAAATGTACACTGGTTAAGCCCAAGTACAGTCAAAATAAGTTATTTTCATTCTTTCCTTGCAGAGTGAAGAAAGAATGGTGGGATCAAATCCCAAATCCAGCAAAGAGCCAATCGGTTGTAAAAAATGTCAAGGTAATTTAAAAGTTTTGCAAAAAATACCTTTTCCTGATCATCAGAAGTAGAATACGTAGTAAATTCTATTGTCTGTCTAGTGTAAGGGATACTAAATACAGTTCATATGTGTCCTAAATCCCATTTGTATCTTTATTAGTTTTCAGTTTTGTGCTACTTTGATGAAATTAAGTTCCCGTTCCAGGACTTAAAGCAGAGTCACATGGAACAACAAATGTAAGTAAGATTAAAAAAAAATCCTCTGCTTTACAGCATAAAATTGTTTCCTGTACTATAAACATTAACCGTCCTTTCCTTTTGACTTCCAAAAGCAGAAGTTGCAAGAGCTGTCTGGCTCAAAGTTTGTCAAGCCAAAACTTCAAGGGAAAAGATAACATCAGAAATGTTGAGAAATCTTGCAGTTGCCACAGCAAGTCTGAAGAGTGGTTGCCAAAAGGCAGCAGTGCAGTTTTAACCCCTGATACAATACCAGTTGAAGAGTGTATAGAAATCTGTGTATGTTTAACAGACAGTGAAACTGAGAGCCAAGAAGAAACTGGCAACCAGATCACCATGTTTGAGCCTTGTGAGAGCAGCATTGGTGCTTTCAGAGAGCACCCTGAACACAATGAGTTACTAGCTAACATGTTTGATGCACTCCTGGCAGATGAAAATAACATGGAAGACAATAAAGGCCCAGACATCCTCACAGCTGAGAGGAAAACCTTAGAGAACATTGAGTCTGAAAATCCATCACAGCAAAATCCAAAAGAAAGTGTAGCCCAGAGTCCGCAACGGTGTGACATTTCTCATACAGCTCCTCTTTTCATCAAAGCCTCTCAAGATGACTACAATTGTAGTACAGCCAGCAAAGAGTCAGAACTATCAGAAGAATCCTTTGAATCTGGATATCGGAGCTCCAGCATAAATTCTGCTTCTCTGGATGCAAGAGATCTTCAACAAATGGTTCATCAAAGCTGTTTTCTATGTCATTCTGAAAGTGAGCTTGGCTCTTGTGTCCTGACCCAGGAGTCTACAAATAAATCATTGTTTGGAACTGAAACAGACAGAAAAAACAGCCCTGCAGACAAGACTTTTGATACCCTTGTGTCTGCATCCATGGGGTTGTGTGGTTCTGCCTACAAGAGCTGTGACACCCTTTTGTCTCCATCCCTGGAACCCTGTGGCTCTGCCTACAGGAGCTTTAATATGCTTGTGTCTGCATGCAAGGAACCAAGCAGCTCTGCATACAAGAGCTTCAGTGCCCTCATGTCTCAGTCAATGGCTAACAGTAGCCTGACTCTGGGCTTTGAAAGTGTGCCTTCCTTACCACCTTTGAGACAGTTGTCAGAGATGGCCAAATGCAGCTGCAGAGACCAAAGGGCTCAGCCTGCTAGCAATCAGATGTGTTACAACAACTACAGATCTCCCAGCACTGAGCTTGATTTTCCAAACACCTGTTCAGAACATACTGATTTTCCATCTTTCTCCACACATGTAAAGGAAGGTGCTTCAGCTTTTCTTTCAGAGGAAGAAATGCATAAGCAAGTAATATATCAAAATGTTCGAAGGAAAGCTGATATAATTTCTTGCCCCATTGCACCTCAGCCATCTGGCTATCAGCCTTTTGGTAGTGTAGGTAAATGTAATGGTCTATACTGGGACAGTGACAATGAGGTTATGTCTACATCACTTTATGAATCCTTCATTAATCAGTGCAACAACCTGAATGAAGCACCACCAGATACTGCAGTCTATGAATCTGACCCAAGGATAAAGGATGGTGTGTGTTTGACTGTTCAGGGTTCTGACTACACCACTGCCCCGGGTTTAGCATCTAGTGAGAATGACACGCAGATTAGTGATGGTAGCCCTTGGATCAACAGCACTAATGAGCTGTATGGTGATAGCAATGATGAAAATACCAGCAGAGATGAACAGCTGTTGCATTTGTTAGAGATGAAGTGTCAAGATTTAAACAGCAGAGAAAGCTACAAAGGCAACAAAATGGAGAAGCTTTAACCCTACTGGGAAAGTAATGCAAGAGAGTGGTGATAACAGACTAAATGACTAACTTCCACTGCCACTCACACAACCACTTGAGGGAACTTGGAGATGCAGGGGGAAGTGAAGAGGTGCTGAAGCATGCAGACGGGGGCGGGGGGTGTGGCTCAGGAGTCAGCTTACCAGCATCACCGGACAGTATTGGGCTAAGCTTAGAAAGAAAAACTGTAGAGACCCTGGAGCTCCATGGCTCAGACAATCATTTTGTGAGTAACTCCTATCCTTCTGTCTCTCACACCATTCACAGTGAGGACTCCAGACTGGCACTTGCAGTTAAAAAAAAAGACCAATAGAACTATTAGTGGAAAACAGCAGGAAAAATGAGAAAAAAATGAAACTTTTGTGCGAACCCTTGCCCAAGAGAACAACTGCTATATGGAGGTAGCCTAGCCACATTTGCCAAGACTGAACTAGTCTTTGGAAATAAACTGTATGGCAAGTTGAATTGTTGCTTGTTATTTCAATTGAAATATATACATTTATTCTCATTTAGAAAACTCTGCTTGTATTGCTATTCATAAGGAAGGAAACCATAATGCTAAGCACAGCAACTGGTACTGCAAATCTCTCTTCCAAGATGGTAAAAAAGTCGAGGAGTCTATGTAGGGACACCAGTGGTGCTTTCTTTCCCTTCTACACCTGTGCTCGCTCTTGCATTCTTTGTGAGAAGAAAGATTTTGCATCGTTGAAGGCTTGTGCCTGGCTGGAGAGGTCTGCTCAGGCCAACTTTGCTGCAGCACTTACTTCTCTGCTGAGCCTCAGCTCCATTTTGCCTTTCCCTGGCTTTTTTGTTCTTCATAGCTATGCCTTCCAGTCTGCACATTTCCATATGATGGTTTTCTGTGTGGGGTTATTCTTCCTTTCTCTCCCTTCAGTCTTTCTTTGGTGAAATGGAACCTAACTCTCAGAGAAGGGGGATCCTGTTCCTATGTCTTTGTATAACCCAGAACTGGAGACAGACAGTGGGGTTGAGGGGGCAGCTGTCTGGCTCACCCTCTCCCTGCAACAGACACTCTTGTTCAGAAGTATTAGAAATTCTTCCCGCTTCTGGTCAAGCTGCCTTTGCTGTTCTTGCAACTTAAAAACTTAAACAACTTGTAAGAACTGCTGTTCATACGACTCTGGCTCTGCTCCTATATTGGGTTTGTGTAGCAAGATTTTATAGTGGAGGGGGGCTACAAGGGTGGCTTTTCTGAGAAGCCACTCCCTTCCTGCCTTTTCTCCTAAAGGCACGTCACATTGCTGCCTATTTTTTACAAAAAATAGGTAATAGGTAATTTTTATTAATTGTTGCCCATGCATGCACACAAGATCATTTCTCACCTCTGCAGATTGCTGAATTCAAGGTCTGCCCCAGGCTCCCACATGATGATGTATCTTGATCTCACATTACCCGGAATTTTCATTGCTTTCAGCATGCTTCTGTGACTGAGACCTTGCAGTCACGGCAACAGCCCTCAAGGCCTCTCCTACTGCACCAAAGTCACAAGGTCAGAAGGAACTTTCTGGTAAAAAAAGCAAGGAGACCAGTGAACTGGTTGGTTTTCAACTGCAGGACTGTTGTCTTTCTAAGCAGATTGCTCCAAAGCAAAGGAAAAACACAGTCAAGTGAGGAAGCGAGCATTTTCCAGTTACTTCACTGACACAACCAAAGCCTAATGAATTGCCATACATTGGCCTGTTTTCCCAGAGTGCCTAACAGCTATCAGCAGCACAGCTGGATTGCTAAATCCTGAGTGTTTTCATTCCTTGTGACAAGCTTGTTGAGAGGAACTTTACATCTCTGCAGAACTCTGGCCAAAGGTGCTTTGCTCTATTTGTTTTTTTTTTGCTGTCCTGCTTCCAATCTGCCCATCCTGTAGTTTTCTATAATATTGAAATGTCCATACTGTCCCTTCAGTAAGACTGCAAGATGAAAGAGAAGAAAAACTGGCAACAGCCCTAGTTGAACAGAATGGGGAACTGGCTGCTGTGGCATGTTTAGCTGCATGAGGGGAGGAACAGCTGTTTAGGTCTTTTTTGCTCTTAGTCAGAATGCTGTCTATAAAACTGATCATCTTTGCATGAGGCCTAAGATTCTGTATTCTGAATGCAGAGAGGCAATTGTCGTGGCAAGAGCTGTTACAGTACAGCCTGTGAGCCACAGTCTGTCTTTGGTAGAGGGATTTCTGTGCTAGACCTGCCCCAGTCCAAGGAGCATGGCAGGCATCCTAAGGAGCTCCTGTCCAGTTTAGTGATGGATCAGCCACTTCCTTCATCCTGTCTCTACCCAATCGTAAAGAGCAGGGCATTCATAACAGTGTGGTATTTGTCCTCTGATTGAAGGCTACCAAGTTGTTGACTAATACGTAGCACTGGGATTTTCCTACTTGGTGCTGTTTCCCCAGCTCTTAGAAATGGGGAAATTCACTATAAGCTGAAGGGTTTGAGGTTGACTGCTTCTCCCCAGCTCAGCTTCTGCTGGTTTCACTTGCAATGAGCCACCCACACAGCAGCAAGAATTATAATGAGGTGAGAAAGCACTGGACGGCATTCTGGGGGTAGAATTTCCATGCCTGGGTCAGCCTTATAACCAGTCCCCAGTTCTTGTTTTGACACCCTAGGGAGTTTCTGTGAGAACCAGATGTGCGTTGGCCGTGGCTGCCGTGGAGCCAGTGCCTGTGGTAAACAGCCAGCTGAGGTCTGGAGAAGGTGGCTTGTACTGTGCTGCAAGTGCTGACCAGTGCACGTGTCTGGCAGGCCCTGGGCTTGAAGGTTGTGCAGGGCAGTTCACTGCTGCCTGGTCTTCCCCCTCCACTGCCTGGCTGAGGTGCTTCAGAAACACATAGCGTGCTCCTCCACAACATGACCGAGGGCAATGAAGCCATGAAATGCCTTGTTTCCTCTACTATAGCAAGAATTAGGATACACAATTTGGCCTGTGCTGACTATTTCATGGCCTCATTCTGAGCTAGGCCGGGCCCCTGCAACAGACACTTGTTCAGAAGTATCAGGAATTCTTCCCACTTCTGGTCAAGCTGCCTTTGCTGTTCTTACAACTTAAAAACCTCTGGCTCTGCTCCTGAATTAGGTTTGTGTAGCAAGATTTTATAGTGGAAAGGGGGCTACAAGGGTGGCTTTTCTGAGAAGCCACTCCCTTCCTGCCTTTTCTCCTAAAGGCACGTCACTTGCTGCCAGTGACATGAGAAGTCACCAAGTGTGTTAGGACTGCATGTTCTGTGGTTTACAGATGCAGCTGGCCACCCCCCTGCAGCTTGCTGTGTCAGGCCTTTGCTTTGCACATGCTGCCACAGCCGAGGTTGAAGACAGCTGGTGTGTTTTTCACCCTGTGACAGATGCCGGAAACTGCCTAAGGCACACTCCATTGCTGCACCAGCCCCAAGTGTGGAAGAGCTGCAGCCAGGCAGGACAGGTGGGACATGCTGATTTTTGACAACTGTGGTAAAACAGAGCTCCATGTGATGCAGATGAGGCTCTTGCCATAAACAGCTGTGTGCCAGGAGTAGAGTTCTGGTCTTGGTGCATCCCCAATTGCAGAGATCTGGGGACAAGCTGATCAATATTGCCTTAAGAGGGTCAGTTTCTGCCAACCTGCATGGAAGGAGCAGGGAGTTCTGCCAGCACTGCCAGCTCAGGTGAGCACTGTGGGAATGCGTGAGTCTTGCTGACCTTGTGCAGAGATGCTCTGGGCATGCTTTGCATGGTGCAGCTGCGGATGTTGGGTTCGAGCCTGAGCAGAGCTGTAGGTTTCTGTTCCAGATGGTCAGGGTGAGTTCACAAGCACAGTCATTCCTGTTTCTCTTTACCAGCATGTGTTGGGTGATTTCCTAAGAGAAGATACAAGCCTCTGTACAATCTCCTCCATGTGAGCAAGACGTACATGGCCACAGCTCTGTGAAGGTAAGCTCTTTTCCTCTGGCTAGAGCCAAAGTGATGTCCTTTTACAACAGCATTCATGGAGTATGGGTTCAGACTCAATGGATATTGGGGAAAACAAGAGGCTGACCCCAGTGTTGATGGCTACAGATAACTAGCAAAGGCAGAAGGGAGGAAGGAGGGCAGGATGCTGGGGTCTCTGCAGGTGACATTCAGTATTCCCCAGACTGAAAGCAATGCACTCCTCCCTCCCCTGCAGCATCCTGTGTCAGCTCACAGCCACCACCTGTAGAGCTTCGGTGTTTTTCAACCTGCTCCTTTGCTGACTAACACCTCCGCTTTTCTGCCTGGCTCATTCATATTTTAGCTTGTTTCCTGAGCTTTGAGGTGGTTTCTTCTATTGCTTTCCCTTCCAGTAGAACACTGTTACTCATGTCTCAGCTGTTCTTCTGCCATTTTTCACTTATTGCAATGTATGATTATCTTCCTCCTAAATGTCACCAGCCAGTAATGGTGCCTTTGACTCTAAAGTTATGCCAGGTCTGTATCTTTGATGCTGCTGGGGATATTGGTTTAATTCTGTTATTACAGGAAGAAAGTACAGAGGTAGTACTGTTTCTGTGGAGTTTTTTCTCTTTTTCGTCAAATCATGAACCTGATAACTCCAAGCATGACTGGTTTTATATCCTAGAGAAAGAATTGTCAGCTCTGAATGTTGTTTTTTCGATTATTTATCTTGCTGATAAATACATAATGATGTTGCCCTTCTTCCAGTGATGGCAAAATGGTTTTGGGTCATGAATAACAGAATCTACCAAGCTTTCCCTTGTGTGCACTTCACGCTTGCTTCTTGGTGAATATTACTGCTGCAGGCTAGGCTGAAATTACACTTTTTATGAGTTAAATTTGAGAAAAACAGTCCTTTTGATGCAGTGTGTTTAAATTTATAAAGCCATTAGTCTTAGAGTGCTACTAGTGTTCCTGTTTTTAAAGTTAGCTCTGTAATATCAAATACATATTATTGCGTGGTTTAAAAGTAGTATGGCTTGGGTCTGCCAGACTATCACTCTTTGGACTGATCAGACATGCTGCTCTTTCCCTCCCTCCTCTGCACAAATAACAATATTGGCACACCTTGGAGAGTCCTGTGTAATCAGGGGGCAAAAGCTACACCACTGTCCTGGTGTGCTATCCTCACAACAGAAAGATATTACTTCTGGGAAATTTCTGACTTAGCCACTCAGCCTCATTAACCCTGTACTGTCCCACACTGCACCCAAGAGAGGTGGCAATCTCCACAGCCCACAGGCACCATCAGCTGAGACAAGTCTTTTCTAGAAGCTTGGGCCTGACATTGTGCCTGTAAGTGATCCACAAAGCACGCAGAAGGGAGAGCTGGTCTTTCACAGAGGCTGCTCCAAACACAATGAGGAATAACTTCTGGATTAAATCATGTGACCTTCTCCATGCATGCCCTAACAGTGTACAACCAGCTCAGTTACCAGCAGCTCCCTGGCAGGCATGGTCAAGAGCTGCCTACCCTGGCCCGAACATTCCAAAACATCCGTTTTTCAAAGGGTGAGTCAGAGGTATGGAGGGCTTAACATGGAGCTCCCTCACCCTGCACCCTGCTGCTTTGTGCCAACTTCACTGCTGCAGTCTTCTTGGGTTCTTGCTCCTAGCTCCCCCTACCTCCACACTGTGTTGTGTGTGCCAAATCCCTCCATAGTGCTGCTCATTTCCCTCTTGTCCAAGGATACAGTAACTGTACAGGTGTTCCTTGAAGCCCCTCTAAAGGTATGATTAGGTGAGTTGATGGATCCTCCCTCAGGGTCAACCTTGCGATCTAAAGAGACCTGGCCCAGACACAAGTCATAGGCATGAGATACAACAGGGGTGAGCCCCTCACCTGTGTAGGAGCCAGATGACCTCCCTGCCTGTGGTCTAAGGACTGGTGCTGTTGCCCTGATCCTGGGCCATTTTGGGAAAGGATGGAAGCTGAATGCAGTGGTGTTTGACTGTCTCCAATGTGGCACATGCTGTACTATGCAGTTTGGTTTAGCCCTTTAATACCTTGACACTGATGCCTCCTCACTGCACAAATCTAAGCCCCACTATGACCTTTTAGATATGAGGCTTGTGAGTTTTTATCAGTTCTCCCACCCTTTTCTCATGTAAGAAAGCAGAACAGTACAGTAATAAATGTTGTGTGGGTGTTTGGACCTGAATTCATCACCTCCTCTCACCACATCCTTCTGTTGGCACAGTAATACTGATACAGTGGTGACGTCAATCTCCACTTATCACTGTGCATTCCAATACACCACGGCCCTTGGTTGTGCACAAGTCGGCTTTGCTCTTACTCAGTGCTAAGGAGCCCCACCTGCTCCTCAGCTCCCCAGGTGGGGTCTGCAATTGCAGTGATGATTTAACCAGGCTGGTCATGGAAGTGTTGGAGGGCTGAAATGCACAGAACAGGGCAGGTAATATCCATGTTTCCACCAACTCTCCCTGCTGCTAGTTTGTTCCTGCTTGATGTTCAACTTCACTGTAAATCTTTCTTATAGCTGATGTGGCCCTTGTGGCCCACGTCATTGCTCTTAGCCTCTGGACAGTCAGAGCACCTCTTTGTCTCCCTGTTGCTTCAGCTTTCTGATTAGATGGCAGTGTGCATTGATAATGATTTTTTTTTTCAAGAAGAAAGCTTATTTGGGCATATAACTGGTGGACTGTGTCTTCCACTCTTTTTTTGCTTGGGTGCAAAAAATTAATTTTCTCATGTTTGGAAATATTTTTTTCCTTTTTTTTTTACTTAAACTGAGTTCTTAATTAGTTTTGATTTGGGGTTTGGTGGTTTGGGGTTTTTTTGTTTGTTTTTTGGGGATTTTTTTTCTAGTGTGTCTTTTTTTTTGTTTGCTTGGGGTTTTTTCCCTTTTTTTTTTATGTGCGTTTTGTTGTTGTTTTGGGGGTTTTTTTGTTTTGTTTTTTAAGTACATACGTTTCCTGGAAACAGTTCAAACTGTCAGCTTAGACTGCATCAATGTTTGGCAGCTTATAGCATCATATTTCCAGATTCTTAACAAAAATAATCTTCATAAATGTCTGTCTGTATTGGTCCTATTTCCTGTTCTCTGGTATATTATAAATTTGTAGCATCATTTACATGTGTATATTATGAATGGCTACTCAGCTTTATTGCTGTGATCTCATAAGGATATTACAGAGTTTGCAGATGTGGTACTTGGCAGCTGTAAAATGTTCAACATTTTATAACAAGTGTCTGTGTTGCAAGGATGCATGAAGCTGATTCTGAGTCCCCATTTCACAGACTGAGAAAATGAAACGAGGCGGTAGAAAGGACTTTTCTAATGCCAGACTGGGAATAAGTTTCTGCCTTTGCTCGTTGCCCACTGCCCTTCTTTCCTCCAGGTTTACAATCACATGCTGACAGATAAAAGCAAATGGGAAGGGTGTAACAAATGGAGAGATGTAGGAAAGGTGGGGGTCCCAATAATAGACTGGGATTGAAGCTTGCAGGGGGCCTGACACTGGAGCATGCTTTAGAATTAGGGCTGCTATATATCTCCATTCAAGTCATGAGGTCTTTGTCATCAAACACCACAAAGATGCTGCTGCAGAGCTGCAGCTTTCCCAGCTCTTCTGCACATGTCTTGTCTGTCCATGTCATGTCATAACAATCTGGAGCACAGCGAGGAGGTCAGACAGTTTTAGCAGTACTGAAACTGTCTGTGGTGCTCTTAGAGGTCAGAGTCCTTTCCTACCACACTGAGGTAGTGAAATAGAAGATAAATGTTGGACTAATCTGTGGGCATTGGCAAGGGTAAGAGATGGGACATTGGCATCCCAACTGAGGAAGTATTGTCTCTTTGTTTCAGCTATTTTAGCAGATCCTACTGGTTTTCTTATTTTTGCTACTGTGCTCATCTTCATGAATCTTCCTTCTAGAATACAAGGCTGTATGCTAACCTCTCCCCATTGTGTAATGGCAGTCTCTGGTAACTCTGTTAGACATCTACCCAATGAGCTACTTGGGCTCCTTGCTTTGACTTTTTCCAGTTGAGTCCTGCCTGTCCCTTCAGATCAATGGTACCATTCTCTGAGCGGAGAAAGAAAAGTAGGGGAGGTCCTTGAAAGAAACCACAGTCCAATAGGTAAAAGCAGCAAAGACTTTCCTTGCATTGGTCTGTTCCTTTAGGCAGGAATAAGCATAAAAATAGGGAGCTACTGCAATATCGTGAATACCAAGCATGAGAGGCCCTGCCAGTTGGATTCTGAAATAAGTGGTGGGTCTGCAGACCTCTCTGAGGGCCCAGCCTTTCCCTTTCCTTTTCCTTTCTCTTTTCTTTTTCTTTCACAAGTTGCCGTTCTTTGTTTTCTATGATGGCCAAGAGTGTGGAGCATGACAGTCACAATACTGTGATACTCAGGATCACAATAAGTGATACTGAGATGGGCTTGTGGTGCAGCCAGTCTCAGCATGAAGTCAAATGAGCAGGTTTCAGATAGCAGGATAACAGCAAGCCTCCTCAAAGGAATGAGGATTTGGAGAAGAGCTATGGAAGATGGGTGAGATCACAAGATGGAGTTAGACAGTGGACTGTATCTCAGTGCCTAGGGACCGCACTACCAAAAGTAGTGGTAATGATGAGAGTTATTATACAGAGAAAACCTGGAGAGCTTGGACCAGAGGGCTCAAGAAAAGGTGTTTACTCAAGGCAATGTGTGATGCAGAGAGAAGGGCTGGAGTACAAAGGTGGAGAGTCTGCCCTGCCACTGGCAGCAGGTGAGGGAGGATGGCAGGGTGCCTGGGGCTCCTTGCCGAGCTGGAACAGTGCTTCATGGGCAGGGTTTGTTTGGCAGGAAAGAAGGGGCAGCAGCTGCATCATTGCTCCCACAGCAGGGTGTGCCACCTGTGTCTGAGGCACCTCCAGAATGAGTCTTGCTAGTCTCACCTGGGCACTGACACCCTGAGAGCACATCTGTGAGCTCACATGAGGCTGCAGGGGCTTTCTGGTGGCTGCTAAATTTGTTTTGCTTTCATTATTTGAGTAAACCTGGGAAATTTTTTAACTCCACAAATGTTCCCCAAGTCTTAAAGGCTTCATGGGTTTCTCTCTGCTGAGTGATTGCCTGGGTATTTGTTGCTTGTGGTGGATGCTGCATAGGCACCCCAGGACCTGAATACCTTGAACCCCCCATATGAATACAGGCTGAGGGACAAACAGATTGAGACCAGCTCTGCTGACAAGGACCTGGGGGCAGTGGTGGAATAAAAGCTGTCCATAAGCAGGCCATATGTGCTGGTAGCCCAGAAACTCCTGTGTCCTGGGGTTCTTCCCCAGTAGTGTGGGCAGCTGATGGAGGGGATTCTTCCCCTCTACTCTGCTCTCTTGGGACCCTGCCTGGTGTTCTGCCTTCAGGTCTGGGCTCCCCAATGTGACAAGCATGTGGAACTGCTGTATTGAGTCCAGAAGAGGCCACAGAAATGCTGCAAAGGCTGAAGCACCTCTGCTATGTATGACAGGCTGAGAGAGTTGGGCTTGTTCAGCTTGGAGAAGAGCAGGCTTTGAGGAGACCTTACTGCAACCTTTCATTATTTAAAGGGAGCCAGTAAGAAAGATAAGGACAGACTTTTTAGCAGAGTCTGTTGCAACAGGACAAGTGCTGATGGTTTTTTAAATTAGAAGGGTAGATCAGACTATGTGGCATGGCATATGGGCCCTTCCTGTTGTCTGTGCATCCTTGCAACTTGCTTTCAATGAAATTATGTCGCCAAAATAATACACATTGCTTCTCCAAAGTCTTGCCCCATTTAAGAATAGCTTGAGAAAACAGTGCTGAAGTCTGTACCAGGTATCAAAGCCAATACTCTGCAGAGAGCATATTTTAAGTCTTTCTGTGCACATCCATGTGTTTGTATAAATATTTAAATGCTGTGAAAACACAGCCTTAAATACATTATATGACTTGAGGGCTTTGTCTTGGAGCAGGGGCTGTGGGTTGAACAGTCAGTTGTATGTGATGCCATTTCCTCTGTTTTAAACATCCTGCTGTCATCTTCTCTGAAGACTTTCTTGTAGGTTCTCTTCACTATACCATCAGGGCAGCCTTTCCCTGCAGTCAGCACTGTACGTTGTTCTCTCATATGCTACATGGGAGGCTGTTTTTTTTTTCTTTTTTTTCTCTGGTCTGTTTTTCTGGAGTCCCTTAACTAGATATTTCATGCTTATTTAACTACAGGTAGGCCAAATCAATGAGTTCTCACTAGCTTTCCTCACACAGACCCACAATGATATTCAGACTCCATTTGGCCAATTCACTGTGTAGGTATTCAATCTGCCACAATGTCACTTCTAGTGTCAAGCCATTCCTAGCTGCAAGATACTAATGAAGAAAAAATGGGTTAGCAATTAGCACAAGAGTCTTTCTTGTTGCCTGGACAGCCTGAGCTGCAGTCACTTTGCTGCTTTCTCTGTGCATGTGCTAGCAAAGAGCAAAGATTTCACAGACCTTGTTTATGGCAAGTTGGCAGGCTGTTGGTCATACCCCCCTTAGCCCATGGGAAAGATACACACAGGAGAGCTGAAGTTAATTGTCTTAATAAGGCACTCTGTTTTTAGACGTTTAAATGAAAGCAAGATTAATTCCACCTCAACCTTAATCAAGTAAATGTCTGAGCAGAGTTCTAAATTGGTTGTGGGAGTATTGTTTGTGGTTGTTTTGTTTTGTTTTTTTTTTCTTCCCCAGGACATCCAGTGAGAACCACCATGAAGAACAAACCGTGGCTCCAGAATATTTTCATCTGCCTTTTATTCCAGTACAGTAAGTCCTCAGATATTTCTTTCAGATTGTACAACCACAGGATTTATCTTAGTGACCATATGTGCCAGCTCTGATGAGATGTGCATGGCACAAGGTTGCCATGGGACAGCAAGCGGAGGATAAGGTCCTAGGGGAGAGAGTTCCATGCAGTAATGAGTGGAGGACAGGCACAGGAAGGTGCACAGCTGGGCAGTCCAGCCAGCCTGTATACGGCTCTGGGGAGCAGCACCTGTGGAGAGCCTGCAGAGGCAGTGCCTGCCTTGCACTGAAATGGCTCCTAGTGACATTAGAGTAGGATTTCCCCCACCAAAAATACCCTTTGCTGTAGAAAAGGTTCTGGTGGCCAAGACCAGGATATCCCCAGGGTTGCTGTTGTCTGGTCAGCCAGGATCAGTGTAGTGAACCTCTCCTAGTCTGAGTCCCTTTGCTTAGGACTGGACTGTGCATACAGTCATGCCCCCTGCCCCCCCCCCCTCTTTTTTTTTCTGGCTCCTATCCACACTGCAAACTCCAGCTGACTCAGACCTGACTTTCTGAACAGATCAGCTGGACAGAAAAAGGCAGTGACAACCATGTCTGCAGGGAACCATGCAAGTTTAGTATTTTACCTGCTGCTTGTAGGCAAAGCATTGGACCTGCCCCAGACCTAAATAAGGAGAAAAGATGCATTCAGAATTATATCTTTCTATCATAGGGGACCACTGTGATATCTGGTCCAAGTTTTGTGTGATGCAAGCCAGGGAATTACCATGTACTAATTTCAGTTTCGATAAATCTAGATCTTACTGTTAAAAGTATTTGAGTTTTGTTTCTGAAGCTGCCAAGGAGACACATTTCTCCTAGATCTAGATCCTAGATCTAACTAATTGGTTTTAGGATACTTAATTATTCCTTTCCCAGTAAAAAGCTGTCCTCTTAATTTTGTTAACAGAGTCTTGCCCAAAGATACCCTTGCAACTTACCAGCTACCTAGGAATAGTAGTCTGTCCACCTAGGAATAGTAATCTGTTTGACTAATCAACATAATAACATAGAAGAACACTAATTACTGATGCTTAATAGCCTATTAATACTTGCTGCCCTTTCTAAAGGAATGCAAGAGTTTCCTAACCCCATTTTTTCTAGGAGAAAAAAGTTAGGCTAAAAGAGAAAAGGTATGTTGCTCAGGATTCTGAACTAAACAGCGCTTGGTCCAGGACCCTCAGAAGAGTTTATTGAGGGTTCAAAATAAAATGTGAGAACTTAGTTAAAATTTAATAAAGAATTCTGAAGTCAGTATGAAATTAAAAAGTCAAAATAAAGGTTTAAAAAAATCATATGTACATCCTTGGGACCAATCTGTTGCAAATATCCCCAAATGTCTTCTGCCACCATCCTAAACCTTTGGGTTAAGAAGGATTTTGTATGCAAATCTGAGTGCTGCCCAGAGCTTGTGTAGGGAGAATAGCATGTGCTCTGATACGTGAGGACTAGGAAGTAAATGTTGTGATGGGTGACTTCAGCAGGGAAAAGTTGGACTTTGTTTTCCTCTGGACCTACCCCACCGTAGAAGGAGGCTGCACCCTCCGCTGGACACGCCTGCTGTTTGTTGTGACTGTCAGTGCAGACAGCTTGTTTGTGTGGACAGCCATTTAATCTGGAGGGCGGAACCGATGTTTCTGGTCCTTCATTGCACACGCTGTCTGCTTTCCATGGTGGTTCCCTGTGTACAGCTTCAGCTGTAAGATTGGCCATTGGGATTGTTGAGCATATCACGTTAACAAACAACACTCTGGACATAAGCATTTTGCAACAGGGAAGGAGGAAGCGGGGAGTGCAGCTTCTCTAACCAAGAAAGCAGCAGAACAACAAAGGGAAGTGAGCTTGCAGCATGGTTAGCATCAAAGGGTTTGGTTGCCTGATGGCTGCAAAGTAATGTGTTCTCAGGAGGCTGGGAGCAGCCTTTACAGTAGGGGAGGACACATGCTTGATTTAAGTATGGATGTAACAATCATGAGTCTTTTCCGAGATGATGAGCATTTTATTCCCATCAAAAATGGGTACTACTTTACGTGTCAGAAATGAATGGTCACTGCAGTAGGCATGGTTTGAACCAGCATGGCATGCTGCATCACCTGCAGGCCTTTCCTCATTCAGCCATTTCCTAGTGTAATGGTGGTGGTTCTTGTCAGCCCAGGGAGCTGTCAGGAGGGGACTTATCAATGCAGACATTTCTCACTGTGCTACTATCTTACCTGCCTTGAAATCCAGGGAGATAAGTGTGTTATGTACAGGACAATTGTACTTTTACGAAGCACACACTCTCTGAGCAGAGCTCTCGCAGAGCAAGTAGAAGAGTATAAATGCTCTTTTGTGACCACTTTCAAAAAATTACTTGATTTTCCTAATGACCAGTATAAGTTCTACAATTGCATTTCAAGTTCTCTTGAGAAGTCTGTAATTAATAAATTGTGCTTATTGGAATGTTTTATAGAAATTATAGGAACTACAAATTTGCAGTATTTTTATTCCCAAATTTCATTAAAAATGTACTTCAAGATTCTAGAGGTGGACATAAAAAATATTGATACTGCAGATATCAAGCTTTAGAAAACAGAATGGCAAAGAAAAAATTACTAAAATAGCACTTGAAAAAAATGTGTAAAGTGCTATGTAGATGTACAATGAAAACTAGACTAGCAATGAACAGTACTCAATTTAGAAAGTGGTATCATTAAAATGTTTGAATATGCTACTGTTTCTTACTGGGTTTCAGGCCTCTTTTATGTGCCATATAAGCTAAGATTCCTGCAGAAATACGTGACTCTGCTGTAGTGATTCTACAGGAGTTGCAATTTGGGCATTTCCTGATTCTGGCTGCCACAGCGTTTTGAATAGGTTTTTGTTTGACACTTATCTTGCCGTCAATGATTTGTCACCCTGTAGAGTTGGAACATGTCTTATGCCCCAAAACTGGAGACTTTCAGTGGGAGGGAGGGCGGTTGTCAGAGACTGGTCTGTTTCATTCACATGCAGTGGGAACCCTGAGGAGTGCATATGTTGATTTATCACAGAAGTTGATATTGTGTTTTCTCTTTCCAAACCTACAGCTATGTGTTGTGAAAGCCTCACTTGTTTTGTGGACTATGTACAGACCCTGTCCTGTATCCTGCGAGCTGAGTTGGGTGCTGGTTCATACAATCTCACTGCTACATGGTATGTCTTGGTGGGATGAGCAAAGTCCAGTTAGCAGGAGCTTCTATATGGCCCTAGCACAGTGGTGACCTTCTGTCCTCTTTGTTAGGTAGAAATCCTGGTTTTGCTGCCATGCTGGTTTTTTACTTGGTTTTTTTCACTGCAGTTACAAACTGACTTCTTCCCTAGCAAAGGACCCCCGGTTCCTGTCTGCACTGACTCTGCTTCTTGCTGCTGACTGCTCTGCTGACTCCAGCTTCCTTAGCATTGCCTTCTCTGCTACCATGGGAATACCTTGCCCTTTGCTGCTGTTAAAAGTGAAATTTCACCTCTGTGCATTGGCAGGGCTCATGTAGATTGTCCAGTCTGCTGCTGTTCTGTCCCAGCAAGGAAGTGGATGCAGTCTTGGGCTGTGTAGCCCTGAGGAGCACCTTTCCTTTCCAGAAACACTTTCCCATTTCTCTCAAAGATGCTAAGCTGAGCAAGTAGAAGGGGAAAAAAATATGTTTTGAAGTTCAAAGATAATTTTTTATTTGAACACGTTGATTTTTCATTTTAATAATTTCCTGTGTCTGGTGGTTCAGCAACAAATTAATCCAACTACATGCAGACTTCTTTGTTTTGACTTTTTTAGGGTTCCTGAGGAAGATCCAGAAAATACTGTGGCTGCCTGCAGTCTCGTGCAATTGTCAAGAAACACCAGTCACACACAGTACATGTGCACTGTGGACATGACTGAACTCCTAGCAGATACCAAAGTCCAGGTGGATGTTACAGAGATAGCTGATAGGCAGCATGTTCTTTCCAAAGAATTTTATTTGTCAGACAACAGTAAGTACAAAAATGGTGAAATCCATAAATACTTTTTGACTTTATGTGCTAGGATAGTCTGGACAAGGAGTGAGAGGGCAGCAAACAGTGTGGGGCTATGTTTGCTGTACATTCATCTACAGAAAGCACTGTACTCTTATTATTGCTATTATGCTTGAAGCTGAGCTTCAAGCTGGCTTGTTCCATGCTTTTTGTGTGGAAATTCCTTTTCCCCATGAAGCAGTAGGTGATAAATATCCACCTTAGACCAGTCTCATACCTAGGCTATGCAAGAGCTTGTTCTTGGCTGGATTCTAAAGGGCAGGAGGAATTACTTTATAACAAATGTCACAAATCACAGAATCCTTAAAATGGTTTGGGTTGGAAGGGACCTTAAAGATCATTCAGCTCAACTCCCTGCCATGGGCAGGGACACCTTCCACTAGACCAGGTTGCTCCAAGCCCCATCCAACCTAATCTTGGATGCTTCCAGGGATGGAGCAGCCACAGCTTCTCTGAGCAACCTGTGCTAGTTCCTCACCACCCTCACAGAGAAGAATTTCTTCCTGATATCCCATCTAACCCTGTCCTCTGTCAGTATGAAGCCATTCCCCCTTGTCCTATCACTACATGCCCTTGTCAAAAGGCTTTCTACAGCTCTCTTGTAATGTCCAAGGAGCTGGAGGCTCCCAAAAGGCTTTTGCAGTGGACACCTGAACCAACATGACATTATTTTGGGTGGCACAAGGTTTCCCAGATGTACTGGATGTGGCAGTTCCCCTTTCTGGGGCAATTCCTAATCATTTCTTCTGCATGACACGAAGACTGAATGCAATCATGTAGCTGACTTGGTGGAATGCTGGTAAGTTCTGGGCTGTGTATCAAACTGTGAAAAAAAAGGAGTGGGAGCCAGGCAGATGGGTACCAGGCAGATGTAGGAAAAGGATTTTTCTATTTTGCTTCTTCTGAAACTTTACTTGAGAAGTGTCATCTTTTTGACAAATGCCTTAACATTTCAGGAAGCTTCCTTGCTCCCACTGACAGACTAGAGATTGGGTAGTGGTGCTTTGCATATCTCCTAGAGGCCCTCATCCAAAGGCATCATAGCTCAGCAGTGGGCCCTGCAGACTGCTGGAGTTTTGCATTACTGCTTTTCAATATATGAACACTCCCTGCAGGGATACAGAAGCTTGCTTTTTGAGCAGATGGGGCATGGAATTGCAGTGGGTTTATGCAGTGTCTCCTAGCCTCAGCTTTTCCTCATGACTCTGTTACATTGAGGGGTATTTCCCCAGCCTTATGAGTGATCATGACTACACAAAGTTCTTTTATGTCATGAGAAGAACAAGGTGCTCTACATTTTACATAATCTCCCAGGAGTTTATTAGCTCTGTGTACTATCTTTCCTTCTCCATAGGCAGTGAGGAGCTTCAGAGACAAGCAGAAGATATATTCAGAGAAATGTGGTCCTGACTTCATTATACTCCTCACACGTGGGGTTCCATGCATGGCTGAGGGCAGGAATGCTGTGGATGTTTTCTAGCGTAGCAAGGCCCACCACTGCTAGGGCAGCTTTGTTCCCTACTCACTCTGCATTGCTGTTACCATGTTGGGCCATGTCTTAACTGTAGTAACACCATCCTGTCTTTCAGTAAAACCACAGCCTCCATTCAACCTGACCGCTTTGTTCTCAGAGGGTTACAATATTTCTTGGGAAACCATCTACCAGAACTCTTCCTTCTACTTTTTGAATGAGGAGCTGGAATATCAGCTGCGTTACAAAAGAAGAACTGACACCTGGGAGGTAAGTGAGATGTCAGTTTACCATCAAGTAGGGTGTACCAGAAAAGAGAAGGCCAGCACAACTAAGACAGTAGCACTGGTGGGAAAGAAGGGTTTTCATGGTTTAGAAAAAAAGTCTCTCTGCTTGACTGGGCTGAAAACAGGCAAATCCAAAAATTAATTGAGATGCAGAAGCTGTGTGAGAAGTATTAGATCCTGTGAGGAAGACCGATAATTGATTTGATTCTCATGCTGTCCTGCCTGGAAGGTTCCCCCAGGATTGCATGTAGCTGCTGACCAGTCAGAGCATGGCCTTGCAGAAACAACATAAAATCAGAAGAGGTTAGCTTGTAGGCATCCTCACTGTGCAGCAGTGTGAGCAAAGTAAGAGCAGTCACTCTAGTGTTTGGTGTTTAATCATTCACAGACTCAGAAGACTAAAGCTGTTCATGAAGATAAACGGACATTGGTGATCCTGCCATGGGAACTACAGGCGGACACTGAGTACGAGTTCCAAGTGAGAGCTAGACCCCGGGAAAACAGTGACTATGGTGGCTTTTGGAGTGAATGGAGTTCTCCGCTGTCATTGAAAACCAACCCTGCCGGTACATGCTGCCAGATCTCCTTGCCCTTTCAATTAGTCCAGTGTCAGAGAATGCTTTCAGAAATTTAATAAAATCTAATTAATTAGAACAAATTTTAAACAGTCCCGTGAAGACAGGTATGGTTAGCTTCCTTACTGCTTATGTGAACCCCAGGCCTGGGCTGTTAGTATTGACGTTCTCACTGTGTGGCAAAAAAGAGTGTTTTGTGGAGCTGCTGTACATTTGGATACCACTTGCAGGAGTGCAGCCTCTAGCTTCCTTTTCAGTGTCAAATGTCCAGGGTCCTATTTGCAGCTTTCAGAAATGGGAGAGATCTCCTCTACTGGGTCTTAGTGTTGTCTTCAGCTGAGGGAAGGGGGATCCTGCTCTCAAACCTGAGTTCTGTGTCTGGACTGTGATGTTGGGTCATGGTGGGTATGGATGTTTTGTTTGGTAGCCACCACTCTGCAGTACTCTGCAGGGAGTTCACAGTATATGGAAGTACACTGATGCTTGTCATGGTGGAACAGAGACTATGAAAATTAGGAGCCTTCGCTCCAATAGAGCAGGTGCAAAATTACTGTGATCGCTGCCAGCAGTATGTGCTGAGCTTCTCTGCTCTCACTGCTCTGCAGCTCAAACTGATGTATTACAGAGTTTACCTGGTGCAATGGCAGCATGGCCAGGCTCCATTTGCTAAGGGATATCTGAGTACTGGATCTCAAAGATGCTGCTTTTCATCACAGGTGGAGAGCTGTGAGACTCCCTAACCAGGAGTCAGAACACCAGGGGTCTTTGTGGGAAGGAGCTGTCCTGCCCTAACTGCTGGCTGTCTGTTGTGCAGCCAAGTCATAGGGCAGCTGATGTGCTGCTCCTTTCATTGATGCAGTCATCATTGAGCACCCTCAATCAAACCTGTCTGGAGTACAGATGCCCAGGTGACAGCCTCAGTATCCCAGTGAGAGAATCTGGGGTAGAAATCAATCATTTAGGTTGGAAAAGACCTCAAGATTATCAGGTCCAACCTTTGACTGATGGCCACTTAATCAACTAGACCATAGTAGTAAGAGCGATGTCCAGTCTCTTGATCTCCAAGGATAGTGACTCCACCCTCTGCTTGGGCAGTCCATTCCAATGCTTGACAGCAATTTGCATTCCAAAAACCCTTTTTCCCCTCACCATCTCCTGATTATTGATCAGGATATAAATGCAAGGTGAGCCTGAATGACCTTGTCTCTTTCTCCAGCAGTGACACAGACAGCAGGCATGGAATGGCTGTTGTTTGGTATTGTCGTGGCAATCATGGCTTCAATCACAACATTTCTGGCCAAACAGCAGAGGTAAGAATGCTTCAGGAGGCAGAAGTTAATGCTTTTATTCTGTCTTGTTAAAGATGGAGTGTTCACATGCAGCCTTCCTTGAGTCTTGTATATCTATGAGTGGGCAGCTATGAACCTGTTAGGGACAGCCAAGAATGGTCACTGGCTGATGTACTGCCCCGAGTGACCTGCTTTTCTCTGTGACTCTGTTGCCGTTCAGCTGGCTGGGCCAAGATGGTGGCACATGGGGATGAAGCAAGGGCCACACAGCCTTCTGAGCTGTTCCCCTGGTCTTGTATGTGCTCTGCCGTTGCCAGATAGAGCACAGTAGCCAGAGCTAGCTGCCCCCTTCCAAAGCTGACATAGGTCCCTCAATGCTGGCTGGAGGCCTCTCTCCCTCTCAGAGGCTTCTTATGCCCTTGAAGAGATATGGGATGCTGACATGGAGGAGGGCTGGACTGGTGCAGCAATAGGGCTGGCACAGCCTAGGTCCACAGAAGAATTGCATAGGTTTGTGGTCTGGCCTGCAGACCACAAACCAGCTCAGCCTCAGTGAAAATGCATTTCTAGCATTTAGTGCTTTTCCAGGAATGAAAAAAAATGGAACCTCTTACCTCAGTGTGAGTGTGTGTGTGCAAGTGCTGAGGTCTCACCTCTAGTGAGGTTCACAAGAAAGGCTATTAGATGACTCTGGCGCAGCATAAGACATCCTTGGAACCTCAGCTGCTTGCTAACTCACAAGGCTGGGCAAGTGATTCCAATTGCTTGAAATGGATCTAGAGATGCCTTGATTTGCATTTGTAATGTGTGATAAACCCCAAAGCCTTTCTCTTTTCTCTTCCAGCTTGTGGAAGAAGATGGCTTGCATCCCAGACCCTGCTCCCTTTTTCAAACCTCTTTACATGGCTCATAATGGAGATTTTAAGGTATAAATGGGCTACTCAAGTGAGTGGAGTACATGACAAACTACAAGGCCATCATGCTGTCCTGAGCAAGGGATTTTCATTAGGGCAGTAGAAGGAGAAATCTATTTCAAAGCAATGCCAAACATCTCCAGATATAAGAATCAGAGCTTTCCAGTATCTGTTCAGTGCCATGAAAATCTTTATGTTACATCTATACTCTTTATTCTCTGTAAGTGCTGTCTCAATGTGTGAGCTGAGTTCATGGGATTTCTGAAGCCTGGGATCCTGTCGGGAGTGTCAGAGGAAGCTCTCAGAGCTGATTATTTTCAATTACTTCAATTAATTCTCCTGCAGTTGCCCATGTCTCATAACAACAGCATCCTCCTGTTATATTGGAGGAGTCAGTGAATTTAATTTTTGCCTCCAAAAGTGTAAGAAATTTGGTTATTTCTGTGGAACCTCAAACCTTGTGATGCTAACCTAACCTCTCTCTCTCTCTATGTTTCTTTTTCTGCAGAAGTGGGTTGGTGCATCCCATATGAAAATGACCTTTGATTTCTTTGAATGGGGAATAGTCCTTCCAGAAGTCCTAGAAGTTTACACCATGCATCCTTCCAACAGCACACCACAGGAAGAGCTGCATGAGCTAAGAAAGAATCTGCCTTGCAAGCCCTGTGTGTCTTGCCTGACTACCCCAGGTCATGGTAGCCAGTCACTGTGGTGCAGTGTAAACAGTAGTGGTGGGACTGAGGACCAGTCATATGGGCACTTGTCAATTGATACAGTGACTGTGGCTGATGAATTTACATCTTGTAACTGCCAGTGCAGCTGTAATCATGTGTACAGGGAACATGACCGTACCGACAAGGAAGATGATAGTGCTGGAGAACCCGGTTACCCCAAGGTTAACCTTGATGAGGAAGACGGAAAGATATCCAGTGACTTACATTTGGCTGATCTGAGTACACAGGACAAAATACTTGCTTCAGGCTCTGTGTCCACAGACCACCTGAGGAGCACAAGTGTCCCAGTCAACCAGCAAGGAGAAAGGGAAGTGGAAGGAGGGGTGGGGAGCATCCTAGAAGCCCTTTGCTTGCAGCCTTATCAGTGGGATTTGGAAAATCCAGGTTCTCTACCTTCTCCTGATGGTGAAAGTGTTTCCTACAGTGAAGGCTCCTATGATTTCTTCCCTCAGAATACAAAGCCTGGTGACAGTTATCCTTTGATCTGTGTAGATTTGGACACTATTGACAGTGGCTTTGTGGACTCAGACTGTGGAAGTCCAGTTGACTCTGAATTTGGGCAAAACAGTCAGACCATTTGTGGGTCCATCCCTCTTGAGCAAGAGGGGCAAGACTTTACACGGAGCTACGTCAAGCAATGGGTCTCCTGCCGCTCTGAGAGCCCTATCAGTGGGACACAGACAAACTAAGGACTGCATGAGTGTGGGGCCTTTTTCAGAGTGTGCCAGGAGCAAACTGCTAGCAAAATTCAGAAGAGAAACAAAGTTTACTTTGTGTAAGCTCTATTGCATAAATTGACACCTGTTAGGTCCACAGAAATATACCTGTTTCTATTCCCACTTATCCTATTAATGTCTCAAATTTGTTGTGATTGATTGTTCCTGAGTTTTGTTGGGTTTTGGTTTTTTTTAGAATCATAGATCAACCCTCCCTTGATGTCAAAAAAAATGTTAGAAAAAAGCAACTGTACCTTGAAAATGATCCTTTGGCTTATATAGATATGAAAATTTTTTTTGCCTTAATCTTATAAAGAGTACAGAACTTTATTTTCCCTGGTGTTCTCACATGACTTAAGAGTTTGGCTGCACATGGAACCTTAGAATCACAACTCATGGCAAGCATGTTTGCTACGTTATAGTTCCCCTACCTTTCCAAACAACATGTGATGTTACTTTTCCTTCTACTATCTTTGGCTCTTTAAACTCAGCTGTAATAGTCTGTTAATTACAGACTGGCTCCAGACTGGTCCATGGGGATCAAACCTAATTCTTATGAAATCATTGCAGAAATGTGTGTACTAGAGACTAAGCACAACTCAGGTTTCAGAAAGATTTTCCAGGTGGAGTCTGCAAATGAAAAGACTTCAAAATATATATAATTCTAAACAAGCTCTCACTACTTGGCTTTTCTATTGAGTCAGACTCTCTCCCTGCACTTCTCAAGCATTTTAATTGAGCAGCTTTTAGAATTTTGCCACAATTATCGAAACATTGTCTTACCTGCATATGCCTGCCACTTCTGCCTTGGACTTGCTCTGCTGCAGTTAACAGGTCAGTAGCACAAATTTTGAGCAATTTCTGCTAGCTAATAAAGCCAAATATGAAACTGCACTGTAACCTTGAATCCATTTTTCTCTCTGGCATCTCCATATCTCTGATTTGTTCAGGATACATGTCTTAAAAAGTCACTGAAGAGTAATACTGAAATTGAATGTGAAGACCTTCATCTTACATAGACATAGTGCTACTAACCCATAGACTGCTTGGCTCCAGAAGGTCGTATCTTGAGAGAACCTTGGTGGTGAATGATGCATGTTTGCAGTGTAGTAATTATCTGTTGTTGCTGTGATACCAATAAACTCCCTTCCCTCACCCCTTTCTCTTACCTGAGACTATAGGCAACCCCAAGCTCCCTAAACTGGAGAGAGCACTGTAGTAAGTAGAAGCTGTTTTTTTCATAGGTGAGCACTGGGACAGTACTGCATTGCATCCACATCCTCTGGTTTGATTGTTCAGATCTGCCATGGTATTTGCTGTGTTGATTTTGGACCTAAATGACTTAGTTTTGTCCATGTAGTTATTACTCCCCCAGTACATCCCTAGCTCAGTGGCTTCCTGGGTACTGCTCTAAGATATATTAGCTTCTTTGGTTTCTTCCCTCCTTATTTTCTATTTTTCTTGTCATGTGCTGTGATAAGTCATGGGAGTAGTTGTCTTCATGTGCTGATGCATGCTCCCTGCTGCTACTGATCCCTCACATGCCCTCCACAAGGCAGCAGAGAATCCAGCAGAGAATCACCCCAGCTTCACTGCCCTGAAGACCTGACTGCCCCACACTATCCTATGAGGGCAGCTTGCATTGTGATCATGTTGATGCAAATGTGTACTGGACAGAAGCATTTCTGGTGGTCTCAGCACAGTCTTCTGCAGCTTCATCTTGCAGCTCTTTTCACTTCAGAAGCTACACTGTGGTAACTGACCCCAGGCTGCTTAAAGGAGAAACTTGCTTGTTTTTCTGGGCCCTTTACATCTCAGTCCTGTGTGCTCTGTTTCCATTTGTAATGATAGCCACAGAACTGCTGAAGAAACTGTTTCTGTTACTGGAACACTATCTGGCTGTACATCTGATAGATGGTGGTGGTTTGGTGTTATGTTGGGCTGGAAATTATCTCTGCTCACCCTAGGAGGCAGACTTCATGAACAAGTGTGTGACACAAGGGTATTAAAATAATGGAAGTTGTTTCCTTTGAAGCAATGTATAACAATTAAGCTTTTGGTCAGGGAGTTGTCACTGTGAATGTGGAGGGGATTGAGGTGGGGGGTTTTCAGTGCCTCTTACGAGCAAACTGCAAATGTCCCTGATCTAGCACTTCTGATTTGGAATTTTTTTTTCCCCCAGGAACAATAGGGTCAAAAAGCACGTACTGGGAGAAGCACCACAATCCAGTCTGATTACCAGTTTGGAAATGTCCATCTCCATTTCTGCATGGCCCCTGCCTCCCTGTCTCTTGGCCCCAGAAGCTGATACTGACACACTGTTAGTCTGTTCTTTGACTGCTTCTCTCTCTCTGTTCTCTCACTAGACCCATGTACAGGACTGACTTGATGGATTCCTGGCTGTAACACTGCCATTGCATCATTGCTGCTGGGCATGGGAAGATCTGTTCCTTACACACTCTAGGATCAGGACAAGGAAGCACTGCAATGGTTGTTTGCCTTTGCTTCCAGAGCTGCCCTTTGAGCACAGTGCAGCAATCAGCTGTGGAAGAAGTACAGGGCAGGGAAGCTCAGGGATGCTGCAGGGGTCTGAGCACATTTGGGCACAGGTCTTGGCTGGAAGCAGTTTAGCCCCACATCCAACAGGGCTAGGAAATGGCTTTAGGTCACTTAGAAAGTTATTTTGTTGACCTATTTATATAAAAGTTGCAAGCAGACACTTTTCTATTCAGCAAATTACTTGCCCTTTTAAATGTTAACCCTTTAGCAGAAATTCCTGTTTCTCCATAACTAATGAGAAGTTACATATATAGCTACTTTAACTCAATCTGATAATCAGAGCAGTTTTTCATTGGTTCTTGAGATTATCTTTAAAATCAGGCACAGTAAGCTCTGTTTTATTATGCCACTGCTGCTACTGCCTGATCATCAAACCACACAGCTTAAACTATCAAGGGACAGAAGCAGGGTGAAAAGTGACATTTCTTTTTTGCTGGTAAGACAGTTTACCATATTTCTGTTCTATGCATTCCAGTATGTAATGTTAGGGGACGTCTACTGAGCACGTCTACTGTGGAATTCTATATTGTTTCTTGAACTAGGAGCCTGAAGATCAGAAGTGTCTTTGCACTTCTGTTCTGGTCGTTTGCTGAGCACAAAACACCACTGTTGCAATAATTCTGATGGATTGTGCTTGAAAGAAGAGCCATCTTGAACAAGGTACTCCTCTCTGACTGCAAGAGATGAATGTAAAGGAATCCAGCCAAAATAGTCCTTAGTGTTTGGGACTTTGCAGACATGAGCATACTTTTTAAATGTATGTGTATATATATGTGTGTGTGTGTATGAATATTGCTTTATTGCAATCATCATTTGAAGCAGCTTTCTTTCTGGGATCCAAGTATATCACATCTAAAAGTACGTGGCTGTTTGTGGGCATCAAATTGTTGGGAAAATGGCTCTCTAAAGATGAAGAGAGAAAAAGGCTTGTTATATGGGGTTCTCTTGGATAATCTGTGCAGATAAGAAAATCCAACTACCTTTTCCTTATTCCCCAGGATAAGTCTCATCCGACCCTGTTGTGCACATTTGATGTGTTTCTGTCAAACGTGTGCTTAGAGGCCTAGATATTCAGAAGGTAGATAAGGTATCACTAATTTTTCTTTAAGGACCTACAAAAGTATTTTCTTATAGGCAGGGATGATTGTTTGCAATGGGTACCCCTCCTATTACACATACTAGCATGACAGATTGCTCTGGAGACTCTGCACTTTGGGTAATCTTAGTGGATGAAGGGGTGTACCTGTTGGTACAGACATGCTATTGCCTGTCACTGTTTTACTTTGTAGGTGCTAGTCAGTGTCTTATCTTTAGTGCTTGTTAGTGCTGCCTCTGGAAGAGACGTAAGCAAAGGAAGAGATTATGGCCACGGGAGAGCAAGTCATTTATGACTAATTGCTAAAATGTAAGGAATGGAAACTGAGCATTCAAGGGTGCAGATCTGCTGTGTCTGCTCCCACTGTGCACCACTCATTGTATCATAGAATTCTGGAATAGCTTCATCTGGAAGGGATCTTCAAACCCTCTGCCATGGGCAGCAACAGCTTCTACTAGACCAGGTTGCTGCAAGCCCCACTCAACCTGACCTGGAACACCGCCAGGGATGGGGTAGGAATGTCTTTTCTGGACAACTTGTGCCAATGTCTAATCGCCCTCACAGGGAAAAATTTCTGCACAATACCCCATATAACCCTGGCCTCTTCTTATTGGAAGCCATACCCCCTTGCCCCATCACTACATGCCCATCTCCAGCTTTCTTATAGCTCTTTTATGTATTGGAAGGGACTCTAAGTTCTCCCTGGATCCTTCTCTTCTCCAAGATGAACAAGCCCAGCTCTCATCCTGTCTCCATAGCAGAGGGACTCCAGTTCTCTGATCATCTCTTTGGCCTCCTCCAGATTTGCTCTAGCAACTCCATGCTTCTTATGTTGAGGACCCCAGAACTGGACACAGTACTGCAAGTGGGGGTCTCACAAAAGCAGAGTAGAGAGGTAGAATCCTCTCCCTTAATCTGCTGGTCATGCTGCTTTTGATGCAGCCCAGGATACAACGTGCTTTCTGGGCTGCAAACATGCATTGCTAGACCTTGTCAAGTGTCTTATCAATATCAGAATCTTGCTCTGGGAGCGAGAACAAGCAAAACACATTTTGAAAGAGTCCAGAGCCACTGCCAAATCAGAGCCTGAAGTTTCTGACTTTCTCTGAGATTTAGGTGAGTATAGAAGATCATGTGAATGAGCTGCAAGAAGAAAAATTTACATTGATTAAGCAACATACCTTATAAAAATGTTGATGTCAGAAGTGGAATAAAGCCTAGAACTCCCAGCTGTCTGCTATGGGCTGGCATATAATATCATATGTATCAGAGGATACCCCAAGCATATTGAAGAATCTTATGCACGTATCTCCATGCAAAATCCTTACTTCATGTTTTATCAGGCTTTTGTAAACTGATCTTACTTGTAGCCATCCAAGAGTCAGAGACACAAAAATCCTATTTTATGTCCATCCATTTGAGCCCATTACATTTATCTACACATTTCTTCTATCTCTTTTCTCTATCTCATCAAACATAAGCTTCTTGTCCCCACTTTTAAAGTCACTGACAGCTTCTTCTTGTCTTCCTGTCATCTCTCACTTCCCTATCTAGACGTTAACTCTATGATGTTAGAGTTATGTTTAACTAGATCATTAAATCTACTTCTCCCAATCATCCTCCATACTACTGCTTACACATTGAAGGTGCTGCTTACAATTCTCTTGGGCCACATCAACCTTATTCCTCAAGTCTCCCTGTAAAGCTCTGCTTTACAGAGTTTCTGAAACCTAGATGATATCTAGGCTACCCACATGCTGAGACTGTGTTGTCAACTGCTTGCACTACTTCCTCTCTCAGTGGTATCTGTCAAATAATTAATTTTACCTTATAAATTCTTATGAGAAAATGTTATTGTTTTATTATATATTCAACTGGACCCCAAATCTGGGGGTAAATCCCAGAATATTAATTTCTGGTGATAGATTTAGCAATAGCAGTCAGTCATCTGTCTTTCTGTTAATAAGAAGTTGAAAGCATTTGGAAAATCTGTGTTGTACAAATTCTGGTTAAAATTACTTAAAATTGCTTTTGGGAAGTGTAGACAGGAACCACAGGAGGGGAGGGGAAAGGCACAGATACAAGGCCTCATTTCCTTGAGCAGATAACAGGCAGAATTCTTCCCTGGAAACATACAGAAAGGATGGAAACACCATTGGAACCAACTTGAGACCACTTTGGAAATCGAGGTCATTACCACCTCCTGGTGCTGATAGACTGCTGGCAGCATACCTGATGTATCATTTCAGGGCATCGTCTCAGAAATTTTGTCTCTTCCTGCAGAGTGAAGGTGGTTCTCCTTTCTTTCTTTGTAGTTCTCGTACAGCTTTTCTGCCTTCACCCACAACTTTGCAGTGCTGCAGAAACTGGGCATTAGAACACAAGAAAGCAGCAGTAGTCTGGTCCCCAAGACATCCAGCTAAGAAGTTGATTTTTCTTCCACTGCTAGAAGCTGCTGTAATTCTACCTGCACTGCTAGTACTGGGCTTCCCTCTGAGCTAATAGGAGGACTACAAGTCTTGCATACGTTTAGGCGAGAGGTTTCAGCAATAAAGATGGCTCCCCTTTGTAAAAATTCTTCATTTCTGTCTAATTGTATCTACCTTCAGTGTCCAACTACCGGACTCTTTCCATATTTCTCTCGTAGATTTAAAAAATAAGAAAATACTTTTCTCCTACCTGAAATCATCTTCTCATGTAAGGTACTTATGGCTGGTGTGAAATGACTACTTAGCCTTTCCTTTGGCTAAGTTAAAAAGATTTACTTGGTCTATAACTGTTGATTTCTGAGTAAAGTTATCCAGGACTAAATCATTCACACCTCCCTTTTCAGAAGCATTTTCATATTGACAACAATTTTTTATTTAAAGCATTGATTCCAACAGAAGAAATTAATAGTGTTTCTAATGCTACATGTAGCTGCAATAACTTTTCTTTTAATTTATATGTATCCACAGTCTGTATGTTAGCTCCTCTAATTGTATTAATGTACTGCAGAATCTCATTCAGCTGGTTATGTGCTACTTCTTGAAATTATTTTCTGGTAAGTCTTTCAGAATTCAGTGCTCCGTGACCTAATTATGACTAACGTTTATGGCTTCTAACACAAAAATTTGCATTTAAACATGCTGTATTTGCTTCCAGGAGAGCCAGAGAGCCAGAAATGTCTAACACATTTCAAATGTTGCAGAACTGAACAAAGAACTTCTTGCGTGGGAGTGGGGGGAGTTTATCAAATTAGTAGCAACTACCTGGAAACATTCTGTCCTGGTTTACTTATCTTGACCTAAGTTTGTTTGCTTGTGTGCCTGAACACAACTTCTTGTAAGCACATGAATAATTCTACTTAATGCACCTCTCTCTATTTCATATTTAGTCAGAATTACTGTATTTATCACAGGGACCATAAGCAAACCTGATTAGAATGATAAGCACAAGAGGCCTCCCAGCCTCCCTGCTAAAATCAGCTAATGGTGACACTTCCTCTAAACAACCCCCACCCTGAAGAAAGTCTGCAGCAAAACAGGGTATTTTTTAAAAACCTGTAACTGAAGACGTTGTGAAATGAAAGCCAGAAATACTCCTTTTCTCTTGATTAGTTTCTGAAACATTGTAATTATTTTACAATTTAATTCAGACAAGGGGAACTATAGTCAGGCATAATCACATGCAAGAAGTTATACATGGATGCTGTTGTCTAGCTTTGTGAAATTCATGACTGGAAGGATATTCTTGGTTATGGATCAGGTCGCTTAATCTCTTCAGTAAAACAATTCTAATGATTACTATATCACAGCCCTTGCTAAGCATAGGGTTTTTCTCGCACGCTTCTATTCAAGACTGCTTCAGATCCTTTGTTGGTTAGAAATCATAATATTATTCTAAAGTCGGGCTATATACCCTTGGTCCTGTGCTAATGCTGTACTTATTTTTTCTCCTATCCTGACACTCCTTCCCTTTTCCCCAGCTTCTTCTGAAAGAGAGAGATCATAATCTCTGGCAAGTTTTGTTTGGTATTGTTTTTTCTTTTTTTTCTTATAATAACTAACCCAAGCTCTTTTGAGACTGAACATTCCACCCTCTTGTTACCCCAGTTGTAAAGCTCTGTTCAGTGTCTGTGCTAGTCAAGTAGTGCAAACATTGTTCCTTCAATATTGTTTTTAACTTTCAAGAAACTGTTTTTGTTTATACTGATTAGTGGTCTCTGTCTACAAACTCACTCTAAGTTTTCTGGGTTTCAGGCTCTTTGGAGCAGCCGTCTCCTTGCAGTGGCGTTGGGCTCATTTGCTGTGCTCAGGTAACAGCAAATAATGCAAACTGGAAACATCTTTTTTAAACACCACATATTGCTACATAGATCAGGTCCATATTCTTCATATTACATGTTGCCAAAAAATCATCAAATCAGAAACTTTTAGTGAAAAAGTGTAATTTTAAATTAAAACTTCATCAGGAGACAATTCCGAGAATTGAATTTTTGGTTAAAAAGAAAGAGAGTGAGCCCACAATAACCTTGTAGAGATGTAGAGTCCCATATTGTGGAAGATGTTCTCCAAACATCCTTGCATAAGCCTTCAGTGAATTGGGATAATGACTAGGCCCTAAGTATTCTATATCTCCCAATGAGTGCTTTGACCAGGATCATATCAGTTATTCTCTGTGTCCGTTTTCTGAATATGCAGAAATAACGTTGCTCCGGGAGGCCTGTGAGCTGCAAATGTCTGGAGGCTGAGAATGCTCAGAGAGAAGCATGGATGCTCTATTACTATGATTCTCTCTAAGCATCTGGTTTTGACTATGGTCAGAAACAGGATTTGGGAAAACATAAACATTGGTTCCAACCCACTGTGGCTCTCTGCTGCTCTTCAATTGTCACAAACCAGATGACAAAAATGCAGGAAGAAAGAAAGATAGAACACCCACACCTTCTCCCACCCTTGATAAAATTGCAGGAATTGTAGATTTCCTTTCAGGCAGGTGGTGCTTTAGTGCAAAGTACTATTTACTGCTATGAGAAGAACAGTTCCTATAGAAGGAATTATATAGCTGAGTTGGTGCCCTTTCTGACAGATTCAGGATCAGCTTTTGTCAGGCTGGCAGAAGTATGCAGCTAACGCTTCAACCCACTGGTAGAAATACCAACAAAACTGGTCTGAATTATTATTCTGTTCTAGATACTATCTGGAATGGGAGGAGTTGTGTGGCATTTGGGGCTCCAGCTGTGCATTGCTGCTGCGCTGCTCTTTGGTGGAGGAAGAGGGAGAGGTAAGAGGAGATCTGGAATAGGTCCACTGCACAAAGACAGGCACACACCTGTGCTCATTTTTCATTCACAGACCCTTTGGTATGGAATCCAAGGTCTTGTGACTACCCTGTCCCAGGAGCCAGTACAGCTGGCTGACAATGCCAGGCCTAGGGGACTGAGCCAGGACAACCTGGGCACCAGAAAAAGTGCAGCCACTGCCCAAGGTCCCTGCCCTATGATCTTACACTCATCTCATGCAGTGAAGTGTGTTACAACAGAGTAAGAACATGATGAGGAAGATCTGATGCAGTGTCAGCAAAGGAAGTACTAGCAAGTAATGCATTTATTTAGTGTGCTGAGCAAGGCATCATCCAGTGATATATGAATCCAGTTCTGGTCTCCTTCCTCTGCAGAGCTCTCTGGCAGCCTAAGCTGCCTGAATAACTACATGACTACCGTGAGCTGCATGTGGGTAACGGAGAAGCCCATGGGCAATGGACCTTTCCACCTGCATTTCACCAAGTAAGAGCTGCACACCAAGAGCTGTCTGTGGTAGCCCCAGCGCTGGCTTGGACAGGACAGAACTGAGAAGCAGAGATGGAGCCCAGCTGTGGGCTTTACTCCCTCCACAGCAGGAGACCTGTGGCACAGCTAGCTCTGCCACCCCATCACCCCAGGCCTCAGAAGCTGCTCTCTCCTGTGGTACAACAGCCTCAGGGGCCACAGCAGTCAAGTGCACATGGCTGCATGGTCTCCCGTCAGCTGTGGGCTCTCCACCTGTTCAGTGAACCATTCTGGCAGGCATCTCAGAGCAGAAAACCTTTCCTTCCTGGCCTCTGGGTCCCCATGACCTGGGAACTTCCAGAGCCCATCCTATGTAAAGCTGTCTAATCAACTTCTAATAATTTATTTCCTTTTTGCCTAGAAATTAAACACCTAATGGTTTAATGTACATTATATATATAAATACAAGTCATAATCTTTAATAAGAGATTTAGAATATTATCTGAATAGTTAAATAGATTTAGAATATTATCTGAATAATTTTTCCTCTAATAGAAGAAATCAGGTGAATAGTTTGCTAATTGATAGGATAACTTGAGTTTAATGTATTTAGGTTATGTAGAAACATTGACTTGACCACCAGTAACTATTATATGATGGTAAGCCACTCTGAGTTAGATGCCTTATATTCTGCTACGGTTAAGTAAAAAATAGCCTAACTCTTATTAATACTAGGTTTTAAATCTATGGAAAGATGGGCAAGCTGATAAACTGTGATATCCCAGTTTCCTGTGGGATCACATGCAATGTGAAAAAATTGCTAACAAGTGGCTAAACCACAAAAAGGCAAAGCATCTTTGAATATACTTTGCTGTCAGTAGTGGTTTGTTTGTAGTGAAAGAGGACTTAATGAACAGCTTATTGTTACCTTTGTGCTATGCACTTGTAACCAACTGTCCATCCACTCTTTCCCCCAACCCACCTGCTTTCCTGCAGTGACAGCAGCTCTCTCACTTTCAGAGGGAGTAGGGAACAGCTACCGGATGCTATGTGCAGCTTCCATGAGATCTGGTGCTCTCAGCAGTAAGGTTATAAAGGTGTCTTCTTCCTATCCAGCCCTGCCATCCATCCAGCCAGCTGGTTTGCTTGCTGTCTGCACTAAAGAGGTTCATGGTCTTCCAGAGTGTGGTGCTGTGCTAAGGTGCCACATATGCATAAACTGAAAAGCACTTAAATTGTATGACTTAAAAGAAACTTTCAGCCTTTTTATTCTTCTAGCCTCTGGTCAAAGGGCCACAACGCCAGCTGCAAACTGACTGCCACAGAGAGCATGCAGAATCAGTACCACTGCACAATTCATCTAGCCAGCCAGATCTTGGAAACAGATGGTTATAGAGTCTCTCTCCAGGGAAACTTCTTTGGATGTAATCAGACATACATGGCCTTTCTAGAGTACAATCCCCGCAAGCACAGTAAGTATGAACCAGGACAGCTGAGAGCTGAGGCTCTGCCCAGCAGCTTCAGGATAGGTCTGATATGCTGCCTAACAAAGGATGTCTCAAAGATAGCAAGGGAAAACAATGAAAACAATCAAGTCTGCCCATCCCCAGAGATTGCACTGTGTGGACTGCACCAGTAAGGATGCAGTCGCTGAGTCTCTCCATCCTGACTTTTCCCAGACTTCAGAGGGGCTGGCTCTGGAGCACCATTCAACAATACTTCTCATCTGCATCATGTTTTCTTGTGCCCGGGGTAATTTGCAATTGGATTGCTTCAATTATTTGTTCGTTTTGTTGTTTTATTTTTCTCTAAGAAATTATGTAATGAGGAGTCGTAGATTTTAACGGAGTGTCCCATGGCCTGGTACCAGGGAGAAATTCTCAAAACCTGTCCGTATTTGTGGTATGTTGTAAGGGCAGAAAGTGATATCCAGAGTGGTTCTTTGCTTGCAAGATTAACCCTAGGGACTACTGGAGTTATCCTTAATTTATGTCAGATCTGTAGCTGTTCTGATGCTGTAAGCTAACTTGGTCTACTGCTAGTGTTAGTATCCCTCTTTAGACTCAGCTTTATTTCCATTATTTCAGTCACCCTAATATCATGCATTTTCTTTTGTGGTGTCCCAAACACTGTGAAAAAAACCTCACCTCCTCTATTTGTAGTAAAACTTGATCCACCTTTGAACATCCAGAGCAATGCCACTGCCAGCAAGTGCCAGATATGGTGGAGTGTGTGGAATGTGCCTTGGTACCTCGCTGAAATTCTCCAATATGAGTTGCAGTATAAGGAGTACAGCATGTCCTGGGAGGTAACTGGATGAGGCATACAGTGATCCTACCTTTTTCTTCGGGTACAATGGCCTTGCCACTGAGCTCCGCCAGCTGGCTTAAGATGGCCTTTCTGGTTTCCCATACTAAGGCTGAGAGATTTTACATTAAACATCAATACTGAAGTTCAATAACTCTCCTTCTTATGAACCCTGCATCATTATTCAGGCCCTCTTCTTGCATCTAAAAAAAAGAAAACATGGAACAGAGAAGGGAAAAACCAACAAAAAAAGAGTATTTAAAAGACCATCCTTTTGCCCAATCTCATTAACAGCAATGCTTTGTAATACTTTGCAGGTTGCAATGAACAAGACACTGCCCAGTTCACTTCCACAAGTAGAAATTGAAGCCACAGAGCTTCGCAGTGGCATTGCTTATGCTGCAAGAGTTCGCTGCAAAGTTTCTGAAAATGAGAATTCATACCACAGTCAATGGAGTGAGTGGAGCCAGACGACAGTGTTAAAAAGAGCAGGTACAAAGAATATTCATCTCATTTTGTTTCTTTTAATGTCCATGTTAAAAAAAAAAAAAAAAAAAAAAAAAAAAAAAAAGGTAAAAGGAAGCTTTTCAAATCAGAGCTAGCTTTCTTCAATTATTCATAGCCAAATTATTTTCCTTAAGGCCTTTAGCTGCCTGTTTCATTTGCAATCCTTGGTTATTTGGGGTTCTATCTTGACTTCCAGACTTTTCATTAAAAAATTTTGTGCTGATTCTTTTTCTAGATGTCCCCAAAGTCTCGGAAAAGATTCTAAATATCAAAACTATGCAGTACTTGTTCATTCCTCTGAGTTTTGGCACTCTACTCTATTTATTCTGGAACTGCAAGCTTTCCTCAAGGTATGTGATTTTCAATAAGTTCCCCTTGATCTTTATGGCCTGAAAAGGGTAAATCAAGAGTCATTACATTATTTTTTCTTCCTGTTTCTGCTGCACAGACTCAGTAATTTCCAAAAGGTCTTCTGACAATCTTGGAATGTGACATGTTCCTTGGCTGATGATAGTTAATGACACACTATACAGTCCTTAAGGAGACCAAAATACCTTTGAGACTCCCAAATTTGGCTGAAGTCCAAGGATGATGGTATCTTAAAGTTAAAGAAATTTAAGCACATGGAAATATTTGAAGTTTCATGTAGATAAATTAAAAGTGCAAGTACACAGCAACCCATAAAGGCTGTTAAACGAATGTCAATGCTAAGCTACATGTGATATTCCTGGCAGGAGTCAGTAAGTAAAATACCAATAAAGGCAAAATAAACTGACTCTGATTCATTTGAGACCAAGTTGCACAGAGAAAAAAGTGGTTTCAGAACCTTGGTTCAAAAATCCTCTGCAATTTTTTATTCTGGCAGAGGATAGGTACCTCTTTCTTTTTTACCTTGACATATATTATTATGCTCCATATACACATCTTTTGTAGAGAAACAGAACACATTATGTCCACATGATAAAATATTTTTATAGGATAGACTCCAATAAAGGGGCAAGAATGTCTGGCAGAATTTCTCTGTTTAAATGTAATGAAACCAGAACTCTTTAAAATACTTTCAGAAACAGTGGTTTAGATCAAGTAAGCTGATAAACAAATGCTTAAATAGCTCAGTGTATATAATGAGTAGTAGACAAGTATATTAAGTTTGTGGCATAGTCCAAATGAACTTATGAGACTGTGCTTCAGGTTAGAAACATTAAATGCATGCACAGGTGGCAGAAAAATAATTGCACGAGAAGTCAGAAATTATGATGAGTGGGCTTCTTGTGCAATCTTAGTAACAAAGTGGGCTGGGGTTCATCTAGCCAGTATCATGGAGACGGAGCACAGAAAAACTCTATTTTTTTTAAGTGGTGTTTTCTCACTTTAGGGCAAAAAGCCTCGCCTGCTTTAACATTCCCACGCCAGCTGCTTTCTTTCAGCCACTCTATAGTTTGCACAATGGGAATTTTAAGGTAAGAAATAAATTTCATTTCTTTCTTATGACCCTCCGTTTATGAGAGGAGGATTTTTTTCTGGGATTAATAATTCTAGCTCCTGAGCAGAGTTACTGATACATGATTCTGATCTTCCTAAAAGGTTATAGTTTCTCATTTTGCTGCTTCCACATACTAGTTAACCACCAGAGCTTCTGTCCAGCCTCTTGCTCCTTAGAAGTGGAACTCCTTCAGTGGCTCCCAGCTCAGAGTGAATGCAAAAGGTGCACCTTTTCCAAACCAAAGTGATACCAGCAGCTTGCATTATATTCTAGTGGTGTAATCTTGTAAAAATTCTTGTAAAAATTTGTGAAATTAGCTGCTAGGTTTTTACCCTATTATTCTAACTTTACCTGTTGGATTTGCACTAAACATCTGGGTTATTGTGCCAAAGCTATATAAAGAAAGAAAAGTTATTTTGGAGTAACTATGCAAAATGACCCCAAGTTACTGATGCTTTCATTAGGACTGGGTTGGACTGAATGAGGCTTGTAGCCAGCTTGAAAGAGAAGAGGCCAGCAACTCAAGCAAAGTGAATGCAGATAGAGTTTTTGATCTAAACACCCAAGAACTGATTTCCCAGATCTCATTGGAACCTACGGGAAGTACAGATGTGGTTACTGCAGAAGAAAACTTTGCATTTGCCTCAGGTCCAAGCCAGCAGTATGTCCCCATCAGGTACATAAGAGCAGAAGAGATAAAGATGTGGCCAGGACTATTGTTTGCACCAAACCATGCTGATGATACTGTTGGCCCGAAATTCTCTGAAATAATTAAAGACAACCTTGAGAGCCCTAGTGTTGGAAGGAATTATCCCTCTCACTCACAGCATGGAAAAGGTGACTTTCTTATGCTTCGAGAATCTTTGGGGATAAAAGATGTGTTATTCAGTGGTAGTGACTATTGTACTTTGTGTGACAATGATACCACAGGAGGTTTGATTTCCGCTGAACTACTGAAGCTTTCTAATCACAATAATCATGTTAAACATCAGAAAGATCAGTGACCTTCCCTGAAGAATATTGCCTACAAAGTTCCTTGTGCTCTCCTATCACCTCCCAAGCAGCACAAATGGTGACTGTGCAGACAGTTTCAAACATGTATCATTTTAAAACACATCCTCAATTGCTGTACTTCAGAAGAAGATTGTGACTAAGTTCCCTGTCCAGCAAATACTACCCCTACAGGCATTCCCTAAATTAACCTTCTGGCTGCTGTGTCGAGACACCCTTTCCAAAAAGTGTGCTAAACTGTTGTGAGCAGTCTTTATCTGTAAGAAAAACAGGAACAGGTAGAGGAGTTAACATCTGATTTGTGTGATGCCACAGGAGGTGATAGCAGTGATTAGTTTTCAGTGTTTTAAGCAAAGGGCTTTTCTGATACCTGAAAAATATCCCATTTCTGGTTCTTGGTGCTTTTTAACTTACAGAAACTATATTCAAGGGTGCTTCTATTACTCCGCTACAATCTAATGGCAAGAGAAGTACATGATGTTGCTGTCATTAACAGTTACTGTTATTTCCCCAGAATGAGAAAATCAGTAAAACAATGCCACATACCAGGAGAATGTTGGTGATCCCAAACTTTTAGACCCCATAGCGCGGTTTGATGTATTGTCCCAAATTTCAAATCTTCAGAATCTGAGGGACGCTTTTTGAAATTGTCAGATCAATTGTATCTTAGATTCATCAGTTCTTGGCAGACAAGAACCTCGCAGACGTGGTGAGTTCCCCCTTTCTTATGAACATGTCTGCACAGAAATATAACCATTTTCATAAAATCTTGTTTTGTTAATAAGGTATTCTGTACCAGCTGTATTAGCAAAATGAGAATGGGAACAATTATATTCAGATATGAGTAAGGAGAAGCAGGTCAGGCTTCTATGGAAGGGAGAGTGCATTAAGGGAGTTTGCATTAATAGAGAAGCAAAAGAAAACTGAGATTGAATGTAGTCAGAAATTATTTGAGAGAAATGAAAAGTCAAAGACTGTGCTGCTTGTGTCCATCAGGGCAAGATAGGAAGTCTATAAGAACTGAGTCTGCAGATGACAGGCTGATGGTTGAAAGGCTGAAATGATATTCCAGCATCAGCAGTTCTCCAAGTGAAACCTCTTAAAAACTTTTAGCTGCTTCTGCTTTTATGGAATTACTTAAAAATATTAGTTGTTGCAGCTAAAACCAAAATGCCTCTTCTTTACAATTAGGTCTTTGGAAAAACAAAGCCTCATTTTTATTTAGCCACTGAAATACTACAAATTTTCTAAAGCCCCCCCTCCCCCCTTTTTTTCCCGTTTCCTTTGTTTTTAAAATTTTTTTGTACTTTTTTTGGTGTGTCATTTTTGAGACCGGTATTAGGTTCAAGCTATGGTTTTTCACAGCTTCTTCCAGAATCTCTGAACTATTCTAAGGCTGACTTTTGCCTCTAAGAGTGATACATATCCTTCCAGTGGAAGATAGAGAACTACAGTCTAATAAAGAGACATAATATTGGCTATGGTCAAACCTGTGAAGCCTTTCATATCCTGGGACTACTGAGCGCATGCTATTTGTATCACCTGCAACCAGAACAAAGTAGACAGCATTTTCCCCTTTTTCTTCTATTGAGTTTTGTCAAAAGAAACTATTTTGGAAGGTACTTAAGTAGTGCTTGTAAGCCACTAAGGAGCTGGAAATGTTCTGTGACAAAGATTTTGGTTTAATTGTAGATATGCTTTTTGGTGGTGTGTTTGGGGGTTGTTGGTTTGGGTTGGGTTGGTTTGGTTTGGTTTGGTTTGGTTTGTCTGTCTCACCTGGGACTCCTACTCACATAAACTGCCCAGGGCATGGGGACTCTATTTAGCCTCCATCTAGGTCTGAGGCACACAGCTTGTCTTCAGTTCTGTTTTTGTGTCGCTTCCTGTATGGCCCCTGGGCACGGGCTTCAGTTAGTTATATTTGGATAGCCCCCTTGAGTGGATGTGGTAGTGTCTCCCGCTCCCCAGGGCAGTGTCCCCCTCCCCAGGGCAGTGTCCCCCTCCCCGGAGCAGTGTCCCCCTCCCCGGAGCAGTGTCCCCCTCCCCAGGGCAGTGTCCCCCTCCCCAGGGCAGTGTCCCCGCTCCCCAGGGCAGTGTCCCCCTCCCTGGAGCAGTGTCCCCGCTCCCCAGGGCAGTGTCCCCCTCCCTGGAGCAGTGTCCCCGCTCCCCAGGGCACTGTCCCCGCTCCCCAGGGCACTGTCCCCCTCCCCAGGGCAGTGTCCCCGCTCCCCAGGGCACTGTCCCCCTCCCCAGGGCAGTGTCCCCGCTCCCCAGGGCAGTGTCCCCGCTCCCCAGGGCACTGTCCCCCTCCCCAGGGCAGTGTCCCCCTCCCCGGAGCAGTGTCCCCCCTCCCCAGGGCAGTGTCCCCCTCCCCGGAGCAGTGTCCCCCCTCCCCAGGGCAGTGTCCCCCTCCCTGGAGCAGTGTCCCCGCTCCCCAGGGCAGTGTCCCCCTCCCCAGGGCACTGTCCCCCTCCCTGGAGCAGTGTCCCCCTCCCCGGAGCAGTGTCCCCGCTCCCCAGGGCAGTGTCCCCCTCCCCAGGGCACTGTCCCCCTCCCTGGAGCAGTGTCCCCCTCCCCAGGGCACTGTCCCCCTCCCCAGGGCAGTGTCCCGCTCCCCAGGGCAGTGTCCCCCTCCCTGGAGCAGTGTCCCCCTCCCTGGAGCAGTGTCCCCCTCCCCAGGGCAGTGTCCCCCTCCCCAGGGCAGTGTCCCCCCTCCCCAGGGCAGTGTCCCCGCTCCCCAGGGCAGTGTCCCCCTCCCTGGAGCAGTGTCCCCCTCCCCAGGGCAGTGTCCCCCTCCCCAGGGCAGTGTCCCCCTCCCTGGAGCAGTGTCCCCGCTCCCCAGAGCAGTGTCCCCCTCCCTGGAGCAGTGTCCCCCTCCCCAGGGCAGTGTCCCCCTCCCCAGGGCAGTGTCCCCGCTCCCCAGGGCAGTGTCCCCCTCCCCGGAGCAGTGTCCCCCCTCCCCAGGGCACTGTCCCCCTCCCTGGAGCAGTGTCCCCGCTCCCCAGGGCAGTGTCCCCCTCCCTGGAGCAGTGTCCCCGCTCCCCAGAGCAGTGTCCCCCTCCCTGGAGCAGTGTCCCCCTCCCCAGGGCAGTGTCCCCCCTCCCCAGCCCGGCCCGATGCCCCTCGGCGCGTGGCCGCCCCCTGCTGGCGGATCCCGGACGGCTCCTCCCGCGTGCCCCCCCACAGGCAGCGTTGACTTCCCCCGATTCTCTCCAAATGCCTCACATCTTCCTAAAGGCATCATGCCTAGACTTGGATATACTTATTCAACTGCATCCTCATTTGTTACATGAAGAATGAAATAAGTACTAGCTGCCGTTCTCCAATTCTGTATGTCATTACATGCTAAAATAGTATTTATTTGCAGTAACTCACTATTAATTCATTACATAAATTCTGGTACCCTGTAGCTCTCACATCCTATTTCAATATGTTGCTAGTAAACTATTATTTCAGAGTTTATATTAATAATTTGCTTTCTTTTTTGAAATGCTTTACTTTGCACTCTATGTAATTCCATATTAGAGTGTATTTCACATATGTCAAAATATTTTTTCTCTTCATTTTTGTCTTCCCAAGTGACTAAAATCTTTCCCAGAATAATATCACAAATCTTGTACACATACTTTCTATTTCATTATCAAAACTGATGAAAACATTGAATCAGATCAGGTTTGAGCCTGGAATGCTCCTTGAAATGCCATTCCACTTTAACAAGGAACTGCTAATGATTAGACTCAAACACATTATCAAAAAATTTAATAACTCATTACAAGACTAGCTGCTCCCTTTTAGGTCAACTAGCTTCCTTAGTATTCCTTTAAAATTGAACTGCGTCAAAAATCTTAGCAAAGTCAAATTATATACTACCTACCCTGTTAGCAGCAAGTAAACATTTTTGTCAAAGATGGAAGTTATATTGTTTCTCTGTTTATCCACTTGGTGTAGCATTATTTTGGGCCTTACTTTTCCAACATTTGAAAATGAGACTCTATCATTATGAAGTCCTCTAGTGTTCTTGAATGGCTTCTCAGAAATAACTTTTAACATTGAAGAGACTGCTTCAGTTATTTACATTTTGCTTGTTTTTTTTTTTCTTTGGGGTTGTTTATTTGTTTGGTTTTGGTGTTTTTGTTTTCTTTCATTTTCCCCCAAAAACTAGTTTAGGGCAAATTTCATCTGTCCCTGCAGAATTTAACACATGTGCTAAGGACTTCAACTCAGATTTTTTTGTGTGCTATTATCTTGTTGAAATGAATATTATCGTGCTAAAACTAGATTGTTTGCTGGAAGAAAAATGGTGTGCTCCTTTCTTCAATCCATTACACATTATCTACCATTCATTCCCTTTCCTGAACAGTAATGGGCCTTTACTCTCCCTTTTTCCCAAGACTGATGACAAAATTGTGGATGTTGTGGTTGTTCCCTTTTCTAACTAATTTTAGTTTCTCAGTTTCTTTTCAACTGAACAAGACATAAAAATATCTACGGTCCAAGTTTTCCAGCAGGTTTGGTACCCTAAACCCTGCCAGATGAAGCCATTGGACTCTACAGCATTGTCATCTCAAAGGATTACATATGATATATTGATATTTCATAGCCTTAAATTCTACTGTGTGCTTTATTACCTCTATTCTAAAGGCACTATTTGCTTTTCTAGAAAGGAAAATGTTACAGTTTGCTGATATTAAGCAGCAGAACCTAGGAAATTGCCTATAGTGATGCTGTTGCCTGATTTGTGTTTGCCTTGGCTCATACGTGCTGGAATATACATATAATCTGTACAGATGATCCACAGCCCAGGGGAGCTGAATCAGTATCACATGTGCCCAAGTAAGCCCTGCTGGACAGGATATGAGCCTGCACAGAACTGTCTTGACTGACACACAGAGCTTAATTGAGTAGTCATGTAATATTATTGCAAGTCTGATGTTTTTGGTTCCTTCCTTTTCTTTGTGTTCACAACTCTTGGCAATATGATGTTTGAAATAGCTGTAAACTTGCTGTGTACGATCCACAAATTTTACTAGTTTTGTGATGAACCTGATACTTTTTGGGCCTTATAAAAGTATCCAAGGACATAAACATAAATCCAACTGCTCAAGCAGCCATGTGGACTATTATACTTGTCTAGTTAGACCCAAAACTGTAAACAGAGGAGAGAAAATTCTTACCAGATCACATGTTAAAGAATCTGCCTTTTTGAACTCACATGTGTGAAAACCATCACAGTGTCTGTCATTCAGTGGCTACAAACGAAGTTACAGCACTACTGCCCCAAGTTATGCAAAAGGTTTTTGATACTCAGGAGGGTTTCTCTGAGAGGCCTAAAATATGGATAGTCTGAATAGTGAACGTAGGCTTACAATAAAAAGCCACACACACACACACTGATCCATGCATCCAACCTACTACAAGATTATGATCAATTGTTCTACTCATCTGCAGGACGAGGAAATTGTAATACAGGAAAGCTGGTTTAGGCCAGCTTCTTAAAAAAATCTTTCTGAAAAAAGTAGATCAACCCTGGGACACAGCGATTGCCCTTGCCCTCCATGCCACTCCCATTTGAAGCTAAATATCTTTATTTTGTAGATTGTGATGGTCAGTAAACTAGATGATCTTTTCCTGCCTCACCCTTTTTAGTTATCCCTCACAATTCTGAATTCCTTGACAAACTCAATTTGTGCGCTGCAGTGTCGTGCACCACTGGCCCGCCCTTCCCGGCCTCTGCGGCCAGCGGGCTCGCACACAGACTGACAGAAAGCCGTTAACGGGCACAGCGGGCTCGACCGGAAAACAGCCTGTCAGAACCGGCGCGAGGGACCGCGGGTGTTATGCAGACATGGGGGGTTCTCAGGAGCGAACACCCGCGCTAGAATTGCATTTATGACGCATTTGAGTTCCGAGCTGTGCGGAGGGCGCGGCACCCCCGCCCGCCGCGCTGACGCCACCGTCCCCCGTTAGCACGGCGCGCCGCCGCCGTGGCAGGGACCCGGCAGCGGGAGGTGCTGCCGCCGGCCCCGCCCTCTTCCGCCCTCATTACACGCAGCTTCCTGGGGGCGTCATCCCACAGCTGCGCAGCCTCTCGTCGGCTCGGGCGCTGAGGCTGCCGGGGGACGCTCTGGCCTGGCCCGAGTGTGAGTAACAGTTACCGCCACCAATGAGCGAGCGCAGTGCGCGGAAGACCCGCCTACGGCGGGGGGATTGTTGTGGTGACGTCAGGGGCGGGGGACGCGGGCGCCCCATTGGCTCAGGTTGGGCCGAGCGCCTAGCGCGGAACGGGTGGGGAGAGGCCCCGGTCCGGGCGGGCCATGGCCAGCACCGGCAGCCCCCTGGTGAGTCCGGGCGCGGGGAACGGCCCGCGGGCCAGGCGGGCCATGGCCAGCACCGGCAGCCCCCTGGTGAGTCTGCCCGGGGCTGCGGCCCGCGGGGTGCTGGGGGAATAAGTAGGCCCGGGCGTGAGGGCCGGCCGGTGAGAGGTGGCCGCCCGTGCCCAGCGCTCTGGCGGCGGCGGGGTCGCGGTGGGCTTTCGCGAACAGCCCCGCCTCCTCCGCCCGCTGGAGCAGGGCGGGTGAGCGGGCGCTGCCGCCCGTGGGGCCACTCTTGTCTCTGCTGCTCGCGGTCATTCTTCCGCCCCCCGCTCCTGAGTCGCCGCGGGTCTCCGTTCTTCCCCGAGCGTGGCCCGTTCGCTGGAGGAGGTGAGGCCGATGGTGAAGGGGCCGCACCGCGGCCTCTCGCGGACCTCCGTTTTCGGTTCCGGTACGGGGCGTTGGCGTGGTTATGCCGGGCCGTCTCCCGACGGGAGAACAGGTGTTGTTGCCTTGTGGGAGCTACCTGTCACTTTGTAATCGATTTCTTTTGTAGTAGGAACAAACGCGTGAGGAAGATCGCGAGGGTCACAGTAGGACGCCGTTTCAAACGCAGTTGTTTACGTTAGTCTGATAGCGTAAACTTGGTTTGTGTGCAGTGGCATATCTAGAAGATGGAGTTGTAACTGGTATACAGACGTGGTAATGGTAAATCTTCTTTTGTGTTGTAAGTTATACAGTTCAGCTAGCATAGACATTCCCTCTTGAAAAGAAAAATAATCACCAGCTTTCACTCGTGTTGACAAAACTACCTGGCAGTGATATGTTCCTTATCCTCGTGTGCATGCTGCTGTGCTTTTGGGTCTTGTGTTCTGTCAGTTGCAAATTGCCAAGCTTAATTCTGCAACACTTAAAACCTTTTCATCAGTTGGAATTGGCTAAGGAGGGTTTTCTGTGGAGAATAGCACAGCAGTGGTGATTCTTGACATGCTGTTTCAGTGTGCTCTCCTCTTCATGCTCAGTGATTTTTTTCATCAGGGTACTACACAAAATCGTATTTATTGATGAAGATGAGAAGTACTGTGGGAATAACTCTTCAGAATACATAAATGCTACATTAAGGAGTATGAGATAAACCAGTTTTTGATTATTAAAGGAATTAGTTTTGCTTTATTGCTAGTTGATACTGCTTTTTAAAGCTGCTTCTTAGCATCAGAGATGACTTCTGTTTACTTGGACTCTTAAACAGAGAGTATGCTTCCCTTTGTGTTTCTGCTCTTGCTTATTGCCCATCTTTTTTGGGGCTTTTTCTCAAAAATACTTGCATTTCTGTTCCTTTTCTATATACAATTTAGGTCCTTGCCCATAAGAAAAACATGCAGAGAGGGGAAAATTTAAGAACGCAACCACTGACTATTTAGGTAAAAATTAGGATATTTTGTCAGGATAATTCTTTTTAATTCCTTCTCTTCCATTCTATTTAATATTTTCCTGGTCAGGTGAGTGTACTGACAGGCAGTACCAGATACAGGTGGCACAATTCAACTAACCTTTTTGTAATTAAGATGAGATCAAAGATGGGAAATCCAGTATTTCTGAGACAGAGCAAGTTACTGTTAGTGTTTATGTGATGGAGTTAGTGACATAATGAGTTCTGTGATGACTGAATTGTAAATGCATAAGAGGGATTAGGGAGGGGAGATGTGAATAGAGCACAGCTTTGAAAGGAACATTCTAGCAATTCTCTGTCAAAACAGTTTTCTGTATTTTTGTATGCACAGACAATTCCTAAAATGTTCCATTATTTTCTGAAGAAGTACAACTCCCTCCTAATGTCACTTCTAAGAAAGAAAGTATTTTAAGCTTTAGTTGCAGATTCCAATGTGATGTTAGTTATTTGCTGTTAATCTTACTGTGATTATATTGGGTCTCAAACCAAGAAGTGCCCTTCCTCTCATAATGAGAAGTCTGGAAGTATGGTAATGAACATCTTCATCTGCAGCAACATCTTCACTGGACTGTTCAGCTGCACGAGCAGCTATTAGATTCTGCCAGTGTTTCTGACCTGATAAAGCCTATAGTGTAGTCATGGATCTGGCTGAACAAAATTGCTACCTTCTTTTTATTCCCCCAGTGGAACTAATATGAACTACACTTTTCGAAGAACTGGGCCTGCAGAGCTTACGTAGAGTAAGTTTTGCATCTGTGTTAAGAATTAGATTACACTATATTAAGAGTTCTGTTTGTAGTTATTTGTACATGTAAAACTTCCTGATACATACGTAGGGAAAACCCTTCAAGCCTGTCTATTTAATGTTCTCTTCTCCTTCTTTTCATCATAAAGCCATGACTAGTCTTTATCAGTCATGTTATGGGCTTTTAACTGGGATAGGTTTTCAGTAAATGTTCTAGACATCAAATCCCTTACCAAAGCAGGCTGCAAGAATAGAAAATAGTAGAAGACAAGGATGTTAAAAAGGTGCTCAAAGGTGGAAAAATCAGAAGTTTTAAGAGGAGCAGTTTTATATGCGTTCATATTTCTAACATTAGAAGTTCTTAGAGCTAGTGGAAAGGATATGATCCACAGAATAATCTGAGTATATGGGTAGGCTTTTTTTTATTAATGAATTTTTCTTTAGGTTATTGATCTATTACAGTGCCAGAAGTGAAGTTTAATTTAGCTCTTGAAACTCTACAGGTAGATTACTGTAGCTGGATGTTGTAAGATACCCTGCAGGCTCAGGCTCCAGTTAGAAGGCATCATTGCCAGAAAATCTTGGAAAGGGATTCTGACTACTGAGGTACTTGCAGGAATTTTTGTACAGAAGGCATGAAACCAGGGGCACAATCACTTTGTTAGACTGAAAAATGTAGTCAGCTGCCAAAGTAATAAAAATAAATTTGGTCTGAGTATGTGAAATATTTTAGTAATACCTGTTTTTTAACAGTAAACTTGTATTTTTATATATGTATTTGTCAGAAAAGCTATATGGATTGGTGTAGAACTAGCACATTTATGGCATTCAGAAAATATGCGAGTGACCTTAATTTAGAAAACACTATGTTTGAAAGATAAAATCATTTTCCAAATTCCTCATATTGGACCTTTCCAAAGAATATGTATGATGCCAAGGAATTATTTCTGGTATTTCAGATGGAAGAAACTTTCTTTGCAAGTGGCCAGGTTAGATTTTATATATATATATATAATAAAGAAGGAAAAAAGGGGAAGAAGCAGATTTTCCTCCCTTCCCACTTCCCATTCTGACATCTTATTTGCAGGTAAGCTTGTAGAAACTTACTGTAGTCTAAAGCACCTGAAAGAACTGGAAACAAAATATACAAAGCTAGCTATTTGGTCTAGAACCTTATTTTTCACGCTGTATGAATTCTACTCCAAATTGCTGTAGGAAATAAGTGATTTGCTGTGTGGTTAAATATTGAACTTGAGATTTGATTTCTGCTTTAAAAGACATGCTGTAAATACTTCACTTGCAAATATTTTATTATTCTTTATGGTGAAAAATTGCAAGGATTAACTGGCTTAGAGCATTCTTCTGAAAAAATACTAAATTCAATGTATGGTTCTTTAGTAATCCTGCAGGAATTTACATTTCTTGACTGTGCCATGAATCCTTCGTACATACACTCCATCTATATACTGTCACCTTGGTGTGTCTGCTTCTCTGTTCTTCACCCCAAGCTGTTCTCTTTGCCTCCTGTAGCTGCTAGCAAGGAGCCTGGCATAGGAAACCCTTTTGTGTTTGCTAGGCTGAGTCCCCATCTATGCCATGCAGCACCTGATTATCAGTGTGCCTTATGAGGTAGCTGGTGGTGTATCCTGAGATCAGACTATTGCGATCACAGACGGCTTTTGTTTTCCTGTGAACTAGCCAGCCTAGATCTGTTTATGTTAAATTAATTCTCAGTGGTTTGTTTACATTATAGCTGTTTGGGCCCTAGGCTGACTTTAGGTTCTTGGAGATTTGAGTGGTTTCCTGTTTCTGATTTGTTTTGAAGTACTAGGCAGTGGAAGGAGGCCTTAAATAGTCTGTCTCTGAAGATGATTGGAACTTAATGCTGTGCTTAGCAGTAGAGGAGGTTAGAGGGTAACTGGCTGATATGCGGGTTCTTATAAATCCTTTCATTAGCTTTAATCCCTACCTGATTTTTGAATTATAATCTTGGAAGTCAGTGGCAAGAAATACCTCTGTATGTAAAGTGGTCAAATTTAGAGAAGGGCATTTGCATAAACAAAAATTTTGGATCAGCATTGCTTGGTATGTGAAAAATTAATTTCTCTAGAAGCAAAAATGGTCTTGCAGATAAAATACCTTTATTCCCTAAAGGCCAAAACAATCTTAAGAATGTAGAGGTGTTCTCTGTGCTTCCAAAGCATTGAGCCTCTTGGCCATATTTTTGCTAATATAATATGAAGCTGATATCCTCATTAATCACTTATGGATGAACTGTGTTATGGATTTACTGCACAAAGCAAGAAATGACAGATAAACAGTACTTCTATTTACCACTACTGCAGAGGTACAAGCCATTTTAGGTAAAATAGTATGTTTGAATCGGGAAAAGCTTGAAGCTTTTCTTCCATTAATTTGTACAGTCTTTAATCTGGAAATGTATTACCAGGACATGGTTTTTTAAAGCTCTTTTATTGTCTTTTAAATTATGGTTATTTCTATCAAGATATTTTGTTAAGATATTTTTGAGGGAAACAGTTTTATGCAGTACTTCAATGAGTGCTTACCTTTCAGCATTAGAGAGATTTCAAATGACACTGGGCATGAGGGTGAGCATAGTTGTTTTGGTGGGTTAGAGCCTAGACTTCTTTAATCAGTATCACCGTCTGTCTGGACAAGAACAACAAAAACCCACTCCTTTTATGAAGCCAAATACTTTTGAAATTTGCGTGGTTAATTCATAAAAATGGTCTTTAAACAACAGTTTTTTCATGTGGTAACTTCTGAGATCAAAAAACTTCAGCGTAGATAGATATGACTTCCGATTCTCTTGCAAAATGAATTTGTGTCAAAATAGTTTTTATAATTGAACTATGAGATTTTAATATATTCGTTTAAATATAGTAGTTGGTAACCATTTATGATCCTTGATCAAAGTACAGATTTTGACAAATTGTTTGGCTTCAGACTGTTTTGATGACTGCCAAAGTCAGTTTCTTCAAGATATGTGGTGTTAAAGGGGCAGTTTGTTGGCTTATGTGCTAAATTTTAAGTTCTCTACAGCAATCTTTGCCATTTGATGATGAGGTTCGAAAGAGTTCTGATGCAGCTCTATATGACATAAATGCAAACCACTGCTACATGAGATCACAAGATGACTGTTTGATGTTAATGCTTTTTAAATATCTACAAATAACTAGTACATGGAGTGGAATTTGTTTGCTGCAGTTTGACTTACTATTGTCTTCAAAGAACTCTATAGAAAAGTGTGTCCTATATTTTTTGGTTTTTTTGAGAGGAGTGTTTGCTCTTAGAAGTCATGTTGAACTTCTGTCAAGCTGAAAGTATGAGCAGAGTACATGTCTTTAAATTACTGTGATGTTTTAATATGTCTGTATGTATTTTGGTGTCAAAGTTAACCTGTTAAGTGGGTGAACAGTTAACGAGCTGCATGATGCATTCAAAGTACTTCTGAGACTTGGCTTACTGTGAGTTTTGTCTCGTTCATTACATGCTTGATATTATGTTACAGTAAATAGACTGATAGCATCTAGTGACCTTTTCTAATGAACGTTTTTTTTTCTCTTTAGGCTAGTATTTTAATTACTTAAAGGCAATAATAATGTTGGCAGATAGATGTACTGTTGAATTCTTGAGATTATCTGACAAACTTCTAAGCATATTCAAAGTGTATATAAAGAGAAACTGGCATGCAATGGAGTTGCATTAGTCAGTATATTGTTTCTCTCTATACAGATACGTGTACAATTGGTTAATAGAAAGAGGATGCTGTTGTCACTTAGCAGAAAGTCTGACAATCCATTTTTAGACAGACATCCAGAGCATAAATAGACATGAGCATATAAGGTCTGAGAACTGATGTTTACTGCAATTTATGAAAGCACACTATCCATCATTGCTCTGGGTTTTCTTCATTGAGGGTGCTTCACTCTGGTGCAGCAACAGAATTTATGAAAGGAAAACTGGTGTTAAATATTGATAGGGATCACACAATAATCATTACACTTCTGCAAATAGCTCCTATATGGGATTGGTATTTATTGGTGCAAACTGTACCGTGCTCTCTGCACTGAAATGTGAGGCCTTTAGTTGGATTTTGTTACTCTGAATCAGTGGGTTTGTATCTTCAGTTTCTTGTACCTGAACTACACTGCTTTTGCCTGCAGTCTCATTTTAGGTACTGTGAGGCATAGTTTGAAGGCCTATATTCAGGCCCATCTAAGTATCTGACCTGATCAGTTGCTTTTTCTTTTGGAATATACTGGAGCTCTCAGTGTAACTGTGTTACACAGTAACCTTTGAACTGGAGACTGTCACAACTAGGTACTGGGGAACCTAGAGAAGGTTAACATTTTAATTGTGGGATATGAGGGGGGAGGAGGCCAGTGGAATAGCTGTGTGTAATATCTGTTAATTATCCCTTTATCCCTTCTGATGCTTTTTTTCAGGTATGTGTGTCACATGCAGTTGGTGCATCTTTGTCAACCCTCTGAAACACCAGTGTGCCTTGAAAAGAATATATTAAATATAACTGCTTAGCTTTTAGTTTTTTCACTTTAAAACTCTAGGTTGTCAATGTTTAAATTGTAAGCAATACAAAATAAATTTCACTTTCAGAACTTTTGGCTTATATGACAAGGTCAAAACTGTTTACAAAACAGCTCAGACCAAACCTGTCTAACTTAAACTGCCTTTAGCAGAATCTTGGGTTGTGCCAATCTTCTACCTTATAGTCTCATTAGCATTATTTATAATCAAAACAAATGTACCAGTTGAGGTTTAAAGGTCATGTTGCTTTGTGTAAAAAAATACTTTCTGTTACCAAGGTTTGCTTCCAAAAAATTAGCTTTATAAGTAATTAGATTAAGAGGTTTTATGATCATGTCTGTCCTATGTCTTAATGCAGCTTGAGATTCTGTAATAGTCAGCAGTCAGACTGTTATCAGACAGCTGAGAGGTCAGCATCCTGTTCATACTGATTTTCTTTGTAATAGATCTTGCTAGTAGAATTTCAGCAATAGCAAAGATGTTCTTAGTCATCTTCAGTGTTCAACAGTGTTCAACATCCTGTCACTTAGTACAGAAGTAGAGGATATTGGAAGTTTTAGAAGCTCAGTCTCTAAAAGTAATTTTGCTGCTGTCAGTGTTGATAGAATAGTCTCAGGAAAACAGTGTTGCGGATTTTGTGGTGGGATAAAGCTAGTGGATATGCAGTTGTGGTTGTAGTTGCTTTAGAGAAGTGTGGTATGTGTTTGATGCATATAAATACATTAATAGTTGTAGTGATAGTGCAGTTGTCAAAATGCTGAACTGCAGAGGGAAAAGGTATGAGTCCTTTTGGGTGGTGGGGAAGAAAGGAAAAACATGATCCTATCTAGTGGGTTTTTTGCATTGATTCCAGTTTACTAAAGTTTACTTCTACTGTTTGCAGGCAAGTGAGGAAAAGAACAGTAATAGTACTTACTTCATGTATAAATAGAAGGAATCCTGTTTCTAGTTATTTAGTGAAAACTACTTGATGGAGATTTTGAAATGACTGTTGAGCTATAGTGCCACATATATTCAGCAGATTTGTTATTTTCTTCCTTGAAAGATTTTCAAAATCAAGTATGTTGCTAACTAAGAATGAAACAACTTCTATATCAAAGTAAATGAAAAGGAGAACCCTTAAGGGTTTGGGAAAGTGGTGTTATAGACTAGTTTTTAAAGGGATAACCACTTATCTGGTAATTCTATCAGTATGGTCTATGGTGATACATGACATGCAAGAGGTCAGTCTGTTGTTACCATGTGAGGATCTGTGCTTTCACTGACTGCCAGCTGAGAAATGTTGATAATTGCTAAAAGGAGAGCATCCTCAAGCTTCTGAGAATTGCAGATGCAGTTTAGAATATTTTAAATTTCAGTTACTGACTTTGTATCTGACTAAAAAAATGTCTGCATCTGGCAGAAGAAAGATCTTAAGTCTGATTTTTACAAAAGAGTAAGGTACAGGGTTACATCAGATAAGCTGGCCTGTATTCTGTCTTAGGCATATATGAAAACCTATATGTAGATGCATATATAGTTTCTGCAGACATGTTTTTTGGAGCCTTTCAAAATAAAACTTAGAAGGTGAATAACACAGGACAAAATACTAAAGAATATGTGGAGTGTGAAAGGACGAGTGTAGGAATCACCTTTTTCAATAAATGTTGAGGTGCAGACCTAGTTACATAGTTCTGTCATTCTTAGGTAACTGATCCTTTTAAATCTATTGCGTGTTTCTCTGTCCTCCTTGTTCCTAATCTTGACTTTCCTTTGAGAAAGTCAGGGGACTAATTGATGTTATACCCTGGCCGAAAATAACCTTCTTTTCCTACAAAGTCCATTACTCCTGTCTCTTCCCTCAGGATTTTTCTATACTTGATATTCATTGTGACTTAGTTTCAACTACTGTGTAATGAAACACACTGCATCCAGCACCTTTTCCTCCCTTTCTCACAGTGCTCTGATGCTTTTGTAGTGGATGTTTTTCTTGCTTGTTTACTTTTTCAAGGTGATCTTGCTAGCTGCAGAATCTAATCAGACCACCCCCCCCCCCCCAACAATGCTACTGCTTTATTTACCTGTAAAACCTCATTTGTGACTGGTGCCAGTTTATAATTTAGATCCCAATATTTAGTCTGTGTGTATGTGTGTTTTATTTACTGTATTTCATTTAATGGGATGGTTTTTATACTGGCGTCACTTCAGTTGCTGAGCACTTATGCTTGTGTCAGTCTTGCTGCAGTCTTGATGGGAAAGGGTACAATCTGTTTTTAATTCTAGCTAGTGATTATCTTTAGACACGGCTGCTGTGTGAGTAGCTGTCTGAAGGAGAGGTGATTCATCTGGGATATGAAAATTCTGGGGACAATAGTTAGTCTCTGCAAAAGGTGTCAGCTAAAATATATGCATATAAGGCATAAAAGGAACTGTGACCTACAGCACATACACTTCAATGTGTATGTGCATAATAATAATATCAGTTTTAGCAGTAAATAAAGGCAGCTTTTCTCTACTGCACAGGGCACAGCCAAGTGAGGAATTGCTTATTTGGGAGCTAGGTTCCTTAAGACCATGTGCATAAGTGAGTGCCAGTCCAACTCCCTTCCAAGGTGGTTTCTGACTAAAATGCAGAAAACAGTTTCAAATTGAAATTCATGAGGTAAAAAAATTCTTTTTGTGAGAAGTAATTTTTAATTTGGTAACATGGTGTATGTTACAGACTCTCTAACATGGTTGTACAATACATCAGTTTTGAGATTCGGTGATTTTCATTAAGTCAGTTTCATTCTGCTGGATGTATGTTAGAATAGTGAGATTTATAAAATTGTGTTAACTTTCTTAAATATTTCCTCTTGTATGTTTACATTCAATTTTTTGTTTTGTTTTGTTAGTGGTAGTTTAGCAGAGCTCTCCTATTTGTTCGTGTTTTCTGGCCAGTTTCAAGTAAAACATCAGAAGCAGTCCCTGACAGACTAATTGTGGTGTATTACCAAAAGGGGCAGAAAGCAGCTTCATAAGGTTCCTTGATCTTACTTAGGGAAAATGGATAAAAGGGTACCAAATGACAATTTGCTTTGTATATTACATTAATCAGTTTTAGGAGTGTGTCATCTTGTATTTGCTGTTTTCTGGGCTATATCCGTTCTTTTTGTTTTGCAATTGGATTGTCTTTATGTGGCCATATGTACAATTTAAGTAGTGCAATCTCCCTTGTTTTAAAAGGTCATGAACCAGAGCATTCTTCAAAAAAAGTTTTAGGTGTTGCTGATTATTAAACCCTCCACCTGATCTGCCTTTTTATGTTATGTCCTTCCCCAATGTGTACTAAAGTAAAATTCTAAGTAAAAAATTAAGAATGCGTCCTTTGTCTCCATTAAACATTTCATGTGTTTGTTTAGAGTTCATTGTAACTTGGATCTCTGAACTAATGTTACTGGTACATACAGGTGTTTATTGTATGACTAGAAATTTAAGGTCATGTTGTTCATAGGAGAAGATGCCATGAAATTTGATAACTTGGTGTTAGGAGCATTTTTTTGAGTTTAAAAAAAGCATTCTTGAATTAAAGTGTTCAGATGTTTTACCTATGGCTATATGACGGCATGACCTAAAAAGAGTTATTTATCAAATTGTTGCCACTTCCAACATAAATACTTTTATTCTCTCCTAAAGAGATTTTTAATGATAACCCTTTCAAAGAAGAATTTTTATGAACCTTGTATGGAAATAAAGTACAGTTGTGCATGGTAATTATGTCAGGTATGGGAATAATAGTTTAATTTTCTCTTTTCAGTATGATGCTGTTCCAATCCAGTCAAGCGTGGTGTTATGCTCCTGTTCATCCCCTTCAATGGTGAGGAACCAAGCAGATTCCAGCACTCCACCTGTCATTTCCGCTTGTGGCAGCAGCAGACAGGCATCTAACATGGAGGGCACAGCACCCGAATCAAGATCTAATTCAAACTCCTTGCAGCAGCATGCAGGACAGCAGCCTCCACAGCCTCGAAAGAAACGACCTGATGACTTCAAATTTGGGAAAATTCTTGGTGAAGGATCTTTTTCAACGGTAACTTTACTTTTTATAAGAAGTGACAGATATCTTAGATAAACTTGAAAATTTGTTGTGTAAGATTGATGAGATTGAAATGTGGAGAGAACAGCTTGAAAACTTAGTGGATTTAAGCTTGACTGTTAAAATTAAGTGTTGCCCTAAATATGGGTGGTGATTTTTTTTTTTAAAGCTCCTCTTAAATTGATCAAAAGTCCTTTTGTATCCTAATGACTTGATGCTTGGATGTTTAATCAACATTGCTTTCTAATGTAAGTGATAGCCATAATAGGTTATGTAAAAAATTCAATATAAAGGATTGGAACTGATCTAGGAGCTTGTGGTAAAAACTGTGTGATGTCCTGTCTGTGGCAGGAGGTACTGCCAGATGCTTTCAAAAGAAAGAACACTGATACTTCTCCAGTATTCTTACTCGGCCCCTAGTCCTTGAGATTTAGTGAGTCGTAGTCAGTATCTTTGTGTTCAGTAGCCTTGAATGGTTTGTATCTCACATCCACAGCATTGCACAAAAATGAATTACTTAAGTATTACCTTCATGAATCCATGAAGCATTTAATACTTTCATTTGATGGTTTGGTAGTTTACCAGTTGTAAGACAATAATATTTCTGCATCTTTTGCATCTGATACTTGTTGTGTATGGTTTTTGGTTGTAGGTCTCTAAGTGTTGGAGTTTTCTGGTTCTTCCAGTACGGCCTATTGCAGTGTTTAGGATGCAGGCCTCTAGTACTTGTCAAAAGTAATTTGCGCTCAAACATGTATTTTGCATAATTTGCAGGTTTCCCTAAAGCATCCAAGAGAGTTGTTGTGGTTTGGGTATACCAGGACACTTTATTTCAGTAGTACACTTTTCATTTCTGCTTTTGGTCTCCGAAAGTTAATGCCATGTTCCATGTAGGTAAAGAAATTCATAGGGCTTAGCCCAGACTCTGAATAAACTTTGTCCAGCACTCTGCTGCCTGTCTCCCTGGGTGGCAGCACAACCCTCTGATGTATCAACTTCAGAGCATTTGATCTGTGGGGCATGTGTCTTTATGTTGTCATCAAAACATCTTGTTAAAAAGCATATGATTTTTTCATATTAAACACAGTGGTAGACTCAGAGATCTGACTGTACTCCCCAAGATCCTCACCAATATTCTAACTAAAAAGTGTTTATCTCAAAAAATAGGTGCCCTCATATTACCATATATCCAATGACAGCGTCAGATTAAAAAAATATTTTCTTCAAGGTCATAATGAATGTATTCCATTTTCTTGGACTTCTGTTAAGCTGCCACAAACTCTTACTTAGTGCCAGGGCTGCATTTTAAGTTCAACAGAGATATACATGATGTGGCTTCAGGGTTTTTTTTCAGAGCACTCTCCAACTTTGTGGGATTGTATTCTGCAGCTGCAACTTCTTGAACCCATGCCTGATATAAACAAACACACAAATACAGGGCCTTCTACTTGTTGTTCTGCTCTTTTAAATTAATGAGAATCTACTTGTTTTGTAGACAGCTTCAGGCTTCTTTCAGAATAATATCTGTTATTGGTAGAAAAATTATAATTCTCATGATTGAGGAGGCATGTTGTGTAGCTCACCTCCTTCAATATGTGGGTATATATATATATATATTCCACCTTGGTTTTGTCTCCACCTCTAAATGAGGCATTTCTTAAAAACAGGAGCTCTTAGGAAGTATGATTGTCTGACCAAAACCAGTTCTTAAATGCAGATTTAATCTCTAGCAGCCTGAAGTATTTGTTTAAGTTTAGAGTGGGGCTTGGTCATGATGTATGCCAGGTATGTTGGCAGTTACTTTTGCTTTGTAGCCTCTGAGGGTTCTCTGCTCTATCTCCCCCCCCTTCCTCTCCCCTTCCTTTGATTTGGGATGTTTAACTACATTTCTTGCCTTGCTGTTGTCTGAATTTGCAACTTACATGTTTACGTGTTCTGTGAATGCTTCTGTTTTTCTGTTCGTTTTATGGCTTTTTTTTTAAGCTATCCAGTTAATGTCTAATTTCTTTCTATAGAATTTGCATTCATTATTGATATTACTTCTTCCCATATGGTGGATAAGATTCAGGCCCCTGATAAGAGACATTGTATTAATATGTACCTCTGAGGTGTTTTCTGTTTCTTTGTTTTTTGTGCATATCTACTGTGGTTTTCTGGATTATTAGTTATGGGGAAATTAAGATATATGGTATACTCAGATCTGATTGGTGAGGAAGGAGCTTGAGGGTACCAAAGTACTCCTGCTATCAGGTAAGTGCTCAGTGTAATTAGAACACAGCTGTTCCATGTCAATGTATGAGGGTAATACCTGTGAAATACAATGGTAAAAAGTTGGATACAGTGCAGGACTGGAAGAGAGTCAGTCTTTAGCTTAATTTGCCAAGATATATTTTCGTCTGTGTCAGCTGATACCTTCTGCCATCTGAGTATGGTCTCTGTGTATGTGGGGTTTTATTTGATAACTGCCTTTTAAACTGACCTGCTTTCAGAAGCTTTCTTGGTAGATATGGTTGATGAAACCTAGTTACAAAAATTAGAAAAGTTAATAACATTCTCATTCAGCTGCACATCCTATCTAGTGTTAGGTGTATACACAGAAGGATCTCAAAAATTCCTTATGCAGAGAGGCAGATGTTAACAGACTGGTTGTTTGTAACATTTCTAATAGAAATTTTCATTGATGAAATACTGTAAATGTCAATGGTTTTAAGAGATGAAATTTTAAAGAAAATTAAGGCTGCCTGTTACTACTGAACAATTTTCTAGTACTAAAGAGTGCAACTGCATGCACCTCTTTCATCTGAAAAAATGCCTTATTTAGATTTCCTAAATACCTAACATCTAGCATCAAGTGTGTGTAGTAATATTTTGGAGTACTCTGTTATAAGTGATTTTGCAAGGGATAGAAGCAAGTCTGGTACAGTGATTAAAAAAATAGTGTGAAGTTGAGATTTTCGCAAGATGTTGAAATGGATATAAACTTAAAATGAGAAAAACAAAGAACTGTACTCATCTATTGTTACAAGGTTATTGGTTGCATTCATGCAAGAAGACTTTTCAGATTGTCTCTAAAATTGCCTTTTATAGAGTTCTGTCTTGAAAATGCTCCAAAAGCATTTCTCTTTAAAAATGTAAACCTGTTTGCCTGAAATTTCATTCCTTGCTTCTACTAATTGGAAATCTTCTGTTCCTTTTATTTCTTAAGAAACTGTAAATAATTGAAAGTTCTGTCTCACTTCTTACTTTTGCTCATTTGGATAAAATTTATCTTTCAATCTTTGGCATCTGTATTCAGGAAAGTACTATGACAATTATTTTTATAAGTATTCCTCAGTGTACTTGTTGCTTTTTGTTTCCCCCTTTAAGAAAATTTGGCAGTTTACTTCGACTTACATTACAATCTTCAGAATTCTTCTGGGAAAAAAATATGCGGTGTTTACACCCTTACGTGTGTAAATCTTTTGGCAAAACAAACATTGGTCAGCTGAACTGAATTTCTGCAGAAGTCTTGCTGAAGCCAGCATAATGTTGAACACATGCTTAAATATTTTGCTGTGTTCCAAATACCTACTGGAAGAACAATGTTAGTGCCTGTGTTTAGTGGCCAGTAACAATATGTTTTCTTTCCTCTGACAACAGGTTGTCTTGGCTCGAGAATTGGCAAGTTCTAGAGAATATGCCAGTAAGTATTGACTCCTTTAACATGAACTTTTTGAAAATAAGGTGTCAATGTAGTCCAGTTATGAAATACCTGTTGAAGGAACAGAATTAGTGGTTTCATCTTAATTAAATGTAACCAAAAAAACTCCAAAACAAGATGGGCTTAATTTACTTGTACCTCTTGCATTTTTACTCTCTCTTTTTTTCATTAAGTTAAAATTCTAGAAAAACGTCATATCATAAAAGAAAACAAGGTACCATATGTGACACGAGAGAGAGATGTAATGTCCCGTCTGGATCACCCTTTTTTTGTGAAACTCTACTTCACCTTTCAGGATGATGAAAAGCTATGTATCCTTTGCATATTAAAACTTGCTGTAACACTTTCTTAAGACTAATAGCAATGCCCAGTTTTGATTCCTTAAAAAGTGGTCTAATGGAAATGATGGAGGTAACTTAAGGTATTTAAAGTATCCTGATGTATGTGATGCAATTTTTGTAGTCACACTTTTAACAGAAATTAAGCAGATGGAATGAGTGGGTCCTCTCAGAGAGAAGAAATTGCTTCCCCCCTGCTTGTGAGACAGGGGGAAGCAATTAAACAAATTGTCCATGTGGTAAATGTTGAAGGGTGACTTGTAACAATCCAAGTTTAAAAATAATTTAAAAATTCTAAATTGGGTTGGAGGGAGGAGATGGGATGTATGGGAAGTGTTTCAGAAGTGTTTTATTCCTGATGTATATATGTGTGTATGTATATCCATCTATCTATCTGTAGTAAAACACAGTAATTCCTGCATTTAAAATAGGGCTAGCCAGCTATACTTCCTACTAGTTTCATTTCTACAATTAGAGCTATTATTAAAATTTTTATGCAAAGATGAAGATGCTTATAGAATAATATGAATCCTCTGGGCTGCTGTTTTCCCAGCTCTCTCTAGCAGTAATTGTGAAGTGCAGTTTCATCCTGGGAGCTCATTGCTTGGCAGTTGGCTTTGGGGTTTTTTTGGGTTTTTTTGTTTGTTTGGGTTTTTTTAAGAAAATGTTAATTATGTGAACTTCCTCTTAAATTTCCTGCTTGGCATTGGCTGTGCCAAGCATAAAGGTATAGATCAGTCTATTTCTGGGGTCAGTAAGTAGTTTTCTGGTTTTCCCAAAGGCTGCTAATAGTGCTGGCAAGCCCTACATATCATACAGTATGAGCTCACAGGGCCTCTTTTGTATTGTAAACACTTGCTCTGGTACTTTCCAGGTGATGGGACAATTTTTAACTTCTATCAGTTATTACTGTAAATAACTCTGAGGACAATTATGTATGTCATTTAAACGAATTATCCAGATCATTCTCTGGAAAAACTACGAAGTTAACCCTTTATGTAGTTTTTGCTTTGCTAAGAAATTTGGACCCATGTCTTAGGTTATTGATATATTTAAGAAATTGCTTGGGCTTGCTACTTGTAAAGTTTCAAATTAACCACCTTCTTCCCTGTTGTTCATGTATTTTTAGTAGTATTCTTCTCTTTGGAATAAGATTGTGGGGATTTTTGTTTTGGAGTGGCTTAGAGATAAACCTTAACTAAGTTACATCCAGATTTTGGACTTAGCTATGCCAAAAACGGAGAGCTGCTAAAGTATATACGCAAAATTGGCTCCTTTGATGAGACCTGTACAAGGTTTTATACTGCTGAAATTGTATCAGCCCTGGAGTATTTGCATGGCAAAGGAATCATTCACAGGTAATACAGAGTTGAGACAGACATGCGGTTGATCATGTAAGAGGTGTTTTTTTCCCTAAAAATGTTCTTTGTGAAACTAAAAGCAAAGTTGGATTTTTGTGGAAAGCTAAAGAGCACAAATTGCATTTGATCAGCCCTAGCGCAGTTAACATCAGTAGTTAAACATAGCAAACTTGAGGAGGAGAGCCAATCGTTGTTATACCGACTGTTGGAGCAGGAAAGAGTAAGAAAACCTTCTGGCCTTGAATTAACATTACCAAAAGCTTGTCTTTCAAGCTTCATTGGTTGGCCTGAAAAACAGAAACTGACTTTTTGTTCAACTACTTTTTTTCCTGTGCTGTTATGTTGCAAAAGTAACTAGAATTCTTTTTGTGTGTGGCTTAATGTGTACTATATAATCAAGTAAATTAATTTATATCAGTTTTCAGTGAGTAAACAATTTCCACAAAGCTGTACAATAATTAGGTAAGTGGTGAAATAGGCGAAGTTTTCAGCAGTACTTACGAAGTTGTTCTTGATGTAATATATTGTTTGGATGGTAATGTTTTGTCATTAATGTTTATTAACTAAAGTTTTAAGTGCTAGACATCTGAGCTGCAGAACTTCTTTTTGGGTAAGAAATTTATTGTATTTAGGTTACCAAGCAGTTGTCATGGGACACTAGATGCTAGTTGGCAAAAAAGCTGACTGGTTATAATTCTGATAGCATTATTTCTTTCAGTTATTACAAAAACAGTTTTTCCTTTTAAATAGAAGTTTTTGTGAAATAATTTGAATCTAAGGGGGATGGATGTGGAGCATACTGAAAGCATAATACTTTCTACACGGGCAGGGGAAAAGTTCAAGAACTTCCAGTTTCCCTTTGATTTTATAGTTCATGTGTTTAGGCTGAGAGGATGCTTATAAAATGAATGTGGGATGATTGTCAGTGTTACTAACCCTATATTGGAAACCTCCTATTGGAGAAGAGCTGCTTTATACTTGTTTGTATATGAAGGACCCTATGAGGAGGTCAAAAAAAAAACCAGGAAAATTGTGCAATTGGAGAACTTAGTATGAAGTTTATGAGGACACAGCTCTAGCAATGCCTGAAAACTCTTGGGATTTTTTACTGCCTGAAGAAATAGGACATGACATAGAACCACTTTAAGATGTCAGGCTACCCTGGAAAATTTATTACAGATATCTCTATGTATTTATATATAGCTATAAATCCATAATCCAGTATTAATGTTGGTATAGGATATATTATATAAACAGTATATATGAAGCATGTATAGAGTACAATATATCTACATACATACATATCTTAAAAAAGCTCTACACAAAACTGTTAAGGAATCCATTCCATTCACATACTTTCTACCTCTCTCATACGACAGGCACAGGAAAATCAACAGGATTTTTATGGCTTGTTGCTCTCTGTGGTAGTTTCCAGACATTAAATTGTACAACTTACACTTTTCCATAGTAGGGGACTTTAATCTGAAGAAAATAGTGCTGCACAGTGATTGACAGAAACAGCTTTCAGTTTTTACGGGCTTTTTCTTACCAGTCAAACAAAACAACTCCCATGCTCCTAAATTTCTTTATGAGCATTCAAAGATTCAGCTTAGGAGGGAAATATGTAGGGTTTTTTTGGATCAGCTAAGGAAACTTGATGCAAAGGCATATCGTATCAGTGTAACTGAATGCTCTTAAGTTGTTTCTAATGCAGCTCTTGACATCTAACTCTGTACTGCTATCTATTGTGTTTGTGATACTGTGAAGTCTGGTTTTATTCAGAATCAGAGGCTGTGTCTATGCAAATAGTAGGCGTGCATTTGAAATGCAGATTATGCATGGAGGTGATCTACCTTATCTGGACAGGACATTTAGCTGGGGCTGGGTTTGCCAGTGTTTGACTAACTGGAATTTTGCAGTGAGGAAACAGATGTAGAAAATCTTAATGCCATATCAATCTGTCAGATGTTATTTAAATTAAGGCTTTGGAGTGAAGGGGCTTGGGGTTTAGTGTGTGTTTTTGTGAGGTGGGGTTTTTGTTGGGATTTGTTTTGTTTTTGAAATTTTTGAACATGTGACATACACAGGAGCATAGTTTTGAGATGATTATTTACATGATGTTTAAAAAAAATGTTAATGGATTTTAAAAAATCTGTTAGTCTGCAGGTTGACAGCTACATGTTAGAGAAGCTGTTGTAAAAATGTTTATAGAATGTTTGCATCGTTTATTATAGCATTATGTACCTCAGTCACTAGACAGTTTTTCAACTTTAATTTGTATACTGTTTGAATATAAAAATCTGTCTTTTCCAGGGACCTTAAGCCAGAGAACATCCTATTAAATGAAGATATGCACATTCAAATAACAGACTTCGGAACAGCAAAAGTATTATCTGCAGATAGCAGACAAGGTTTGCCATTATTCATTATGTGACACCAGTCATTATAGCAAGTGATCCTTTGGAAATGTACATGTGTTTTATTTACCAGATTGTAACCTTCCAATGGCATTACCTTACCTAAATCACTAAAGGATCTTGAAACAGTTTCGACTGTCACTACGTAGTTTGTATCAGAGGAGGTAGTATTTGGTGTAGTGGAATACCAGCTAGATTACCAAATAGACTGGGAAGTTGAACTACTTCAGGTTGCTTAGTTTTCATTTGCAAGACAAGAATACAAACAAATAGGTACCATGGCTCACCTGATACAGTAAGTTTTAACTCTGCTTATATGTTTAACTCCAGTGGCTGAAAGAATTGCACAAATATGAAGGTGGTAGAATTAATGTGTCTGCAGTTGTTACTAATAGCCTGTAAATAGATGCTGCAAACAATGCTTGAAAAAAGCACTAGGCTGAACTGAATTCAATTGACATTTTTTTCTTAACTGTAGCAAACTTGTGTTGGTAGATTTTATAACTAAGTACCTAAATGCTTAGCTTCTTGAACCAAACAGGTATCACTGAGATTGATTTGTTTCTTCCAAGCAGGTTTTGTGTATAGTTAAAGAAGTTAAATTCTCATGGGTTCTTTGCAGTATTATGTAACTTGCAGTGGATTGCCTTTTGGGTTTGTTTTTTTTATAAACTGGGTGGCGACAGGGGAGGAAGAGGAGTCTTGGCTTATGCATAAGTATGTGTTTGCTTATTTCTTTCCTCAACAGCGCGGGCAAACTCATTTGTAGGGACAGCACAGTATGTTTCTCCAGAACTGCTGACAGAGAAATCTGCCTGTAAAAGGTGAGGGCTCCTCTATATTCCAGAACTTTACTGACTCTGTCAGGAAACTGTCAAATGGGGAGGAGTGGATAAATCAAGCAAGCAAGCTTAGTATTTTAAAGAAGCAAAATGCTTGAGTATTTTAACAGAGCTTGAAAAGTTTTTTCTTATTAAGTATTGCTTCTTGTCTGAGGGCTGGCTTCCTCAGTTTATCTACTTTTTGGGGTTCTACTAACAGGATTAGGTGTTTTTGGAGAAGGAGGTGTGTAAGGTGAAGTTGGATTTCTCACCCATAAATAAATCAGAAAAATCTGTTATCCAAGTAATATAATTATTTTAATTCCATTTTATATAAGATTGCTCAAATATGGTATTTCCTGCTGTAGGAACAACAGAATGTCACATGCTGTTCAGTTAAGGAAAAGGCTGCAGCTTTCTTGGACTTGTATTTAGATCAACTTGCAGTTATGTTTCCTAAACTGTACTTAGGATTTGCAACCTTTTAAAGCTTATCTCTCTGCCTGGTATGAGTGATGCCCTTAAGAAATTTCTGAACTCATTAAAATTGTTTGTTGATGGTATCCTAGTGAATGTGTATATCTATTTTACTGCAATGATGGAAGAGTAAGCTAGTCGCTGACAAATCAGAAGTTAAAAGGATCGTTTATGTGAATAGGTGTAGTAATTTGTGCTAGCATTTCTTTAAGTGATAGAGATACTATCAGACTTTTCACATCTTCTTTTAGTGAAGAGCTTTTGACTGTTTTGGCTAACGGAAAGATTTAATTAGAATATCATCTCCTTTTAGAAGTTGCATAATGCTTCACCTGTACAGAAAACCCTTAGTTTGAGTAGTTCTAAGTATTTTAGTCTTCCATGAGGATTTTGAAGCTTTAATCAAATCTATGGGTAGCTTACCTCGAGGTAAAATAAGTTGAACGTGTTCTTTCAGGCCAACACACTAAAGCTTAACTTTCCTTTACCTACCACACTAGAACATAGCTTTTCTTTGTCATTATGGCCTGTCTTTCTGTTTGTGTCTTAAGAAAAGCTTTAAGTAAAAAAGGTAAAAAACTGTATTGTAATATATACTCTTTTTTAAAATCAAATATTAAGAGGAAAGTATTTTAAATCTGAAGGGGTATATATTGAATGAAGTTGGATGCATCCTTGAATCATCATGTGGATAATCAATATTCTTTTCAAAGTCATTAGTTACCCATTATTTTGACTGAGAATTCACCTGTCTTCCACTTGTGCTTGGAGTCAGTTTTTTGTGGGACTATTACTCTACAGTTTTTTCTTTTAAGTTGTGTTGCTAGCCTATTCTTCTGTCAAGGGCTAAAGTAAAAATAATGTGGAAAATATACAAAGCAGGTTTGTCCACTGGGTTCATGCTATGTTTTAAGTAGCAGAAGGTTAAGAATTTTTCTTTTTAGATTTCATTTTAAAGATTTCTTTTACAAAAAAGATTCTGTGTTTTTTTCCTCTTTGTTTTGAAGCTCTGACCTCTGGGCTCTGGGATGCATAATATATCAACTTGTAGCTGGATTGCCTCCATTTAGAGCTGGGTAAGAGATTTGAACTAGTTATTTACATGTGGATCATAAATATATTGCCTCTGATTGGATTTTTACCGTACTAGCAGTTCTGAAGTATTTTTCATGATGCAGAGCTGGTATTAATGTCATGCTGCTTTTATTTGTCCTTTTTGGTGTAATGAAGTTGCTTAGACAGCTATAACTAGAGCTCCTGAGGGAGAGATTCCTTTAAGCTATCCTAGAATTTCACATGTAATTCGTGCCATGATGGTAACTTTATAACTGTATGTGAAAGGGGTTTATAAGGCATAGCCTCAACACTCTCTGTTGAGTCATTTGAGCTTTTGTTGTTATTTCTCAAGTATCTGGTGCTTGCAGGATCATAGTACCCCTTCACCCTAGGAAGATTCACAGGAACATAACTGGTAGATTTTTTGTTTAATATTTGTCTGGTTTATTCAGGTTAAGGTGAAAGAACCACGGAGAACTAATAACAAGAGTTAATATTTTTCTCTTCTGCAGAAATGAATATCTTATATTCCAGAAGATAATAAAGTTGGAATATGACTTCCCAGAAAAATTTTTTCCCAAGGCAAAAGACCTTGTGGAAAAGCTGTTGGTAAATATTTGTGCTTTTCTTCTTGAATGTACTATGCTTGTTTTGATTGATTTTTTTTTTTTTTAAATTACTGACCAAGTACCTAAATGCCTAACTTCGTCAACCAAAAGGTATCACTGAAATTGATTTGTCATTAAATGGTTTGATGACATTGGAAAACATTCAGCTTATGTAGTTCTCTTTTCTGAAAGTTTCTATGCACTCTTGCAAATCTTATAATATGAACATCTGTGAGCATTATTGACTGTGTAGGGGACTGTCTTGAAAATCAACATCTGTTATTAAACAGCACTTTGATTTTTTTTTTTAAATCTGAATTCTAACAAGAATTGTTAGAAGGATAAGGAATGTCTTTCTATGAAATGGAAGCAAACAATTCTAGATACTGTGCATTACAAGCAGAAATTAAGATTCAAATAGTTAGGCTTACATAGTTCTCAGATTAATTGGTTTTGAGTTGTATAAGGGATCATTTAGTTAAAAACAGCATCCTGTACATCACAGGCAGATATATTCATTACAATATAAATCCAGTTGCCTTGCATTTTAGCATGCACTTAACATGTCTCAGTAGTATCAGTCTAAGAATTACTATGCCTCTGAAGGTTTGACAAGTAGGAAGAAAAAGTAGTTCAGTTCCATCAGTGAGATTATAGTCATGACACTCAAGTGAATATGCAGAGAACATTTTAGGGGTTATAAGCTTTTTTAAGTTCAACAGTCTATCATATTAGCAGGGGATGGGGAGGAAACTCTAACCTTTGTGGATGATGATAAATACAACCTAAAAGGCCTATTAGCGCATTCCCATGTCCAAGTCCGGTTCTATGGCCAAGCCAGCGTCTCCTGAATGGTGAAGTCCAGGTTGTATTAACCTGGTTGTATCTTGAGAAGTGTGTCATTTTGAGGTCCTTGAGAGGCTGATGTTTAACACCCCCTGTAGTTTCCACAGCTTCTTGCATCACTAGAATGTGATGGTGGACTAAACTTAAAAAGGCTTCATCAGGCCTTCTCTGTATGTTTGTTTCAGTCTTTACAAAGGAGCAAAGCCAAAAAATGGTGTCAACTTAAAGAAGTGCTCCTGTCCTTAGATCTGTGAGCAGATCTAATACAAAATGTTGTTGACGAGACATAGTGACAAATAGCATCTTTTATTATAAACAACCTCCTTATAGTATTGATATGTATGCTTAGGGCAGGGTGACAGACTGGTTTTACATTTTCACATGGTGCTTTGCAAATGTGAATAATGCTTGCCCTTTGTCATTATTTTATGCAGCTTAACTTAATTTTAATTTGGTTAGGTTCTAGATGCTACCAACCGATTAGGTTGTGAAGAAATGGGAGGATATGGACCTCTTAAGGCTCACCCCTTCTTTGAATCCATTGTGTGGGAGAACCTACATCTTCAGACACCCCCTAAACTTACGGCATATTTACCTGCTATGTCAGAGGATGATGAAGACTGTTATGGAAATGTATGTTTGTCTACTGCTGTATTCAGCTCTGATGCTGCCTGAGACTTCCATTATAGCATAAATATTGAATACCAATATAAATAAATAATATAAATACTAATATAAATATTTTTATTGAAACTATGGATTAGTTATATTTTAATTATTAAGAATGTAATAAATGTTGCTGGTTAAATTTTTACTTAAATCAGCATTTGTTTTCTGATAAAGTGGGTATTTTGAAAAAACAAGGCTGGCTTGCTTTTGATCAATCATACTTTTTGCATAGAACCCTGCTGATCTATAGGGAGTAGGCTGGGATTTGGCCCAAAAGCAAAATAAATTAAAGCATGCTTAAATTAAAAGCCACAGTTTAGTGCAAAATAAGCTTTTTAATAAAAGACATTTAATTACTTCATTTTTTTTCCTCCTTTAGTATGACAATCTCCTGAGTCAGTTCGGTTGCATGCAAGTTTCTAGTTCTGCCTCTTCCCATTCACTGTCTGCTGCAGAGACAAGTACACCACAGACATCAGGAGGAAATATTGAACAGTATATTCATGATCTTGACAACAATTCCTTTGAGCTGGATTTACAGTTTTCTGAAGACGAAAAGAGGTTGCTTCTGGCAAAACAAGCTGGTGGAAATCCTTGGTAGGATCTTTGAATGTAGCTAAATAACTTGCACAGCAATAAAGAATTCTGGAAAATAAGTGATTTTGATTCAAATTAATATTTGTCAATCTTAGTATTTTCAAGTAAACAATTAGCAACTAGATTTTTCTTGGCTTCTATTTTTAAAGCAATAGCAGCAAAACCCTAATATTATATTTCTAAAATTTACAAGGTCTAGAAGACGATGTAGAGTGTATTTATAAGATAGGCAGAATGACGCTATCCAGTGCTGCGGAGTCTTTGCACTACAATCCTAAACTAGAAGAGGTTCCTCCTTTTTTACAGATGCTGTAATTTGTTGGAATTTTTTGCATGATAATATTCGGTGGATATCTAACCAAAATGCCTCCAGACTATGTAACAGCATTCCTTTTCACTCTTTAGAGAAGTCTCTCATGTGTGAATTTTTGTCATTGTTGTTGTTCCTTGGGGGGGGGGGGGGGGGGGCATGCGCTAAGGGGTTTTTTTTTTGGTTGGTTTGTTTGGGTTGTTGGTTTTGTTTGGTTTTGGTTTTGGTTGGTTGGTTTTTTTACCCCCGTCAAATTTTAGGAAAAACTCACTGGTCTGGGCTAAGGAAGAGTCCAAAACTCACGTACTAAAGTTGTTCAGGACTCTCACGGAAAAAGACATGCTAGGGAGTGACATGAAAAGCTACTTGATCATTATAGCTGTTTCTGTGAAAGAATTACTTCTGGAGTAATAGTTATTTTTCTTTTTCTAAGGCATCAGTTTGTAGAAAATAACTTAATCCTAAAAATGGGTCCAGTGGACAAAAGAAAGGTAAGGGCTTTTCTTAATTTCCTGTAACAAGATTGAGCTGTCAAATTTTTGCACAGCTGCAGCACAGATAAGCAGCTTGTTTTAAAGCTTCCTTGTTTAAACAATTTGTCACCTATAAACAAGTTATTTCTAAAAAATCAGTGTTTTCTTGTGAGTAGATTGATTTTTTTTTTTTTCTTGATTTAGTAATGTCCTCTTGATTTCTTGGAAAAGCCTAAGTAAATCTGCTACTGATGCTTTCGTTTTGAGATTGCAGCAAATGAGATTTGCTTGTCCTTCTCCTCCCAATCTGATATAATCTAATAAACACTTTCTTGATGCATATCTGAATGTGGTTTGAACCAAAAATACCAAAAAATTATCAGTGTTGTTCTCAACTGTGCTTTTTTTCCTGGATCTGACTTTGTGCCTTTATCCTGAAAGAGGCAGAGGTGATGTTAGAACAGCTTTAAGTGTTTATTTCAGCAGCTTACAGAATAAGCAAGGATAGTCTGCATCAGCTTTAGCAGAAAGAAGGTTCTCTTTCATCTAAGTTAATACCTGCTTCTTTGTAGTGTTTTCTACAGAATCATGACTATTGATTTCTTTGAGAAATAGATTCTGCTTCACTCTGTGCCACTGGGTGTTTCAGGTTTTGCTAGAACTTGAAGATACTTTCCTAAAATAGCACTTGTGTTTCACCATGTAGTAGAATAATGCACTGCAACACCCTAAAAAAGGAGTGAGGTCAAATAGATAAAGTAAAATTAAAGACAGCCCCCAAACCCAAATATACCATCCTAGCACTGAGCTGGTTTTATCCTGCCTCTGTTGTTCAGTTCAGAGATGTGTAAATTTACATTTTTAATTCCCTCATGGATTTTGCTGGGGTTTGTTTGTTTGTTTTTGCATTGCTACTTCTACTTTTCTTGTTAGGGATTGTTTGCACGTCGGCGCCAATTGCTGCTTACGGAAGGGCCACACCTGTATTATGTGGATCCTGTCAACAAAGTTCTAAAAGGAGAAATTCCATGGTCTTTAGAGTTGCGTCCAGAAGCCAAGAATTTTAAGACATTTTTTGTTCACACGGTACGTTTATTTTCTGAATTTTCTTTGTAAATTGCTCTAAGGCCCTTGGGCAATTTCTGTAAGTTATCAAAAAGATTTTTCTGAAGAAAGTATAGTTTTTTTGATACAAAATTTCATAGTCCTAATTTAAAACAAAACTAAACAAAAACCTGAACAAAGTCAACCAACAAAAAAAGCACAAAATCCACACCCCCAAACAAAACTTAATAATAATAAAACAAAAAAATCACATAAAATCTCACTCTGACATACATGTTTATCACAAAAATGCAACTGTATTTTAATTATTAGTGTTTAAATTAGCCATAAGTGGATTTTGGGCTTTGAAGGACGTTCTTAATGACTTAACATTTAGCCCTCCTTGTATGTAGTGAATCATGAGAGGTGTATAATATATTGTCAGTTGACTGCTTAAAATGGTTAATCAGTAATACATAATGTTATATAGCTGTAATTGAATTTAACTTTCAGAAAGTTAACGAGCTCATTCTGAATAATTATTTTATTGGTAGGTGCAGAATTACTACTGCTTTTTGGTTAAACTATGTTTGGAGTAATCATTAAAATGTTGTTCACTTATAGCCAAACAGGACATATTACCTGATGGACCCAAGTGGGAATGCTCATAAATGGTGCAAAAAGATACATGAAGTTTGGCGGCACAGATACCACCAGAATGCTGCAAAATAGTAAAGCTCATCCAAAATTTCCCAGTTTCCCTACTTGCTGCTAGAACTCCGTGTGCAGCCGATCAGAGGAATCTTTTCAACCCACCTATTACCATCTCAAGGGGAAGCATACGTCTGAAATGCTCTTGGTTTTGGGGTTTTTTTGGGGTTTTTTTTTGCCTTTTGCTTTTGGTTTTCTTCTTTTGTTTGTTTGGGGTTTTTTTTTTGTTTGTTTGTTTTTTGGAGGTTTTTTGGTTGTTTGTTTGTGTGGTTTTTTGTTTTTTTTTCTTTTGTTTTTTTTTGGGGGGGTTGGTTTTTTTTTTTTAAGAAGAAAAAAAAAAAAAGGAAGAAAAGCAAAAACCTAATGGAATTCAGGGTTGCTTTGCTCGCTCTTTGTGCTTCTGTTGAGGCTTCCACATGCATATCATTGCTGTGAAGATCTTGCTTTTGTGCACTTCAGTTCTGTTTCTGCTGCAGACTAGTGGATAGACCTTGCATTACCAGCTTCACTTAAAATGAGTTAAAACCAATCCACACGCACACATGCCGAATCATGTACCAGCCTTGCGTTTTATGGGGCTGGAGTTTTCTGTGACTCTCAGATTATCATTAAACTGTGTTTCATCAGGGAGCTTTTATATGCCTCTACTAAGTACCACCTCTTTGTTTTCTCTTCCTTTCCTCACAGTCCCCCAGCTTATTAGTATATGGCATTTATAGCCAGGTTGGTTGCACCCTTGTGTAATTCCTAACATAGTTCTGGTTGCAGGAATTTTGTGGTACTATAGTAATTATGTGAATGAATCAGATGTGTTTGTCTGGCAGACAGGCTCCAATGATAAAGCTTTTGAGAGAGTAAAATGCTGAACATAGCACTGAAATTTCTAAAATTGAAATGTTGGCTTCTGAAGCCTTTTAAACATTAAGTTTAAATCTTAATATAAGTCATATGTGTGATTAATCAAGGGACAATAAACTTACCAGCATGCTTTTAACTAATGCTAACTAAAAGAGAAACTAGTTAGTATGGGGGAGAAAAGGCTACTATTGAAATAGTAGATAGTTTTTCACCTTTTCAGCAGATGAGGGCTGGAAGCTTTCTTTCCAGGGTGTGCATGTGTTGTTCATTTTAGTGGGGCCAACCTATTTTCTTGGGTAGAGAAGGAAATGTGAAAACTTTGTACAATTGATTACTTGACATTTTTTTTGTCTCATTGTGTAATGAGATGTCAGTTGTGTTTTTGGTCCTTGGCCAAACATTCAGGAACTCTGGAAAAATGTAAGGAATTGAAATACAGATAATAAAGTAATCTGGTGAGAAAATCAAAGGCAAATATTGATACAAAGGGGAAAATATATGGTACTTAAAGCATATCTATAAAATGAAAATATTTATCATATCGATCTCCTTTATCCTCTTCAAATTATGGCTGTTTTCTGTGGTCAAACATTTCTTGTCATGTTACAAAGACACAACTTCCTGTGTGCTAAAAAAAAACTTCCCCAGTGGTATTTTCTACATGCTTGTGTTCTAAACCTTGCAGAAGAGAATGACCTAGGTCTGGCCAAAGGCATTCCTTCTTTGTTTTAAAAGCAGTATAAACATCACACCTATTTATTCACTCATTACATATACCATTACTTTGCATTTTGAGTTGTCATACTATGATGTGCTTTTCCTTCCACCAAAGAAAGGTTTCTCTACAATGTTGAAAAAACTCATAGGCTACTGTTCTCTAGAAGCAGTATTTTAAGAACAATGGCTTATCAGATTTCTCAAAAGATACATGAATGTTGAATATTTTCTTGTACAGGGTGAAGGAAATTTATTATTGATCTCTTAAAAACTGTGTTATGTGGTTGAACTTGATGGCAGTTCAGCTTTTCCAGTCTTTAAAAGAGAGTGCAGTTGCCTTTTCTTTTGGAGCAACTGCATTCCTGTAGTTGTCCGTATCCCATCACATACGGAAACCTGAGAGAAGCAAATCCCTGGCTTACTGTGTCTGGTATTAAGGGGGAGAACGGGTCCCGTAAATGGCTTAGGAAGACATAAGAGTGTTCCCTTTGCATCATGAGAAATTCGATCACATACAAAATATACTACTTGTCACTCAAATTTGAATAGCACAGTGTACCTTTGATCTGCGTCTGTAGTAAGCTATATGTGCTGTTCTATCCAACATGACATGTATTTTAAGTCTGTTGCAGTGCTATCCATTTGTTCTCCAGTTGCCAAATTTTGGCCATGTATTGTGTCCACTGGAGACAACCCTACCACTTTTGGATTTAGTCTCTGGTATTGAGATCTAGACAGATGTATTCCCAAACTTCATACAGGAGAGTTTGGCAGTGATGGGATTCACAGTGCCACTGCTGTTCAGTGTGACAAAACTTGGCCTCACATAAAAAGTCTGGCAAAATGACCTTCATTGGCCTGGTAACTAGGTAGAGATCTAGATGCGCTTAAACATGTTTTCTGTAATATTAGATTTTTAGTCATTTTACCATAGCAAATTGTGTTTTTTCATGCCTTGAAAATCTTCTCTCAGTAGGCTTTCATCCTGCCCACCAAAAGCTTTCATCCAGCCTTGTAGATCTTGGTAGAAGTAAGCTGTCAAGAAGGTTTCTGGAAGGCTGATCTCTGCATTCTAGAAATCCTTTTGATTTTAATTGACAATCCTGTTATTGGAAAACTGTAAGCATCTCTTACAGGCATCACTCCACTTAGAGCTTCAGTATTCCTAATCCAGTCTTACTTAGCTACTGCTTTTTTGGGAAAGAACTAGAACTTTCCTGGGAGAAGTATTTCTGTTTCTTGGACTATGTGTAGAATGTGTGGGTTTGAAAGGTGGCAAGAGTATAGAGTAAGGCATCACGAAGTAATTGTGGATTCAAGTATGTTTTACCAGTTTGTCCACTTAAATGTGTGTTGAAAGGTGCTGCATACTATGAAGAGCTGGTACCCATTTAAAATGCTTATACCTGATGTGGGGTGGAATCAGGTGTTTGTCCTGAAGATCACTCCTGTGATTCATGGGAGTTCATGGAATGAAATGTGCAAGGGAGGTTCTTCAGAGCTGCACATAGGCCAGGTAATTTTTTTTGCTTTTAATCCAAGGTGTTCAAAGGAGAAAAAAAAAAATTAGGTACTTGAAGACTCTTCTTCTTACTGCAGACCTACTGAAAACCAAATCTGTTGATTCATTCCATCTCTTGAAATTTCAACAGTTGTTGATCATTTATGAAGAATCTGGTCAATAATGTTGTAATTTTGCTTTGCTTGGTATTTGAACTTCAGAAAGGTATTTATTCCATCTTTTTCTGTGGTGTGGAGCTTAAAAAAGGATGAAGTACTACTGCCCAGTCACAAGAAGTTTAGAACTACTTTAATAAACTGAGAAATTAGTTTGTTACCATTTGCCTTGAAGTCCAGTTTTGTATTAAGAAAGAGTTACTTCAGATGTGATGTTGAGGCATTGCTAGCAGACTGATATTGCCTATTAGGATTCCATTTGCTAGGCACTTAAGTACTGAAAAGATCAATTATCAGTACTGTGCTCTACTTTTCTCCTTCTGATGTGATTTAATTGTGAAGTATCTGCTATATATAAGTCTGAAAAGAATTGTGGATTGAAACAAAGATGTGATTATTCTAATCAGTTTTCATAGTTCAAGATGCTTAATATAATGTGCTTGATACAATTATTTTTTGTGCTGGGAACTCTGAAGAATTATGGGAATTTCCCACATGTACATTTTCTTCTGAATGATTGAGTAAAGTCAAGACAATTACTTCATTTGGCCTGTGGACAAAGCATTTGATTTCAACGCCTTGCTGAGGAGAGAACTTGTGTATTAATAGTTGCCTAAAGATGTGGATGGATTCTGATAATTCTTTCTACTAGTAAATTGCACAAAGAGGTGCAGTATTTATATCTGAAATTTTGCTGAATGTCTATAATGCTTCATGGGAAATATTTTGTGACTCAAATGGAAATGCTCCTGCAAAGCCTCATGATGCAGATTGTCTATCAGTTGATCAAGTGAGTTTACAGACAAGTAGTTCTGTAATCCCAAATGGCATGTTTTCATTTATGACTAATAGTTTCAGAATGTTTCCTCTTTCATAGAAGAAATTACTGTTATGCAGCAAACAGTTGGAGCAGTTCTTAAGCACCCAATAGCCTGGTTTTAGAGTAAAGAGAATATACTGAGTTGGAAAGGACCCATCAAGGTCACCAAGTCCAATACTTGGTGCTGCACAGGACTCCCCAGCAATCCCACCATGTGCCAGACACCTTCAACTCAGGCAGGCTTGATAGTGTGACCACTTCCTGGGGAGCCTGTTCCAGTGTTTGGCCACCCTCTGAGTGAAAAACCTTTTACTGACACCTAACCTAAAGCTCCTGTGACTCAGCTTCATACAGTTTCCTCAAGTCCTGTCCTGGTCAAAAGAGAAATCTGTCTTATCAGCTGGGCCATGAATGTAGATGATTGCCACTTGACAAAGCTTCCTATGGCCATGTACTAACTGACTTGATATGGTGAACGTTCGCAATGGTAGCAGAACTGAAAACTATATCTGACAAAAGAACAATTAGGAACCAGTTTTGGTAGTTGTATGCTGTTTTCAGGTTGCTGGCAGTCAGTTACATGTGTAATATGCTCTACCTGGTTTGTAGCTGTAACTGTGATGTACAGAAAAAAAGAAAAAACCCACCCCAAAGAAATAAAACCCCTGACCCTCCATCAACAAACCACAAAACAATCTTCCCAAGAACTCGTGAAAACAGAAGCAAATAATGCAATGATATGATACACACTTTTGTATTTTTATTCTTCTAAGGTTATTTGCTGGCTCTTGTTGGCCTCTAGTTCAGTCTGTGTTATTTAAATTCTAATATATGAATTATTTGGATTGAATTCATGTTCGGGGCCATGGTGTTGTATGTATTGATGTACAGCCTTGAATGTGAATAATTATTGTAAACTATATTTTACACCTTTTTTCTGGCTTTATTATATAAATTTTCTATTGGTCGATGATTTAATCATATCTCATAATTTAATGACGGTTTATTCTCCTCTCGACAGATCTCTGTGCTATAGATGTGTAGTTAGTGACTGGATGACGGATTTCACTTATGCTTGGTAGTCTGTAATAAAGGCATGTAGGGTTCTGCGCGGCCTCCGCCTCTTCCTTCCGCCGTGGGGCGGGGGGCATGGGACAGAGACGGGCCCGCGGCCTCCGGCCCGGCGGCAGCCCTGTCGCAGACGTGAGGGCTGTTCCCGGGGCCCCAAGCCGGAGCCGCTCGGGCGGGTGGCGAGAAGGGGCAGGGCGCTGTTCCAGCCGACGCTTCCGGTGGGCGGTGCGCCGAGGGCCAGGCAGCCGGGGCGGCCCCTTCCGGCGGTGGTGAGGATGGCGGCGGAGAACCACTGTGAGTTCCCGGTGCCCCCGGCTGGCGGCCTCGGCGCGGGCGGGCCCTGCCGTCGGTGTAGCTCGGCGCCCCTGCCCGCCGCGGGGCCCGGCAAGTGGGTCAGGCTGAACGTGGGGGGCACCTGCTTCCTGACCACTCGACAGACGCTCTGCAGGGACCCTAAGTCCTTCCTCTTCCGCCTCTGCCAGGCCGACCCCGACCTGGACTCTGACAAGGTGAGCGCCGGCCCCGCCGCGCCCGCTCCCCGCTTCGGGCCCGCTCCGGGCCCGCTCCCCGCCTGCCGCGCTGAGGGTGCGCTGCGGCTGGTGCCCCGTCCCGCTGTGACGCCTGCCTAGGCGGCCGCCGGCGTGACGGGAACGCGGGGCCCGGCGCCGCGGTGAGGGGCGGCAGGAACGACTCTGCTGCCGTGGAGGGAGTCTTCTTGAAGAGTGCTGCTTAATGAGTGCTGTCGTGCGAAGCAGTTGGGTTCGCGAATACAAAACTGCTCATAAATACAGCAGACAGCACAGTATCGTTTGTACGTTTGTGTGATATTTCTATGTCGTTTGACGGAGTTTAGTTTTAGCGGTTTAATGAAATATCTGCATGCACTGACATTTTGTTATTTCTGCACTGTCATTATTCTCTTGTTCCATTACAAGAAGAGAGCAAAGTACTTTGGATAATAATCTCTCACTTAGAGGTAGCATTCTGTCTTTTCAGCAATTCTTAGAGAAAAATGTTGCATATTCTGCATAGATTGCGAGTAGTGGGTGAATATTTTGGTATTCACTCTGACTCATTTTTAGTAGGGGAAGAAAGTTATTAAGATTTCATTTGTGGTGTGATATGTAGTGGTATGTAGTAATGGATATAAAGTGCTGGCTCTGAAAGAAATTTTGGAGCATCACGGACAAAAAAGTTAGGGAAAAGAGAGGAACAGCTTATAACCCTATAACCAACAGGTTGAAAATAAGGAGTTGCTTATTATATATAAATTTTGAAGGGGTTTTTTTCAGTGAGGTTAGTAGATTTCATCATTTTTTCAGGCATAACTTCCAGAAAGGATATTTGAACACTTAGGGAACAGAATGTAATCTTCCTGAGTTAGAAGGAAAAAAAGTTGAAGTCTGGTGGTGTGGGAGTTGTTTTGTAGTTGTCTTTGGTTTTGGTTGAGGTTTTTATGGAGAGATTTAATTTACCTATAAAACCAAATTTAAATATGTAGGCAACTTGCTGATAGGTAAACTGTCTCTTAGGGAGAGAGTAGGAAAGCATTCCTCTAATGCTTCCTAATTAAAAGATAAAGCACTGCCATATGCTCTGGCAAATGGAATGGCCAGCTGTGTCCTGCTCTGTTGTCCAGCATTGTCCGATTCTGCTCTTTTTTGGGATGTGGCCTCACTTTGAGTCCTGTAGCCAGTTTTGGGCAGCACAATATCAGAAGGATATAAGGCTCTTAGAAAGCATCTGAAGGAGGAACACAAAGTTTCTGAAGGGGAAGCCATATGAGAAATAGCTGAGGTCACTTGGCTTCTTCAGCTGGAGAAGAGGAGGCCGAGGGAAGGCTCATCACTGTCTGCGTGTTCCTCTTGAGGGGCAGTATCAATCTCTGTTCTGTGTGACCACTGACAGGATCCAAGGGAACGGCTTGGAGCTGTGTCAGGGAGGTTTATGTTGGATATCAGGAAAAAGTTCTTTCCAGAGAGATTGAACACTGGAACAGGCTTCCCAGGGAATGGTCATGACCCTAAGCCATGAGCTTGACAAAGCTCAAGCACATGATAGGGGTGTTGGGGCTCTGCTGTGCAGGGCCAGGAGTTAGACTTCATCCTTGTGGGTCAATTCCAACTCAGGATAGTCTGTGATTTTAAGATTTCCTTAATGCTTCCTACTGTAAAGAACTGAGAGGCTTCAAGAAAGGTAGCATGTTGGCCTTTAAACTGCCTTCAGGTACTAATGTTGAGAAGGACAGGGCAGCCTGCTGTCAGGTATGTTTCCACTTGTAATGGGAGAAAGATTCACCTTTAGCACACTCTGTGGCCAAACTAGTGTTGAATGCATTAGGAGAGTGACATTGACTCTCTGAATTTAGTATGTTTCAGAGTGTCACTCGCAGCTTTAAAACTGTTCGAGAATCATTTCAGATTTCAGCAAATAAATGAGCTGTAGCGGTTATATTTACTGTTCAGAATAAGATTTGTTTTCCATGGTATTTAAATCTTGGTTTAGAGATGAATACATAAAAATAGACGAGCAGAGCCTTGCTCACCTTGTCATCATTGTTTAATTTAATGCTTTTACTGCATTACTGCTAATAATTTACATATATTCCTTGTTTCAGCATCTTCCTATTTTAGCTATATACCAGTTTTTTATTTGCAAACTGTTATAGCATTCTTTTAACTTTCCCCTAAGAAGGAGATTGTCAAACTTTTGTAATAAGGTTTTGGCAGTAGTATTCATCCTTGATTTTTAATGCCTTTCTAAAGTTGGCATCAAATCTGTCAAAGAAGGGAGCACGCAAGCACTGAGTGTTTGAGAAAAGTCAAAGTCTTCCTGGTAGTGCAGCCTTGACTGTCAGCATTAAGAAATATCTAAATTGTAGTCATTTTTCTAAGAAATAACAGATACATTTCATTTGTCTATGAGATTTCTGACTTGTCAGGTGGGTTGTATTACTGATGTAGTTTTGATAAGTACCACTAGTCTGCAGACAGTTTGTGAAAAATTCACTAGTTCAATATTTAAAAAGCACAGATGATAGAGATGACAATTATATATAAATCCAAGTTTAATACCAAATACTACTGTGTTTCTCTGCATATTGCTGCCTTTATAAGAACTCAGAATATGTAAATGATGTAAAATTAAAAAATTATGTAAAATTAAAATATTCCTGTTAAAGCATACAACCTTGAGCCAAGAGCTTGATGGTATGACTTGAGTGTGTCCAGATCCAGTATTGATCCCAATGAAGATAATTATTGGAAATAAATTTATGACATTTCAGCTAGTGTTTTAATGCAGTTCCTGGGGAGATTGTTAAATCTCCCCAAGAATTGCATTAGGATTAGGGAGGCGTATGTATTTGGTGCACCTTTTGAGTCCTGCTGGAATCCTGTACTGGATTCTAGCATCCACAATTCAAGGTCATAGCAGAGCAGTGAGTAATCACAAGGTGAAATATGATTTGGTGAAAAGTTTTAAAGAACAAAACTTTTTAATGGCATGGAGTTTAAGGAGTGACTTCTCAGTCCAGAGGTATATACATGGAGACAAGAAATCTAGTAGAGAAGCCTGTTCAGTCTAGGAAAGGTGTTGTGAAATACAGCTAGCAAAGTGTCAAATTATAGATGTCCTTGTTAGAAAGTCCATAATATTAACAGTGGCAGTAATTATTTATTGGAATTATTAGGTTTAACTGCTACTTTCTAAAGGTTATAAATAAATTGAGTTCTTTGTGTGTTTTAAACTAAGATGAGGGTAAGTGTTCATTATGATTCCTTTGAGCTTCAGTCTCTATAAAGATTGAAGTGAAAACATTTGCAACTGGAATACATGATCATTTAGTTGCTTTGGTCAGTATTTTTCAAAGGAATGTAATTGTGAGCTACACTGACTTTTCATTGGTATGCTGAACCAGGTGATTGAAAATTTAAGAGCAAGTTACTAGATTTCCTCTAAAATTCCATGGTGTTTGTAACTTGAACTAAACATTAGTGTGGGAGAGTGGTAATAAACAAATGCAGTCTTCACTGTACGTAGGCAATGCTGTCTTCTAAATGGTGTCCTTGTAAATATGCATGAAAACGGCCTAGAACTTGCAGACAATGAAGAAAAAAGCTCTTCAGAGAAGAATGTAATGCAAAAGTAGAACTGGGTAAAGATACAAACAGTCCTGTGATTAACTAGCAGTTTAGGGTTGGATGCACAAAGACAATGAGCATTTGTTTTGAATTTTCTTATGAAGAATGACAGCATTTGCAGGAAACACCTCTAAGTGTGGGGTGATATGACTGTACTGAATACAGAGGAAAGTTGAATTTCTGTTTTATTTCTAATTTTACCTGCTGTTCTGGTAAACAGTAACACCTGTTTCTATAAAATACATCTGAAAGAGAGAGAACTTTGAAACCTTATTAGAATATAGGTTTATCTGACATTTGTGGTATTCACCCGAAGTTTAGGAAATGGCTTCAAAATACCTACACTAGTTGTGTCAGTGAAGATGCAAACTTTCTCAAAGCTTGTAGAAAAAACAATTTACTAGTTAGCAGAGGAAATTGCATAGCTGGGACATCAAAGCCTGTTAATAATTAAGCTAGCGAGCGTAAAGCTAGTTATGTACATGCAAACTAGCAACCTCTTTTAATTGTCCGGTTCACATTGGATCACGTTTGCAATTTATTATTTTATCTTTCAATAAAACAGTTTTTATTAAAAAGTGTCAAAAGGCTAGTTACATGTGACTACACAGTGTGTTTTCATGTGCATGTGGATGAAAATAGTCCTGATAATATTCTGAAAGACTTACGACGTATTTTTAGAGTTCTAGGTAGAGCAGATGACTACGCTTCTGTGTCAGCTTGTATTGGATTTATGTTTACATAAATATCCTTAAAGATCTAGTGTAATCGGCCTTTCTTAGTGATTTCAACATGAAGTGCTTAGCATACACTGAAGGATATTCAGGCAGCTCACTCAAAAGGAGGAGTGATAAGGCATTTTCTATAGGAAGGTGCTGAGGAAGTAAATTTTTTGCACCACTCACCTGTGCCTTATTTGCATATGGTTACAATATTCTTTACTGGTCGGTTCATCTCTTGATTCTTGGCTCCCTGGTGCTAGTGTGTAGCATATCTGAGCTGTCAGGTCAATGTTCAAGACACACATCCTCCTCTTAATGTTAGTTAATGCATATTTTCTGAGTCTATAATCTGGGTAAGCAACTTTTGCATGAATTTAGATGCTTAAGTGAATCCTGTTGACAGAATTTGGTTTGCACACTGTTAGAATTTAGCCAGGGTTCTTTAACTGTTGATATTTTCTAATGTTTTAAAAAAATCTATTACAGCAAAAATTATAGGACTTTTGTGTGCCTTCTTTTTTTATTATTTTTCAAGCCACCTTGTCTGAAAGGCTTCCAGAGTAAACTATGAGACTACTGAGATTTTTTTTCGTGTATGACCTCTCATAAGGTGGAATTTGAAAGAGAAGAGCTGACATAGCTTCTTCCCTTTGTGGTTTTGTTGGAAGCTTGTTTCATATATAGAAATCAACTCAGAAAAGTACAATTTCAGATAATGAAGGCCTTTAAATAAAAAAGTTCAGGCCTTTTGTGAAAGGAGTGAAGTAGCCATTGCTACTTAAGATTTCGTTTAGAGCTTTTAATGACTTTGCTTCTGTGACCCACCTCTCTATCATTGAAGTGGTGTAAAGCTGACAACCAGTATTGCTTCAGAAGGGGATGTGAGAAGACACTGCAGTGTGAAAAATTACAATCATCTTAATGAAGAAGATTATTTCTAGAGATTGGTTTTTCCTAACTCCGAAGACTTCCAGTTTTGTAAGCCCTGTGTTTCTTAATGCAGTTCAGATGATGACCAAGTACGGGGCTTTTTTCTTGAAAACAGCTTTTATTTTTATCTGTTTTGGATTTTCCTTTCCAACCTCACTGGTTTCTTTTCCTTTACTAAATAATACTTTTCAGCCTATAATTCATACAGTTGTCAGCTATTCTAATTTCTTTGGGTTGTATCTGTAGATTGCACATTCTTGAAGTGTTTTGGTTATGTAAACATATTTATAGATTAAATATTAAAATTAGTCTACTTCATCTGTCTACTGGTTTTGATGCATAGTCTTGCTTTTGTGAGACCATGAGCTTAGATCAGAAGAAATTGTGATTAGACTTCATCAAGCATTGTCTGGTCTGAGTGTAGGTTAACTGACAGCACATTTTAATATGTTAGCATTTTATTGAACAGTTAATTTTCTACAAAATTATACACTCCTTCACTTCTTCTGAAATGACACTGTGTCTAGGTGTGTAAAGCATTTAATTGTAATTATAGAAAGGGTTTTGGCTTTTGTAGTTGAGGTTGTGGTCTTTCTACATTCTACCAATCCTGGTTGGACAAGTGCATTTATTCAGAAACTAAATCTATGTACCTGAAAATACATCCTCCATGTTTTTTTCCAGCAAAACATTTGAGGAACTCTACATACTGTTAAGTAGAGAGAGCTTTCAGATACCACAGTTCAGTAATTAGATTTTTCCATATAGGCATTAATGTTCAAATGCAGATGATTGAGTCGGTAGAGTTTCTTTCTTTCACTAGCAATTATTGCTAGTAGCGATGGTTTTGAGGGAGTATGATCCACATTATTGGTAATGATAATTTTTTTAGTATCTCCTGTAAACTACTAGAATATTAAAAATAAGAATAAGTAAAAAGGTATTTGGGGTGCTGCTACATCTCTTTAGTAGATATCTGTAGGATATCCATTACACCAAAACCTTATGGACTAATAGATTAATACAGTCAGTAACCCACTTGATAGTAGAAAGGAGCAGTAGATCAGTTAGAAATCTTTCTATGAATCTTCCTTAGATCTCCAGCCAGCACAAGTGTGTCAGTACTATCTTGATTGCAGGGGTTCACACATAGATTCTAAATAACATAGGAATTACCAATTTTGCTTCTTTATCTCTTTGTCAAGAATATCAGCTCTGCAGGTGAATCTCCTGAACTGTTTCGCAATTCACAAAACGCTGTAGTCTGTTTGGTAAATTGAGCATTAGTTTTCATCTATTCATCTATTACTTTGCTTGTCTGCATGAGATAGGTAGGAGTTGCATCTTCTACTTTTTTTTTTTTTAGAAGATGCATGTACAACCCTTGCTTGGTATACAGCAGTTCACAAAAGCAAATGTTTTTAGAGCAAAGCGTTGAGGTTAAAAAAAGTCAAGTTTGTTTGCCTTTAATTAAAAAAAAAAAAAAGAAAAAGGAAAAAACTGGTATTTGAAGCTCGCTAGAATGTAGCCATTGTTCTGACTCTTCAGGCTCCCAAACAAGATTTCCTGGTTTTAAGTGCTATTTTTAACCTTAACTTTTGGTGGTCTCACTTACTGCTTAGATCTTTCATGCTAACGATGTTGTTAATCATTGATAAGGGGTTAAGGGGATTGATCAAATAAGAGAAGTTGTGTATTGGATGATTTGATTGATCAGTCTGATACCATGACAGTTATATTGTTTAATTCCTTTTATTGTCTTTAATAAATCCAGCTTTCAGGGGATGTGACTATATCTGCATACCTGCTTGCTGCAAGATGAATATTAGCTTGCAGTTCCCACTTGGATGTTCAAATCATTGTGAGGTTTTTGGTTTGTTTGGTTTGGGCTTTGGTGTTCTCTTCCTTTGTTTTGGGTTGTTTGTTTGGTTTGTGTTTGTTTGTTTTTCTAATCTAGGATGAAACAGGTGCCTATTTAATAGACAGAGACCCAACCTACTTTGGGCCAGTGCTGAACTATCTCAGACATGGAAAACTGGTTATTAACAAGGACCTAGCTGAGGAAGGTAAGACATCTCTAAATATCTCGTTTGCTTGCCACTTGCTTATTATTTTCACTTCTTTTGAATCACCAAAATTAGCTTAGAACAAGATGGCAAACCTTAACCAGTGTAGCATTTCTATCTGTTTCAAGCAAAACTGATAGGTATCATGCACTTATAGTTTATGGTGTTATTTGAGCATTTTGAGTACAATTCTTGATTTCACAACCCCCATTCTCAGTTGGAACATAAGTATTCAAACAAGAGGGGGGATGCCTTTTATTGTGTAATCTTGTATCTTTCCTGTGTAACTGTGAAATATTTGGGTTTAGTTCTCTTTAAGCAAAAGAATGCTGCCTAGGGAGCAAGCTTTAGAAGATGTAAAGCATACTAAAAGTGAAGTTCTGGCATTGTTCAGATGTGTGGAATATGCTTTTAAAGACTGAATTCTGTGCCCAGCTTCTCCCTCCTTGTTCCCAGTTTGTATCAATTTTACCCTAATGGAGGATGACTTTTAAAACGTACAGTAATAAAACTGTATTGATAGCATATTGAAGAAATTTATCAAAGAGTAATACAATTTAACAATACTAGGGGGAAATAGTGTGAAATATAATTTCCATGTGAATTAGTTGAGCATTAGGTAAGCACAGTTAAGCATACTGCGTGTGGAGAACAGGTAGGCCTTGAACATGTGAGTAGAAGCAGTATATGTCTTCAAGCTTTTCTTTCAGACTCTAAGATCTCAAATGACAGGAAGAAAAATTTTATGCTTGCTAGCAGCTGCAGAGATTTTTCAGTAGGATTATTTAAATTTCTCTTTTGCATTCCAGCCTGAGGCAGGGCCTGAGGTATGGTAGTCTTAGTAGTCTGCTATGGAACGGTATCTGTGCGCGTTTTTTTGTTTCTTATCTTGTTCTGTATGTGAAGTGGCATCGGTTTTCTTTGGGATATTTTTAGGGCAATTTTTTAGAATGAGCCAAACATTGAATTACATGTACCTGAAAGAAGCCAGAATTGTTAGGTTGGTGAACTGCCTTATCATAGAGAAAAGTAAATAATTTTCTGTAGCTGTTGAGAAGATAATCTTATGAACTGGTTGGTGATTTTGGCCTGGAGTCTTTAGTTATACTGTCTTCCCAAAAACTGTTTTCATACTAGGTGTACTGGAAGAGGCTGAATTCTACAATATCACATCTCTAATAAAACTGGTAAAGGACAAAATAAGAGAAAGAGACAGCAGAATCTCTCAGGTGAGGCTGTTTTCTTGTGTTCTTTTGATTATTTGTTCTATGACAAGTAGTGGGTTCCATTTGTTTTTTTAATGTATCTCCTGATTTCCCCAGTAAGATACTGAATGGCTGCCTCCATCACTGGATGATCTGGAACCACTAGTATACAAAGATTAATATTCTTAATTGCTGACTCCTGCCAGTTTGCTTACAAACTTAACAGATCTCTTTCAAAAACTGAACACATTCTAAGTAATTGTTCCAAAATGTTTGGTAATAGTAGAATTTGTCATAATATCATTTCTGGAAATAGTTATGTTAGAGAACAGGTTTTGTAGAGCATAGCTTTCTCATTGACTTTTAAATGTTCTGAATATGATGGGGTTGCCTAACTATGCTATAACTGCTGTTTATACAGTATGTTTATGCAGCGTATATACATACAGATGCTGTTTAGTTCCTGTCATGTTTTTGTAGCAAAGTTGCTGTCTTTATTTGTAATGCTCTGTGATTGAGAAGGTTGCCTCTTCTCATAGCAGCTCATGTTCTCCATGAAAGTGAATATGGTGAAGTTTGTTCATTAACTCTGCTTCTCAGGTAACTGGTAACTTCCCTGGTAGCTGATTCTTCATGGAGATACTACAAACTTACATTGTTATTGACAAATTTCTCTTTAAGCTAGGTTGTTGGATCGCAGGGGTGCTCTGATAGCATTTACTGTTTGTCTCTGCTACAATGGCCCTAGTTATTCATTGCTCTGGATGGGTTCAAAATGGTGTTGCTTACCATTTCTAGAGAGTAAGGGCAACTTCAGACAAGTCACAAACATAGTGAATTCCATGCCCTGTTGAGCATCTTATATTTCTTCTTAAAGGTGCCAGTCAAACATGTATACAGAGTGCTGCAGTGTCAGGAAGAGGAACTCACTCAAATGGTTTCCACAATGTCCGATGGCTGGAAATTTGAACAGGTAAAAAATCCCTATGGGATATAGTTAACACAGTCTTCTAAGAAATGAGTATGAAGTACCTTTTGTGAAAGAGGACTATAAATTAAATTCCATGCATCTTTTTTTATTCAGTCATTTTCAAAATTTGGATAAACATACACAGCGAAGTTAAAATGTGATACTTGTGTTTGCATTTATCATAAAACAAAAGAAAAACTCAGCTTTCCAGGAGGTAAATTTTGCTGACTTTCTATAAAAACATCTGCAACGTCTGAAATGCAATTCTTCAGTGTCTACTCATGAGCAGCTGAAGGGTGAATCAACCAGAATTAACTTATAACTTCAAGTTTATGTGAATGATAGGTTAGATATGAAGAGCTCTGGGTAAAAGAGATGAGCTTGGGAGATAAATGTTTGCCAGGCCCAAAGCGTGGTTCTTCAGATAAAAAAACCTTATACATAAAGGAGGATGGATTTTACCTGTGTAGATGTGAAGCTTGATAGCTGTGAGCTATGTGAATGTTCTTGTTCTTTGCAGTGCATAAAAATAGCTTTGTGTGTACATTCAAGAACACACTGTAAAAATTGCAAGATCTATCTGTTATCTTTGATAATTTCTGTAAGTAAGAAATGAACTGTACAGCTGCTTTATCCTTCACATTTCTAATCCAGCAGAGTATTTAAAGTGCATTGGAGCAATGAATCTGTTAACTCTGAAACACAAGTGTTCATCTGCTAGCATCTTTTTCAGTGTCTGATGCTTACAATAGGAGAAATTGAAATAAGCACAAGCCCATTATCCTGTGTGGTCTCACTGTAATAACACAACAAAGCAACGTTTAAGAAATGTTTATGACACAAAGGTGAAGGAGAACATTTTATTTATATTTGACAAAATATGTAAGGTGCTGGTAACGTGGAGACAGTCATGAGCAAATAGAATAAACAGACACAGAGCAAGCTTTTTATGCTTCAGTACTCCACTTCAAGTGTTACCAGCTCTGTTTGCCACGCCACAAGCTAAGTGTTGTTTAAGTCCCTGAAAAAAACTCACTTAATACACTACTGTTTTTTGACTAGTGCAGGGAAAGAGGTTTTTCAACATTCTCTTTGTCAGGAGAAACTAACTTTCATTACAAATAGAGCTCCTTTACTTCTTAGCAGCTTAAATGACACCATATCTTTTACCTATCCTTAACCCTTCGGGGATATTTTATTTAGGAGTAATACTGCTTTGACAGTGCAACTGCTGAAAGACCTATTATAATCTCTTTTAGAACTGGAATAATCCAGTGGTTCTCTTGGACATTACATCCTTGTTTCATCCAGCTGTCTCCCTACTTCCTCCCTCTCCCATGTCGAATATTTTTAGACACATAGTTTGAAGTAGATAAACAGAACAGCTGTATGATCTCATAATACTTAGCGTCTCATTACCTCACACTAGCCCATTCCCTCCTTTGTACTCACTTGAAACAGGATTAGAATATTGTGCATAAACAGTTTTATTGTAAATACCTTCAAACACTGTAGCATTTGGTATTTTTTTTTAAGCCCATGCTGCTCAGCAGCATGCTTTCCTTCAGAAGCAGTCTTTGGGCTGGTACCCACCATGCTCTGTACGTGAAAAAAGATGGACTCATCAGCTTTTTCAGAGGAGTGATATTTTTACAGATTAAGAGTCCTTGTGCTCTGAGCCACATATAACATGTTCAAGTGGTTGGTTTTGAAAAAATGTTTTTTTACGCTTAGCATTTCAAAATTTTATAGTTAAATATGATTGTATGCGGTTATTAAATAGGAGTAGAAGGTGCTGAACTGTTGGTGCACTAATGCAGATGTATTGATGCCCTTTTCCAAAGAACACATTTGAAAGCTCTGCTAGAATAGTACAATTATGTATTAGTCCCAGTCCAAAATCTATTACCAAAAATTATGCTGCCCCACTTTCCTGAGTTATTTTGTAGAGGATTTTTAGCTTCAATTGTTGCCTCTTCAGTCAATCAGAAAAAAACACAGTATTTTGGCAATACAACAGAATAAAAAACTGTGGGCAATACAAAGTGGCTAAATAGAAATGCTTTAGACAGCAGTGGCATTGATCATGTATATTTTAATGATTAATGTAACCTGAGTCTGGCACCATAATGCAGTCGTAAGTTTGTTTACTGTATGAGGAGGATGGCGTTTAACTGCTGTCTTCAAAATTATTCACACACAATAGCAGGATATAGATAAAGTTACTATTTGTGGGCCTTCTCATCTGTTGTAATCTCCAGTTTTCTCAGAATAGGCAATTGTTGTCTAACTCTTCACATATAAATTAAGTTCTACTCTCTCTAAAGTGCACTGAAAAGCTATACTTCAATTTAAATGGGCTAGGAATTGCCTTGTGTTATTAAGGCAAAATATGTTTTGTGATAAGAGGTTGAGAAATTTAGCTGCGGTTGAATTTTAAATTATTAGATGTTTGGCCAGTGTTCTTGGTAGTGATTTTTGTGGGAACAAGACAATTTTTTACATTCCAGTTATTTTCTTGGATCTTCTGTAAATTACTCTTTCTAAAACTAATCTAGACCACTCAACGTTTTTTCCTCTCGTTGACTTCTTATGTTTCCTTAGCTCTATTTTATCAGTAGTTGCAACAAGATGAAGCTCTTTAATACCCAGGCTTTATATATTGCTTTACATAACACCCTCCAGTCTTATATTCATGCTGCCTTCTCCACTTGTCAATGTATGACAGGAAAATAATGGTTACTTTTATAACGCACCAAAATTTGTTTGTTTTTCAGAGTAGTTGGCTATAACACAGTTATATGGGGAGTTTTCTGTCTTCTTATCAGTAATTCTTGACTTCCATTTAAATTAAAAAGGGCTTTGCAACTGCCTCAGTAAATTTTAAGTTGAAATGAAAGTTGTAGCTTGATAGCAACCTGTTCCAGTGGCGAGTAAGTGTTACCTGAATGTTTGAGCTCATCTGCTACTTGTACAATTTGGATAACGGTATGTACCTCAGCTTTACAAAGGTTTCTTTTTGTGTTTTGCTTTGATTGGTTATTTCAGCTTATCAGTGTAGGTTCCCAGTACAGCTGTGGCCGGGCTCAGCAGTCAGAGTTTCTGCTGATAGTGTCACGGGAAGTGAAAGGGGAAGAGAGATGCTTCCAGAAATGCTGCAGTGAGGTGTGTCACACCATTCTTTTTGCCCTCACGGTGATATGCTTGGCCTCCTTGCGTTTCTGCTGCTTTCAGATCATTCCACTTTTTTTCTGGATGTACAGCACATAGTAGTTTGTGTGTATTTGTGACTGGCTTTTATTTATATTCACGATATTTCATTACACATTATGAATGTCCACATTGTAAAAATAATAGAAAAACAACCGAACAAAAATCCCTCGGTTATTTAGTTCAAGGTTTTTCTTAGGGAGAGTTCTTACTTCCACAATAGCTTCTTTTCCTTAAATTTTCCTCCAAAATTAACAGCCTTTGATCAATACTTGTTAAGTAAGAGGTACAATTCAAACGTAAGGAGCCCTAAAAATACACCTTTGAGTTCAGTGGATCCAGAAGGGGACTTTTCTGGTAAACTAGGAAAATTATTATTTCATCCACCAAAGTTAAGTTCTGAGTTTGAACCCTTTTTTTCTGGTAACTCAGAACTTAACTCTTTTTTTAGGTGAATGAAAGATGTTAAAATTTGAATAACGAGTAACAGGAGTTTTTATATGTAAAATATGGAGGAGTGAGGGGAGAGCAAATTAGACAGTTTTAAATCTTGTGTCAAGTTGAAAAAACGTGCTGGGTGTTACCTTGGCTTTACTGTTTTGTTGTTTTGGGGTTTTTCCATCTTGGGAAATTTTCTTGAAATCCAAATGGAGAATCCTAGCTTCGTTAATTCTCTATTTTTTTCATCCCTCCTTTTCCCCTTGTTCTTCTTTTTTGATTGCTGTGTTACTTACAAATATTTGTGAGTTTGGGAAGGATTTTTTGCTCTCAGTAATGTTGGAGGCAGTTTCTGTTTCTTTAAATATCTGTGCTACACTTTGAAGTGTTGTATGTGAATTTATTTGGGAACCTGGTACTCTGTATTTTTTTTCATCAACAAAATGCCTGGAGTACTTGTTCTTTTTCTTGCAACATATATGGTTATTTAGTCTGAAAGATGAGTATAACATTATGAAGATAACATGATAGTGAAATGGCTTAATAAAAGCAAACCTTTGCTTGTGACTTTATATGGACACATAATCATGCAATACTAGATTTGAAACCCGGACTGTTACCCAGCCTTATAGCAGAATCTGCTTTCAATGTACCAAGCACTATCTGTTTCTTGCAGTTATATAGGTAACATTTGGAATGTGAAATGTGGGTGTTTCTTACTTCCGGCAACAGAGAAAGAATTGTGGCTTGTAAGTGATGTGTAGGGTACAGGCAGAATGATGTTATTCATGCATTCATGTCCTGGATAGCTCAAAGTAAAAGACAGCATTGTAAAATGGAAGGTGGGGAGGACAGTGAAGAAATTAATGCAGGTATAAAATAAAATAAAAATTATAATAAAAAAAATCTTTGAAGTCTGACTATTGCATTAAGAGACCTAAAATAAATACTCTTTCAGGCCTGGTGTCAGTCATCAGTGCTGAGTTTTAAGAGCTGATATGTATGTATCTTCATAAACTTTTGCAAATCCTTTGGGAAGGCAGAATAAATGCATTGTATGTTTAAAAGGCATAGAGTCATTTCTTAGATTCATACAACTTGATTCTGTAAAAAAAAATTGAGTGGACGATTTTCTTTGATTTTATTAGGTGATAGTATAATTAAAAATTTTGAAAGGACCGTTTTTTCAAGCTTTCTAGTTGAAACAAGGGGTTCACCACATCTGAAATGGAAGCAGTAATATTCAAAGTACAAGAATATTTAAAATAGAATTTGAGAATAATTGTTACAGAATTTACTTGGTTTTGAGGATTAGAGCATCACAAAATAGAGAAGAAAATTACTAGTGGTGAATAGGAAAGTTAGTTAAAATTAGTAACTCCAGTGGTAAGCAGAGGAAGAAGGAAGATGAAGAAGAAGAAGAAGAAGAAGATTGGGCTGCTGTTTGTGCAGGCTGGAGTGGTTATCTGAGATAGCAATACTGTTGCTGATTTGTCTGGTAAATATATCATATAGATTTTGAATCAATATTATTAAAACAATGCAGCAAATCTGTATAGGCATGTTACTGAAATGTGTCTGGTTTAGAGATCTGTCTCAGTTCAGTTAGGCATGAGATTAGTTCACTTCAAAAATAAGGTTCCTTATTATGAGACAGGAAATTCCTTCTTGTGATTTCTTTTCAGGAGAATTGTGATCTCTATTAGCACATCAAGCAATAACTATATTTCTTTTGATTTAATAAAAATAAAAGTAATGTTGCTTTCCCATTCTTTAACCCTTATGTCATGCAAGCAGTAATGGATCCTTATCTAATGAATTTTCTGTGATAAGTCGCATTGGCATTTTCCTGTGCTCAGTTCTCGTGCTGTTGGGGCTTACAGGGATGCTTAAATAGGATCACACTGCTTTAGTAAGGAGTGTAATGAAACAAGCCATGGAAGGAAAAAAACAATGCAGAAAAATAGATATATGTATGTATATGTACATATGCGTATATATATAAAAGCGTACGAATCTATGGAATTTACCATTTCACCATGTTATTTTATCCTTCCTTAAGTTCTTGGTAATTTAAGCTACATGAAGCAAATGTGGCTTCAGAACAAAAACAGTTTGACCTTTCAGAAAGTCTGAGAAACAGTAGGCTGGATAATCTGAAATCCTTTGACCTGTTCTTCATACCTCAGATTACTCTGATGTGTTGTGGCTTCTTTTGGGGTGTGGGATGGGGGTGGTAGTGTGGGGGCAGATGGACATGACAGGGATAGTCTTCCAGTTTATCAGCATCCTTCTTAAACTGTAGTCACCAATACTGGGAACAGTGAAGTGACTTTTGGAATAGGAGTGCTAAAACATATTTCTGATCTCAGTTCCCGACAAAACAGTTCAGTTCTAATCTGCAATCATTTTCTATTGTTTCTTTTTCTGCCATCACCCTTGTTGTTGATCATTTCAGAAAGCTACAATGACATTTCTAGCATACAGTTGCTACTATGCAAATGCTACATTTTTGACTGCACACATATCAAACTGCTTATGAGAGTATTGTGAGTTGGAGTTTTGAGGAACTTGGGTCTCATTCTGCAAAAGTGACTTTATCAGCTGTTCAGTAGTGGCAAAACGTCATTTGATGTTTTGCAGTCAGCTAAATTGATAGTCCTATCCAACTGGCTAAAAATATTCAATCTGCCATGTCTCCTAAAAAAAGACTTCCGTGCAATACATTGATTTACATGATTGGATTATGAAGAATTTGTTAGTAGCTATCAGCTGAAGACCTGTCAACCTGGTTGAAGCAGGATTGATGATTTGGCTGATGTTTGGGTCTTGTATGGTATCTACTTTCAGAGAGGTCATTTGTTTCTTTAGAGTGTCAATAAGTAAAGAAGTATTTTTCCTTCTGGTAGTTAACATAGCTTACCTGATAACTAGTCCTTGCCATTTTCCAAGAAGAAGAGTCAACTGTATATTAATTAAATCGTATGCTTGAATTCTTCAAACTTCAGAGAAGGTGAATTTTGAGTGGCTTTATTTAAATATGTATGCAATTTTTTTTAATGTTTTCTAGCCTTTAAGTGGGTTAAAAATGTTGTTTAATGTCCTACCTTTTACCTTAATAATTGACACAGTTACCGTATTTGTACAAAATGGTTTATAATTGCTATATAATGTATAGTGTAAACTTTGTACCACTTTGTTGGGTTTAAAGCAACTTAATTGCTTTTATTTTCTGAAAATCTGTGCATATTTTTTTGTTGATAGGAAAGACAACCAACAAATCATCTTAATATACAAAGTAAATTTGAGTTGATTTTCCAGCTTTTCAGTAGACTTTCTTAGTCCATCTTGTGCAACTAGTTACTCTCTGGGGTTCATGATTCTGTGTTGCACAAATACCTTACGGTGCAGACTGCAGAGTATTCATTGTGAAAGAGTAGCTGATTTAACATCTCAAGGTAAATAATGTCTTTATATCCATTGGTGCTTCTAGAAAACCTGGGTGTTTGTAACTTCATTACACAGTTTTGGTTGAAAAAATGTCTTTGATGATAATTTTTGCCTGTGTTCATTGCTCTTTATATATATATTTTGCAGAACTAGAGTGATGTTAGAAGAGGAAGAGGCAGGGAAGGTTTCTGGTGATCACATTCAGTGTAGTTAAAGTACGTAATTTGAGAATGATGAATTTTGATGGGCAGTGCTGCTCATGGAAAGCTGAGCCTTGTATGCTGTAATATCATCAGGCTCCAAAAATTTTTGGCAGTGCCTAGGCCTGACATCAAGTTGATTCATTATGTAGACACACTGCCTACTACTCTTTGTAGACATTGACTCTGTCCATCTGTAGAAGTGCTTGCTTGGCTGTCTTAACTGCAGTCCAGGAACATCTGAACATCTCTCTCCTCTCCATAGAAAGTACAGTGAGACTTTGTTTTCTTCTAACAGTGCTATATGGAAGCTACTTTTCACCTTGGTCTAACTTCAGTTTTTGTTGGGGGAATAATTTTATCCCTTATGTGCAAACTCTGGATCAGGATTTCATCTTGGCTTCATCTTTCATGCTTTAACAAATCTTTTACTCTCTTTGGTGTTCTGCTAGACTAAGGGTAGCACACTATTTGTCTTTACAGAGGTAACTGCAGTGTTTAGAAAAATAAGTTAGGCCTTTTCTATGTGGCCATTTCTAGAGCGCTTAAATGGTACAGTAGAAATTGGGGAATAGGGCAGTCTTATTGTATATGTGTGGTGATTTGGTAGATAGATTAAATATAGTGTGGGTAATGACAAATTGACACAGTGTATCTGTGCAACAGTTGTATTTTTAGGATTTTGATCTGTGTCAGTAGATCTGACATTGTAAAACATACATTATCTTGTTGTGCTTTTGAAATAAAACTTTAAAATAAATGAACCAGCTACATCTGAATTGAATCTGGCTTGGAAAGGCAGGCAAGCATGTAAAGCTTCTAGCATATTAGGTAAGTGTATTGTGTGTAAGGTAAGACAATTTCTGCCATTTGGTAAACATGCTGCATAAGAAGTAGTAGTGATGTTGAGTATATTCTTCTTTCTCAGTAAATTGTCATTTATCATTCAATGTAGAGACTGTAGAAACTTGTAAATATGTCACATTTCATTATACATGGCTTCTGCTTGTAGCACTTCCTTGATTAACTTCCTTGTAGCAGTACGTATGAATTTCAGATGTTAATCTTGATGTCCCACCATACCGTGTCTTGTTGTTTTCCAATCAAATGCAAATATTGTGTTTGTTCATTCAAAATATGTTTTAATAGAAATACCATTATTCTGTAAGTACTGATGGGTATCCCTTCAGGCTAAAGAGGATCCTGCATGCAGCCATTTACATGTTAAATCATGCCACGTTAAGATACTGCATATAAACTTTAGAAATTAACTTTGGAGGATAGGAAGGTTTCTAGTAAATAACAGAAACAGGGAACAGGCTACTTCTTCACTGGCCTGCCTCCAGAGTCTTTTCTTTCACAGTGAATCATTAATTCTGTAACTGTTTAAAAATAACCTGTGTGTATCTTATCATCAGAGTATGTATTGTCAATGTATTTGTCAGCATCAGAACGTATTTGCATTGAAGTGCAGAATCATGCTTCAGGCACAGCCTACAGTCTGAACCGTGAGGAATGTTTGTACTAATCATGAGACTTTATGGAATTTGTTTTATGTGGGGATACAACTGACTTTTTTTTTAAATTTCATCTTTCAGCTGGTCAGTATTGGTTCTTCCTATAACTACGGCAATGAAGATCAGGCTGAATTTCTGTGTGTTGTCTCAAAGGAATTGCATAACACTCCTTATGGCACAACCAGTGAACCCAGTGAAAAAGCAAAGGTGAGTTACTAGGCACTGGACTAAAGAAATTGTGTTGAATTGAGTGGGCTACACAAGTCATGATAGATCTACCTCTGTTGTAGACTATTATTTCATTGTCCCCCCCATTTTTTCCCCCCTTGTTCAAGACTAATAATGATTCCCTGTCCATTGTATGAGGGACTGTAAATGGTACAATCAGCATGCATTTGTTATGCATGCCCAAATTATTTAAATACAATGCTCTGTACTTTTTCAGGACCTGTTTTTTTTCAGGTATTGGCAAATACTTGCTCTTTACAGCTGAGAAACTTGGTTTTGTTTATTATTCAACATATAACACTGGTTCAGTTAAAAACTGTTTTTCTTGCTTGGCCTCTGCTGAAGAAATCTTACTGTTGAGAATGGAACTTGAAAGATGCTATCTCTGTAAAAGTCATGTGCAATAAAATGAGGGTACTTGTTAATGCTTCTAGGGTTCTACCAAGTTTAATTTCTGTAACCAGCTTTATAATAAGATTGTCATGGGCACAGTATCTTAGCATTTTACTCAGCTGTATTTCAGAATTTGTACAAAGGAAAATGTAAAACCACAGCTGACTAATCATAAGGCAGAGCAGTTCTGTAATGTAAGTGTACTCAGAGTCATGAATGGTGAACAGCTTTTATCATTGTATTGCTGCTTTGTATGAGGAGATGACTACAGACAAACTGGATACATCTGTAGTTGTCTAAAAAGCTTTTGATTTCCTTTATGTAGATGGAAAACAATTGATAAATCATCAAAGCTTGCTTTTTCAAAAATCACCTTCAAAGAAATTGGTTTTGAAATAATGCTAAGAATGGGTCTGAGGTCTCAAATAGATAAAACTTCATTACTTTCTATGCTTATGCAGCTACACATATGGAATAATTTTATAATTTGAACTATAGAAGTACTCTAAGCTGTATGTTGGATTCCTAGCGAAACGAGTAATTTAAGTCCATCACTGTTGAGATAAAGCTTCCAAAGAGTTGTAGAGGATTAATGTAGCTGGGGGTAAACACACACACACCACCACAATGAAATAATCGTGACACTGGGTAAGCCATGACTTACTCTTTCAAAACCCTAGTTAAGGTCTGGTTTTGCCAGGATGCTTGAGGAAGACTGTGAAAGTTGACATGTTAGAGGTGTGTGGTAATAATTTAGGGCTGAGATATCTACCTGAAATAAAAAGTAGAATTCTAGTGCCTAATCAAGATCTTCATAAGGAGTGGTAGTGCATCTCTAGTAGTTGCCAGAATTAAGTTGCATCCTTGATGTAATAGAAAATATGGGTCAAAAATAAGTGTTAACGACAAAAACCAAAAGCTAGTTGAGACTGCATTACAACTGTGTAAATGGAGTAGCGCTAAGAGAGGCTGTCTTAGACGTCTTCATTAGTGTGCTGCTTGGTCATTATTTCAGAGAAGAGAGCAGAGCATCATTTGACCACTGTGATGAATAGTAATTACTGTTAATTTTTGTTGGAGGTTCCCTCCTTTTGTCCTGGAAGAGTTAAGCTGTTCCTAGCAATTAATAGGCGATACATGAAGAATAATTCTATTATATATTAAGTTTCTCAAAGATCATATTTTTGTATATAGGTATATGTTGTGACCGGGAAAAAAAGGAAAAATCATTTATTTTTTTCTTGAGAGGTTTCTGACAGCTGTGTTCAGGGGTCTTGACTTTGGGAGATGTTGTCTCCATAGTTCCCTCTTAGCAAGCATTTTCCTCTCGCCTCGGTAGTGTCCGACTTGGTCTTCATGAAGTTCATATGATTGAAATTCTGGTATCCACCTTTATATACAGAATAATATGTTCGTGTACTGGGACTGACTTACAAGAAACTCCTCCTATTACTTTTACAGCAGATTGAGTTAGAGAAGGAAAAAAAACCAAACTGCCAATATGTATTTTTTATTGACAAGCACTTCAGTTTTAGTTAATAGTCCTGGATTTTTAGAATGGGAGAAAGTATCTTCTGATAGCCATCTAATCATGCTTCATCTTCATTCCTTCTTAGGGACTTTTTTCTTGTGTTTTCTTTTTTTAGTTAACAGCATAATAAGTTATAGACAACTTCTGTGTAACCTTCTAATACACCTAAACAAAGAAAATTCATCTTAAATGGTTCCATTGGCTTTTACTGGTAGCCATGACACAACCAAAAGATAAGCTGTATTCCCACAAGCAGTATTCTCTTTCAAACCACTTTATGGACCTGACTGTTGGCTTCTATCTGCTGACTTCAGGATGTTTGGAAGAGGAAATTGTCATGATATCTGTTACGTTCCTTCTTGAAATGGTCAGCTGTCATACTTTTTTATATAAAGAGTGGAGGTCCCAGGTAAAAGTAAATAAATGTCATTGCCACATGCTTCAGGTGTAAGTGGAATTTACTTTTTTGCAGCTCTGACTCACTTGCAATCTCTTCTTTTCCCTTCCTTCTTCTATACGTGCTGCATGCTGCATGACACTCAGAGTGAGGATGAAGAAACGGATTACGATATGAATGACTCAGATTAAGTGTAAATGTCATGGTGAGCACTAGCTGCCCTAGGATTTTAACCAGATTCTTTTCTGCCCCATCCAATTCCCACCCCCACTAGTGCTGTCCTTCAGCTAGTCCTGGTGGTGTGTGTGTGTGTGTGTGTTTGTGATTATAGTTGTGGCATGGTTGGCAAAGGTAGAATTTGTGTTCTGGATATTGCTTCTTTGACAGAATAATTAGTGTTGCTTTTATAAACTGTACTGTGAGTAGTACCTTAAAGCTTTGATGAGAAAGAAAGTTCTTAATGTAGATTCTAGGGCCAGAATTGCTTTTTATTCATTCATTTCTTTCTCATTTTATGTGCACCACCTTTTCTGTCAGATAGGTTTTTTACATGTAGAGGCGTGTGATACAAACTTACTGTATACATTTTCAGTAAATGTCTGATTTGGCAATAATTTAACAAACTTGATTGAAGTGCAGCATAGTCCAAAGGTGGTCTTAACTGATAATTTTGAAATAAGGATTTTCTTAGTAAAGATGCGGCAAATATAAGTAAATAGTGTGATCTTGGTGCTGCAGTGGTATTTATCACAGGAAACAACTCTGGGGAGGGATCCTTTCCGCTGTAGTTTGACATCTTATTGAAGATCAAGTTACATTAAAAGTCACAAGTGGAAGAGCACAAAAAAAGCTGCATCTGAAAAAACAACTTAGGCACTTTTCCTAATGTGTCTTTAAGTACTATTCATATTTATTCCACTCTCTAGTTTCTAGAAGATAACATACATTGAATTTTCAATGGTATGATGTGGGTGGTCACTTGAGCCTGTATAAATTGAAGATATTTACCATCGCATGAGATGAAACTTTGGCTTCTCACCTATACACCTGACCTTTTTAGCTGTAAAGCAGCCTTAACACTTATCTCTGAAGTTTGGACGATGCTGTCAGATGGCGTGATTTTTGAGGTTGACTTGTGCAAGGCCAGGATCATCACTTAATGTTTCTTGTGGGTCCCTTCCAGCTCAGGATATGCTGTGATTCTATGAAGTCACTGCACATGGCTGAAAAAGAACCTATATTATTTTCTGAAATGATGCATACAGAAGCTACTGCTTTTGCCAGCTCTTCAGGAATGGCTGAAAGGAATCAATCGAATCTAAAGCTTTATTGAAACAAAGTAAACTGGCACTTTGCTGGAATTGAATGTAATATTCTTAAGCTGCCTGAGAGGCAAGCAGTCCTTAAAACACATTTCTAGCGGCAGCAGCCTTATTTTGAGTGGGAAGAAATAGTTTTCTTGTTCTTTTGCCTAAGAAACAATCACACTCAGGCCCCTAGAATATGAAAGTTCATTCAGCATTGTTTAGAATTTTTAAGTCACCTTTGGATCTGGTGCACCAATATGGAAAATAAAACAGAAATATGAAAATAAGGAAAATTCTCTATACAGCAGATCTGTACTAGAGTTGGTACAATCCCCAGTATCAGTACAGATTGGGTGATAGATGGATTTACTGCAGCATTGCAGAAAACTTGGGCATACTGGTGGGTGAAAACCTGAATTTGAGCCAGCAATACTTGAAGACTAGAAAGCCAGTTATCCAGGACTGCAGCAAAAGATGCATGTCCAGCAGGTCAAGGGAAGTGATTCTCCCCCTCAACTCTATTCTCATTAAATCCCCCCTGGAATGCTGCATTCAGCTCTGGGTTTCCCAGTACAAGACCTGTGAGAGTGGGTCCAGAGGAGAGACACAAAAATGGCCTGCAGGCTAGAACACCTCTCCTGTGAAGACAGGCTGAGACAGTTGGGATTGTTAGGCCAGGAGAAGACAGCCCTAGGGCCGACTGCATTTCCAATGCTTAAAAAGCCTTATGAGAAAGATGAGAAAGGACTTTTTTACCAGGGCTCATGGTGACAGGACAAGGGGTGAGGTTTTTAAACTGAAAGAGGCTAGCTTTAGATTGGATATAATGATGAGCATATTCTTTACCGTTAAGGTGGTGAGACACCTGGCACAGGTTGTCCAGAGAAGCTGTGGTTATTCCATCACTGGAAGTGTCCAAGGCCATATTGGACAGGGCTTGGAGCAGCCTGGGACAGTGGAAGGTGTCCATGGCAGGGGTTTGAATGAGATGATCTTTAGGATCCCTTCCAACCAAACCCACTCTTTTGAGTCTATGATTTCCCTTTCAGTAGAGGTGAAGGTTACAGAAGAAGCATCAAGAAAAGTGTGTTAAAATATTGCCTGATGTAATAGAATTTTCTGCTTTATGTTAGGATTACTGGTTCAGTAAAGTGCACAAAGTTCAGCGTCCAGATCTGGCTCAGCTTTATCTTACTGCATGTGTTCCTGATGCTACATAAAATAGTTCTAAGGCTATTAATCTTGCAAGTACTTTCCCAGGAATGAATAAACTCAAATACTTCATATTAAATCGGAAATATTAACAAAATTAATGGATCCAGTATTATTTTCTAGTTGCACAGGTATTTATTTCAGCCATGTTTTTGTCTCTGATGGATATGGTTTCACTTACTGACTCCATTTACTGCATCAGACTGTTATCCTCTGTTGTGGACGTCTACTCCAGCACTTTGTTCTCTGGTCTGACCGACAGCAAATACTTGGGGAAGGAGTTTAAGTATGAAGCATTTATGATATCTGCTCCTGATATATTTCCCCACCTTACAGTAAAACTCAGTCTGTGAATTTTTTTCTTCAAGCCTTCATCTAGGTCATTTTATGGAAGCTACAATGACACTGTAATACCATGACTTGGTATCAGTGGCACTATCTTCTGTAAGTTTATCTAGGCCCTTTGGCATGTATTACACAAGCAGTTGCTGAGTAATTTACAGAGCCTGGTTGTTCCCCACAGAATTCACTTATCTCTTTCCTACAGTTTCATATGGATGCTTTTTACTTAGTACACGTAGTCATGTGTAACATTCATGAATTACCTTCATGAAATAAGAGGGTTTTGCTTCTAAAATGTACCTTAAAGTGTGATATGACCAGTGGAAAACGTCTATTTGTATTTTGGAAATTTTTCAAAATAGTTGCGCTGACATCTGGCTTTATAACTTCAAAACAATAATGCTGAATTTGAAATGAAAAAGAACTTTGTATGCACAAAGCTAGATCCAGGTGTAGGAGGGAGTACAGTGAGCAAGTGATAAAGTAGATTTTTAATTTTTTGAGCTAACACCACACTGCCTCTGAACTGTCCCTGAGCTACACAAATGGTAATGGGTGTTTCATGAACTCCAGCCTTTAAGAAATCCCATGGAGTTGGGCAAAGCAGGTGAGACCTTGCTTGTCTTCAGTCACTATTGTTTAAATGGCCATTTAAACAATATTAAAAGGAAACCAGATATCTCAGATTTTAAAATTTAAAACCATACTTGAAACTGTTGTGTGAATCAGCTGCCAGCCTTTACCCTAAAAGCACAGAGATTGAAGTGTTTATGTGTGCTGGCAGATTCTGTGGGCTGGAATCTGCTACTGAGTGTTTGTTGTAACATCAGGCTACACAAAGATCATAATAGAAGGAAAATCCATCTTGAGAGAAGCTCTGCCATTGTCCGGGGATCGTGCCTTTGCTTTCTTTCAGCTTTTGAAATAAAGAGCCCTTCCCTATGCTAAGAAAATTACCAAGAACCAAAAGAAAATGAAGTATCATAGGACTTTTACTTACAGATTAACATTCTTAAGTACTTATGCTCAGTACGTTTGAAGCTTTGCTTAATGCATTGTTTGCCTTTTGTCATGATTGGTTCTACAGCCTACTGACACAGTTCTAGAGTACTGTTCCGCCCAACAGTTCACCTCAGTATTGCTGGTTGTAATTCAGTTTAGAGCAGCAACATTAAAATATAGTTGCTTGAACAGTCAGTCCTAAGACTTGGATCCTTTCCTCTCTGGAGGAGACAAAATAAACTGAAACAGAAAAGGACAAAAAATAGTAAAACTGGAAGTAAAATGGACGTTGTTGATTTAAATCTTGCTAGGTTGTACTTGGCCTTTAAAAACGTCTTGCATCAGTGCACCCAGTGTGACATTTCTGCACATTTTGATTTGCTAGTTCATGTTTTCAGTACTAATTTATGGAACACAGTTAGCATCTGAAACTTCAGAAGGTTAAGGACGTTTTTCTGGAACAGGAAAAATTAAGATTAAATTCAGTTCCTAGTAAAGTACACAGGTTAATTTACACATAGGACCTCAGGATCTTCTGAACTAAGTTGAGGCACAATGGCTTATTTTTTGCAATTGCCAGCTCTTAAGTCTTATTAATGTATTAATGATTTATTTAATAATACTCAATTCCTAGCAGTGTTTTACACCTGTTTTAATGGTATTTGATAGTAGACATTGTACATATCAATCTGTCTTTTTTCAGCTTTAAAGCACAGATCCCAGGAATTTCCTCAAACCAGGTCCCTGACACATTACCAGTTATTTTTAAAGTAGTCATTATGTTGCTCTTTGATCTCCATGCTTTAGGAATGACATTGAGCTAATCTTCATTTATAGAATTTTTATTGGTCTATTTCAGATTTTGCAAGAACGAGGTTCCAGGATGTGAAGACAGTATTGAACGGTGACAATTTTTTTCTTTATTCGAAGATGCAGTGAATTGTCACACTGAAGAGGCTTGGCTGCAAAAGAAAAAAATCTGATTTAGACAATTTTCTGTTGATCTGGGTTCAACCATATTTGCCTATAAGCTGGTGTCAACTTCTGGAAGCATTGCAAGATTACATAATGGGAATAGATGGTGTGGGAATGTGTGTTAAGTCTTGGTTGTAGTGCATGGTTGTGCTTTCTTGTTGGCTTATTGACACTGGTCATTTGAAAAGAAATGACCATGCACTCATATTTTCCTTGGAGACATGTAGCACTTAATGCCTGGTGCTGGATGACCCAATGTTGATCAGTTTGGAGACCTTTTCCTACTAATCATTGTAAACCTTAAAAGGACAATGTAATTGGTGCTACACACACATACACTTAGACACACATGCACACACACACACACACACACACACACAAATGTTACAGCCCAGAAACGCAAGTATTTGGGCATATGTTGTTTCAGAATCAGTGTCAGCCCCAGTTGACTGTATTATACTGCACATTCCTTATGGTTCTGTGACATAATCTATTATGTAATAACAGCCTAGAAGATCAACTGAAACTAGCATGTGTAAAAGTTACACAACAGAGAAAAGGTTTCTCTGAAGGGTGTATATATTGACTGGATGTATAGCTTATTTCAATACCCAAAGGGAAGACTAAATTCAGAGAAAATGGCCTTCCTCTGAGTTATTCTTGATGTTCTCTCTGTTAAACAGTCTCCTGCAAAAGTTACGCTCCAGTCCTGGTCACATGCTTGAAAGTGGAATCAAAATTCAGTTAAAATGACCAACTGAACATTCTGTTTCTTTGGAGGTGTTTGTACTCATATGTGTGTTTCTGCTTCTATAAAATGCCTATAAGCATTGAACTGTGGATTAGGGTAGAGATTTTTCTAGAGCTGAAGGTTTTACAGAAATACAGCTGGCTAGTCCTAGGTCCCTATCTCTCTATGACTTGGCTTAAAATCAACCTTAGTGTGAACATAAACTCCATCCAGTTGAAAAACCTGATTACTTTGGATATTCAGGATCCCTGTGATCAGCCTTTCTCTTTCTATACAGTTTCAGCTATGCAGTTAAGAACAGTGTTTGAACAGAATGTGGTGCAGCTTTGTTAGTTTGTCCTTGATAAAGGCTAATACACAAGACACACACTATGTTTTGAGCAAAATCTTTAGCACATCTTTAAAACACTTTACAAAATGGACAGTATAAAACTTGGCTTCATTGACTCATGGAACCAGTGGAAGGGAGTTTCAAAAAGCTACAAGATGGTTTTAAATTCTAAAGACATCACAGTTTTCATTCTTAGTAATTTCAGAATTTATGCATATACTGTATACTGATTTTCAAACACCCAGGGTCTACTTTATTTTTAATTATTATTTTATTTTTTAAAGGACTTCGACATTGATAAAAGTTTGGCAAAACAATTTGTAAGAAACATTTCTACTAAACAGATTAAGCAATGGGCTAAATGTTTTGTCCGTGTGCCTAATGCTTGAAAGGATTTGTAATGCATTTTGTGACTTGGATGTGGTCTGCACGGGAAGCTGCTGGCCTCTCCACAACACATACAATTTTTGTCTTTTTTTAAGAAGTTAAAACTGAATTTAATTTACTAAAACTGTAATTGTGTAGGGGGGAAATGTTTATACTTTTATACTTTTTTAGGTACCCATATTTTATCAGCTTAAATTGAGCACAGAGATGTCCCCTAAATAGTGACGGATTATCTTGTGTATCTGAAAATAAGCATAACAATTGTCTGTGTTAACTGCATATTAAAACATTTCCTCTGCTGCAGTAGTCACTGTGTTTTTAAGCAGTATGACTCCACCAAGATCTCTGAGCTCCCCGGCTCATTGCAGCCAATTGCAGCCAACCATGTTACTAGTTGTTTTCTTGATGTGCTCTACAGAGTAATTCAGCATTGATCTAAGTGGATTTTAATGCCTAAAATACCAGTTTTACACTGATCCTTCTGAATCAGCATTTCTGTTGCCTCTCTTATTAAATCCAAAAAGGACAGACTATTTAATAAAGTGAAATTTTCCTGAATGACATCGGCAAAGCATGAGTAACAAACTGAGCAAACCGAACAAATTTTGAGTATGTAAAAGAGTGGTTTTTTCTAAGTATGGGGGTTTTTCCCCAACAGAATATTTTCAGTTTTAAAACCTGCTTCTATGCTGAGATTACCTGCAGTTTAGTTTATATTGTATCCCTGCCATAGCTAATTTTAGGGAAATGAGTGTTTAATAATTTTTTGCACTTTGTTTCCAATATCTCACAAAGATTTTAGGAAGGAAAGAAAAGAAAGAACTTTAGTTGGCAGGTACCTTGTAAATTATTTTAAATACACTGTCGTTTGAGGCCACCTGAACTAACTACTTTCCTGTTCTTGCTATTGTCATTATTGCTTTAATTTTTGTGATCATGCAGGACTTTCAGATAGATGAAAACGCTCTCTTCAGCTTTTTTCAAGGCATTAAGAATTTATCCCTAAATAAATTTTGTTTCTTTTTGTTTGACTGTTGCAGTTTCAAATAGAGTAATGCAAGGTAATTGCATTAGAGTCCAATCTCCATGACCAGGCTTGGCAAACATTGCTTCATCTGTTAAGCTCTTGCAAGGAGGAAGCAATGTACCTATACAGTTAAAACTGGATTCCTTTGTTCTTTTTCTGCTGTTTAGAGAGTACCTACCTGAGAATTGCCTGTGACTCTGCAGAGCTGAGGGGTTCACTATCAGGCTGGAACTGCAAAGCTGTACTGCAGACTGCTTGAACTTAACTGTGGACATACACAGCTCCTCTGTTGTTTAATCAGAACAGTATTCCAGGTTAGAACTTCAGATCCTGCGCTTGAACAGATCATAGCAGAAGGAATAAAACAGGAAAGGAGAGAGATGGAATTCCTTAAAGACATTTACATGACAAACTTCTTGCAAAACTTGTTTAAAAACAGAAGTTCAAATTTGCTGTAGCAATTTCTTACTTTGAGTTAGGAGACAGCATATTATTTGCCTTAGGTTTTCTCAGAAGCTATTTTTTCCTTTATTGGAGATGGTATTTTTATGTTACATGCTTTTTACTTCTTCAAGCAGCAGGTGAATCAGAATTTGTCTGCAATGAACAAGTAATTCTGAGGCCTCAAAGACATGGATGTCACATGGTCCATAATAACTATCCAAATGTATACTCTGAATCAGCAGCTCCCAGCCCAAAGGTTACCTGGGATTTTGTCCTATTTACTGTGGGATTTCCATGGATTACCGTTAATTGCATGTTTTTAATCCCAAAGTAATTTAATTGTGTGTCAAAGATTTGATTGAATTTAGAAGCTTTTTTTGAATCTTTACTAAAGTTTCCATCAATACAATGGTATACTCATAAAAGTTGAAAAATGTGCTGTTTTTTTCAAACTCAGATTTCTTGTATTGATAAAAGTTCCTTTCATCCTTCATTGTAGCATTAGGAGAAGATATTTCTTAAAAAATGAAGCTCAGTGAATCCATCTGACTTTTTTGGTTTGAGATTTTCTTTAGACACTAGCTGTGTAGCTCCATTTCTAGCAATGTGAATGCACAGTTATGATTGATTAGAAACAAGACTATTTCCTGCAGATTCAAAAATGGAATCAATCTCCTCTTTTTCTGAGAGAGGGGTATTTTTGGGGTTTTTTTCAGGAGAAAAATGAAAACTGGCAGATTACAATAGTTGCAGGCATGCAACTAAGGGAACAAGTCTGCTGAGTATGGTGTTAACACTATCAGAAAAGTGCTTCTCATAACAGAACGCTATTCTGTGAATGTCTGTTGAAGTTGTTGAGAGTTGTCAGTCTCTGTTTAAGCTGTAGAGAGCTCCCACCAGCAAATTAACACACATTAGTTACAAATTTTATTAATATTACAAAAATGAACTTGGAGTGCAAAAATGCAATAGTATCTGGTTCAGTGGAATTAAATAGAATCCAGATAATAATTACCCAGGTATACTGGAATGTATTCCTTGGGAAATACTGGGAGAAGAGTAAACTTCTTCTGGGCTTTTTGAGGAAGATGGAAGTCAAATGAAAGCCTGAAGTCTGGGGTTTTGTTCCCTTAAGATGTGATAAAATCAGAAAGTGCCATTCTCCTATTTTTTATTCTCTCTCACCTCATCAAAAGTTTCAAGTTCTTCAAATTAACTTTTTCAATCAGCCCTTGAGCTGTAGGTCTTTGAAAAGAGATGAAATTTTGTTATTCCTTTAACAGTGTCTGTTATCTTAAGAGAGTAAGGTTAAAACTTGAGTTGCCATTGGAGAAGTGTCTTTTCTAATACAACAGTTTTGAAATACTTAAGCCTAAGGATGATGCCTGTTACTTTGTTGTAATTTAGACTGCAGCTGTCTCCAGTTTTGAGGACAATCTTGGGATCTTACATGGGGCTTTGTGTAGAAATAGTGATTGTTTAAATAGTATGAATATTCAGTTTAAAAAAAACCCCGAAAGGCTCTCTGAACTCAGTCATGCAAGTTTTCCTTTGTTTCACAAAAATCAGGAGCTGTCTTTAAAGGCCTCTTAATGCACAGAGGCTTTAAAGGGCTAAATAGATCTTGTCCAGTTTGCCTAAATGACTTTCAGAAGGAGCTCTCCATTTTCAGAGCAGAAATGCTAAGGGCTAAAATGCTTTCCAGGGCTAGTTTGAGGTTCCAGAGACATACAATATCTAAAAAACAACTAGTCTGTTTTCCTTTCAACTCATGGACTCTGAAATAATTTTTACAGATGTCTGAACCAATTGCAGATCTAAGTGTTCCTATATGGCTTGGATTTTCAGTATCCAGATTGGATAAGGGCACACTAGAGAAGGCAGTACACCTACCCTCCACTTCATTATTACCTTGGCTGAAATCTATCGACTTTTATGAACAGCACTGGCAATAGAGAAGCTTTGAGGAAGGTTCTGCCCCAGGAAATTGTCACAGAATATTTCTTTGCAACTTAGTTGACCTTTACTTTAGTGATGTCTACCAAGGCATAAACTTCTCAAAAGTTCAGTGAGTAGATACTGCTGCCAATATAGCTTTCTAGAGGCATCAGATGGTTCTCTTCAGGATGTTGTGTCTTAGTAAGTACTATAATGAGAGAAACTTTTTTTAAAGGTATTTTGCTACTTTGGGGGTGAGTGGAAGGGGAAGAGGTTCTGTGACAGTGCTCTCCTTGCCTTAGAAAGCTGAGCCTGAATTTTGATGTAAGACCTGTTGTGATTTTGAGGCCTCATAATCTGAAATGTGTGAAGAGTAAGAGTAAATGTATTTATTGTGTACATGATTCTTGCTACTCTTGAAGATTTTCCAAAAGCTTATGCACAACTTTACTCACATTAACTTGGCTCATGTGTACTTGCTAGAATGAAGAAAGTGCCAAGGTGCTTGTAAAAGGAATGTTACCAACCTCTCTACTGGAACTGAAACAAGATCATCAAACAGAAGGAGTATCAAATGGCAGCTTTTTCCACCTGCTTCTGCCCTTATCCTTACCTCAACTTAGCTATGAGAAATCAACTTCCTATGCACTCTTTAGGATCACCTACCCAATTCAACAAATGTTCTTTTTTTTTAAGCTTTTCCTCCAAATCACTGGTCTCAGAATTAGTTGGGCATCACCTGTTTGTGCTTATACCCAAGTGGCCATACTGGCAACGTGTTATTTCCTGGATAGTGGATTAGCAATAACACTTTATTTTGTGCCAGTTCACTATATCTGAAGTGTTCTTACTGCAGCAAAATTTGAGTTATGATTTGGTTTTAATGCATTTGCATTAACCAAAACTCATAGCACAGACACAGACAAGAAACTGAATTCAGGGAAATTTCCCTGGAAAAATATCTGCTAGGGCTTCCCAAATAATTTGAAGATGGTTACAGTTAACCATCACTTTCAAAACAAATGAAATGTGTATGGGTATTTTTTTAACTTCCTTTTCATAACACTAGTGTATTGTAAACTGCATGGAATAAACCTGGTTTTTCCCTTTTAAAGTGTGATGTCTTACATCTGTCTTTTCTAAATGCACTAGTTGATATTAATAGTGTCATATCCTGTGAGAATTCCTAGTTTAGCACTTCAGATGTAAAATGTAGTTACATATTTGTGTAGTGATTCAAAGCATTAATGCTTTCTCCTTTGTAAAGGAGAAGTGTCCTTTACTGCTGCCCCAAAAAGCTTTGTCATGAAAAAGTTAAGTCTATTCAGATATATATCAGTTGGGAAATTATTTTCCTTTGCAGTTGCTGTGACATGCTGATTATTGTAGGAGGAAGTAGTTGTCTCTTTTATGGATATATAATCACATGAAAAAGTTTCAAGTAATCACTTTGCTTACCTTTTCTTTTGTACAACTCAAAAACCACCCTGCCTAACATCAAAGATCCTAGAATCCACTACTTTGCTTTTTAATATAATTGCTTCCTTTGGTTGAAAAACTAAGCTAATGGAAATTGATGCTTTGTAATAAGGCAAACATATAAGTTGCAAAGATAGAAATGGCTGAAGGAAGTAAATTATTTAACTACAAAGTACAGGTTGTTGAAATTATCCAGGAAATTTGACAGCTGTGTCCTCTGTAACTATAGAAAAGTTTATAATTGAATATTAGTATTGAGAAGACCACTGGGCAGCTCTTATTTGCTGAACTGCTCATAAGAATTTGAGAAGCTAGGACCCATGATTTTTAAATTCCTAAAGGCTCTGTAGTTACAAATGAAGTGAATTTCATCTTAACAGTTTAGTCGGTTTTAAGTGCAAAGCACATTCTATATTTCCTTGTATATCCAGCAACATCAGTAAAATTGTTATTTTACTAAACCAATTTGCTGCATTTAATTGCACTTAAATTTTTCTAAAATAAGTGCTAAGAACAAACACTGCTGTAGTAATCAAGTACAGAAATTACAGTAATTAAGTAATCAGTGTGTGCATCTGTATTTTCATCAGACTGTCCTACTAAAAGTATTGATATTTTAGAGTCAGCCAGCATGACTTTCAACCCAAATTCCTATTCTACATATGTTGTTGCAAATGTTTTCACCATTTAGGAAAAATGAGAGCACAAAAGGGACAAGTGTCTACCCTGAACTAGAAACCAGGTTATAAAGGGGACACAAATGACCAAGTCATTAGCAGCCTGTTTGGATATTTTATAACATCTAGGGTTCATTTGGCACTAGTTTTCCTTTCAGTGGGAAGTTTAACTTCAGAAAGATGAAAATGATCCTGCAAATTCTCCTTTTAGGGTGCTGTTCATCTTTCCGTGTGCTGAAATCTTGCCTGATAGTCATATACACATGGCCCATATATATATGACATTCTCAGAGACTGTAATGTGTACAATTTCATGAGAGAGATCCTGTAAGGCAGCTGTTAACAGCTTCCACTGCTTTTCGTAATGCCACTGGACTTGTATGGAAAGTTACACAGGGGAGTATGTGTTTATCCTCGTCTACAGTGGGCATTTGCTACTGGTGAAAGGTTTCTTAGGTAGAGTGATATTCAGCATGTATTTTGATTAGGGCTGATTGGAATCTAGGTGATTATTTATTGAAATAGTCAATTCTGGAGTTCTGAAGAAATAATTTTGAACTTTATTACTACACAGAACATTGTTCAAGTAACATTGACACAGACTAGCACAAGGCATAGCTAGGCAGCGGTTTCAGGACTAAAAATTCCTCAGTTTCATTAAGAAAGAGAAGTTCAAGATGAGAATAGAATGTGATTCGTACTCGCCACTAAAAATGCGTCGTGTCCGTCCCCCCCCCCCACCCCCAAGGAAAGGAAAGGAAAGGAGACCAAACCAAACCAAACCAACAAAGCAATGGGAAACAAAACCCAGGTCATAAATCCCGTAAAGGTCAGTGAAACTAGCGCGGGATGGAGGCGAACTGAAGACCGCCTTCCGTGCCGCCTGCCGGCTCTCTGATAGGCCCCTCCACAGCAGCGGGAGCCCCTCAGAGCCGCGGCCCCTCCTCCAATCAGGCTCGGCCGGCACAGGGGGCGGGGCTCGGCCCGGCTCGAGTGCGGCCCGCCAGACCTGCGCGCGCCCGTCGACGGACCAGGCGTTCTTAAGTCGCAGGCGGCTCCCACGGCGCCAGAGGTAAAAATTGATTCAGCTTTCCGCCGGAGCTGGCGGGAGCGAGAGGCACGAGGAAGTTCTCGGCTTTGGGGTAGCCCCGCGTGGAGTTTTTCTGGTGCTTCATACTCAGGCATTGTTGGGGGCACCTCTGGGTCCTGTCTCGCGGGGATGCGTAACGCGTGACGATAGGATCACAGACGGATCGGGCCGAGGGACAGAATATTGCTTTCGCGCTCCGCGCCGAGGCGAGAGGGAGGGAAACTCCGGAGTGGAGACAAAGCAGCGGGAGCGGGAACATCCGGGTCACTCGCGCGGCCTCGATCCGGGACACGCGCGGCGGCGGCGGCTCTCGGTGAGGCCTGGCCGGGAGTGGGGCCGGGGTGGCCCCGGGGTCGGGGAGCGGAGCGGGGCTGGGCCGGGCCGGGCCGGGCTGGCGCCCCTCACCTGCGACGGGGCGGGACGGGACTGGCGGCCACGGGCTTGCGGGCCTGGTGGCTCCTGCCTTGTGGCTGGGCCGCCGGCGCAGCACTGTCCGCCTGAGGCTCTGAGCACCCCGCAGGTCTCGGTGGTGGCGGGCGGAGGTCGCCGAGCAGGGCGTGGAACCGCTTGGCCTGCGCGAGCCGGTCCCGCCCCGCCGAGTATATGCCCGGGAACGTCGGGCGGGCCCGCGGTGCCCCGTGCAGGCCTTGGGCGCTGCCCCGGCCCCTCGCGGGGCTGACGGGACCAGCGGCCCTCCGCGGTGGCGGGCGGTGCTCGGCCCTGTCCGGTTACTTGGCCGTCGAACACGGAGTCCATCGCCGTGCGGCATCTTCTGTTGTTTTACGTGCGACTCCGGTCGACGCTCGGCCTCTTATACCTTTCTTTTGCCGCAAGCAGAGGAGACTTTCTATCCTAGTCCAGAGTTAGTGTGCTTTGATTAAAGCTCAGACCGTGGCTTTCTCCACCCTTCTGAAAAATAAAGTTCGTATAGTTCAGGGCGAACTACTTCGATAATAATGTCTTTCTATGTTAGTATTTAACCTGCAAAGTAAAAATGTGAGGCTAGCAATCTTAACGTTTTGGGGTCTTTTTTCTTGCTGCTTGGAACCAATAAGTCGTACTGAAATTCTTGAACCTCAAAGAGCATATCGCTGATGTGTTTAGAGAGTTGTTTGTGGTACGGGATTCTTTGCAAGACGAGCATTTTGTATGTGAAAGTAGGTTGTTCCACCCCATCAGAACGTGTAAATGGGTAAGATATTCTGTAATGAGGCACAAAAGTTTGCGTCTATGATGAGCATAATGGTTTTATTCTGTCCTTTTTCTAATGTAGGCAGTAACAGCAGCAAAGGCAAGCTGCTGAGTAAATTTGGAAGTTTCTGTTAACTTTGAGTTGATGGCAGTAAAAGTGACATTACTACCTCTTAATGGCAGGGGGGAATTTGGGGGATTAAACTCAAAACGTGAAGACTGGTGGCTTCGACTTTTATGGTATGTGCAAAAATAGGATTGAATAGACTTCCTCTGGTGCAGAATTCTTTCTGGTAATGTAGTACATTAATAGATAGGGATATAGAGAATCCATATTGACAGTTTGTTAGCAGATTTTTTTTGAGGGGATGCTTAACTAATGGGATCTTAGTTTGTGAAATGAGATTTCAGTCTTCTTGTTTAATATTTTCTAATAGACTGGTGAGGTTCTAGATGCTTGTCTGTTCTCTTCGATGTAACTGAAGTCTGGAAACCAGATATGTGAAGCCTGTCGTCTCTCATATGCACTGAAATTTTTTCAGAGTTTAACTAAAACAAATGCCTCAAGATTTGGAAACCTATTTGTAGAGCATTAGAAAAATCTTTATTGTATTAGGGCACAGTATAGTGTGTAACAAAAGTAAGTAGGATGCATGGTCTGAAAACTCGGGATTTTTTTTTTCAATTACTTGAAAAGTTACTGATGTTCTGCAGAAGATCCACTGTTTATTTACCCGGTGAGAAACTGGCGTTTCCCTTGAGGTTGCAAATAATTGGTTGTTAGCCACAGGAAATGGAATAAATGTGTAATGCCAACCTTTTGGCAGAAAAGGTAGTTGAGTTTGGTGAACTATGTAAGAATATTTGGATGGTTTATAAGCAAATACGGTTTTCTCAGCCTATGATGGGAAGGTTAGTATTAGTACAGTGGACTACCAGGTACCAAAAGCACAGCTGAAATTCTGCTGTATATGCCGTTCATTTACATCTCTTAAAACATATTAAAACTTGCTCACAACCTACTAAAACTTGCTGCCTGTATAATTTGGTTAAGGAAGAGATTTTTTGTTGCCTTTGGTTTTTGGTGATTTTTTTTTTTTTCAGTTTTGCTGGTATTTTTTTTCAATGGCTCTGCATTTCCTGCTTGTGAACAGATTAAAATCTGAAGTCATGTGTACACATTCACTAAGTCCTGCAAGTCTTCTGCCATAATTAAGATAGAGGTGTAGGTGTTGGGAATACTAGAGGAAAACTGGACTGAATGTATGACTATTTTTTGTGTGTGCATGTCCACTGAGTGTGCATTGTCCCTTTCAAAAAGCTTTATCTGACATTAATTCGGTTGCTACTTTGAAAGTGAATTAGGGAATATGGCCGTCTAGGCAAAGCAGGCTTAAAAGGTTGAAGAACAGATTTAAAATACATAGTGTCCTAGGAACTGCATACATTGCTTAGTCTGGTGTTTTTAAAGATCTACAGTTCATATGCTTATAATAGTAGTAGACTGCATTACTTCTTATAAGTAATCAACATATTGAGTGAAATTCTGCATAATTCTTAACCAGCGTATAAGGGGTTGTTTTAATAGAGTTGAAACAGCACTTTCAGTCACTCTGTGAACTTGTTAAGTGGAAGCATTCTACTCTTCGGCTGTCAAAAAGGTTTACAAGGTATATGTGGATTTGAGAACAAATTGGCCTGACTTCTCCCATTGCCAATTATCATCTCTTATTTAAAATGTGTGAAAGTGCAGTTGTAAGAAGGATTAAAAACCTTCATTGGAATTTGAACATGTGGCTAGTGAAACCCTGAGTTTAGATACAGTTTGACAATGAAAAATAAACTCACTTTGAATACTGTTATGGTGAATGGAGTATCGTCCCCTGAATTTGAAAGCACCACTCGTGCAATCATCCTGTTTAGAACTGTTGTTCTGTGTCATGCAGTAGTGAATGACCTGTGCTCTGCATATTTTTTCTGTAGTTGTGGTCACCATGCTTGGCTACTACTAAGGCAGTGAAGGTGCAGAAATATTCTTCAGTTTATACTGGAATTTAAAATCTGTCTTGTGGAATGAGCTGCTGGCTCTTCCTTAGCTGAGCTCTGTGTTGCTGCCTGTTCCTGCTGTTGTCTAGAAATTTTATAGCCGCATCACTGCAAAACTGAGATGACTTTGTTAAATTCTATATCCCTGTGGCTTTTCTGGGGAATACTGACTTTCAGTGGGAATTTACCCAAAAAGTAGTATTTCTTATTCCCATTTGCCAGAAATAGGAGTAATGCAGATAATTGCCTACATAAGAAATTTGCCATGCCTCATGTGGTGTAGGAAGGAGATAAACAGAGTGTCAGTTGCACAAGTAGGAAGTCTGAGCACTTCTTCCATTACTAATAGTGCTTCTGTTGTCAAGCTACTGTCAAAGTTTATTCTAAGATGGGGTTCAAATATAAAGCAGTAAGGTAAGGATGGCATTTTGTAGGTCAAGTCCAGTTACTTAGAACTTGATGGCATGGGGAAACTTGATGATATTCCTGATGATAAATTCTGCTGGTTGTGCAGAAACATGTGTCTAGGTTATTGAAGTGAAAATGAGAGGTCAAAATTACTCTTGAGTGAGCAGGGCTTATAAACATAATGCATTGTTTATGCTATAAGTAAAAGTATATGCTAATAGCAATTACTTTTGTTGTAGAGGGACTCTGAATATGTCTGGCATAGCTCTTAGCAGACTTGCACAGGAGAGAAAAGCCTGGAGAAAAGATCATCCATTTGTAAGTATGAAAGCTACTAAATATCTGACTCTGCAATTGTTTCAGTGTTCTGGTGATGATTTTGTCATTACCCTGATAGGATTAGTAGTGCAAAAAGAAGTAACTTTGTGTAAAGATAAAATATGTCACAAAGTATTTTAAGTACATCTTGTAAAATCCTCACCATATGTCTTATTGCCTTGATTCAGGGATTTGTAGCAGTACCTACAAAAAATCCAGATGGCACGATGAATCTAATGAACTGGGAGTGTGCTATTCCAGGAAAGAAAGGGGTAAGACTTACTGTTCTCCTGATTTCTCATTTATGGTGAAAAGTAATGTAAGTTGCCTATGCATTACATTGACAATTGAGAATTTACCTTATGTATAGTTTAATAATGAAGTTTGTGTCCTGCTGCTACTTTAGAATAAAAAGTGCTGTGGGCTAGGAATATTGGACAAAGTATAGTGTAAGCCTGTTCAACTCTTGGCACTTAGCACCTGAAGAATACAAGTTTTCAGAGGAGTGTTTAAGAATCTTGTACTGAAACTGGAGGTTGTCTTCTGCTTCTTCTTGCTTCTTCTGAAATACTACTATTAATTATTTGGGGATTTTAATTCTTTCTTCCGGGTCTTCAGTGTGGGACTTTTTTGCCTTGCCTTTTCTACTGCCTTTTGCCAATTTGCCTAAATACCCTTGATGATCTTGTTTTGTAGATTCTCAGAAGAGTCTGTGTGTAGGCAAGACCTGCAGGGTCTGTGATGCTGCCCTAGTTGAATGCTGGACATAATATTGCTGTTAGAGTTACAACTTAGTTTTGGTAGTAATGCTCTGGGCTCAGCATTAGTTAGTTCTTAAAAAAGCACAAACAAATATTCTAACACAGTCTAAGGAAAAACTCATCCCCTTACTTCTGCCTGAACAAGATTATTCCTCATAACAGTTTATGTACCTTATGGAGATGTCGCTTTTAAGTACTTAGGTAAAATTTATATGCCGTACAAAATCTTCATGGCATTGCTTTGAAGTTTTGTAAACTGCAAAATGGAGCGAACAAGGCCTTAAAGCTTGCTTCATGTGTACCAGAAAATGTGTCACACCCGGAAAAGATCAGTTAGGCTGATGTGATTCCTGCTAATAAAAAAATTATATTTAACAAGAAGCAGCATGACTTATTCATCTCTATCAGACCAAGCAGTTGCTTTCTATTCCCTTTGTGTTTGGAGGCATCCTATACTGCAGCTGCTTTCCCTGAGATGAGTAGTTGAAAACACCAGAATGCTTTCTTGTCAGCCAGATTAAATATTGAAGTGGCGTTAGTCCCGGATGGGATACTCTGTTCACTTATCTGACAGCAAATCACTTGTTAACTACCTAGAATTTGACTCAAAAAACATCTGCAACTAGTCCCATAATGCAATATGGTCTCGATGATACTGCTGTCATACTGTTAGCCTTAGTAGGGCTTCTGAATGTCTGCTATCTTTCGCCCATAAGGTATGTCGCTGTATCAGAAAAATGATAAAAACTTTGCCAACTGTTCTGTTCTTCTGTGTAAATTATTAAAAGCTGTTTGTCTTCCTGTGTGACTGAAAGCAAACAAAAATTTTATTCATCAAAAAGCTCGTGTTTTCTAAAAAGGAACTCCTCTGAGAAGGTATGGAGAATGGATTTTTCTAGTTGTTGACAACTGGCTGCAGCAATTTAGAATGAGTTCTTTAAATACACTACAGCAAATAGAATAAAATTCATTCACTTCTGGAAGTGTGTTATCTTATTAATTCCTAGCATGTTTTTCTTCCTTTTCTAGCTTGAGACTTTGCGTAATGAATACCAATGACAATGAAGTGATTTCTCTCTTTTCATGTAGGTTTTTTGGATGTTTTGGTTTTCATTCAGCTAAAAATCACATAGTTCAGATAGGAAATAATAAAGAATTTCCTCCTAAGGTGGTCTTCAAGCATGTCTGTCTGTGAGGATAAGATTTGATCAGTTTTGCTTTTAAGATGTGAGACCATCTTTACTCCAGTTGTTTTAAAAAAATCAACCCAACATTTACTTTCATTGCAGTGTTTCCATAGCAAGGGGAAGTTACAGAGAAGTAGCAGAGAAATAAATTTTATAGCTATAAGAACCTTTTCTACATTTCTACACTTATTAGCAGAACTCAGTTTGTCAGAAGATGGGCTTTTTTCTTTATGTGTTTTGTATATTTGAGACAGTCTTTTTCTCTATTGCTAGATGTTTTTTTCTTGTTTGTATGACACTTTTGAATAGTGCGGTCTTATTTGGCTTGCTCTCTGTCATGGAAGCTGCTCCTATAAGTGTCCTTCCCCGTGCTGGGTAGGGATAAAGAGCCTCCTAAAATTTCTTGTAATACAGAAAGATGGAATCTGTGAGACTACATTCTACCAAACGCAGACAGGGTTAGTTTAGACTAGTGAATCTCATTAACTGTAGCAGTAATACAGTTCTGTCCACATTTTTAGTTCATTTATGGTTTTATTAACCACATTCTCATAAGGCATGAGAGAAGCCATTTACATTCCCATGCTTAAGGGATGTGTCCTTCTCCTATCTTCTCAGACTTTAGTGAGGGTACAACAGCCCCTTCCTCGTTGTACATGTATAGTGTAAAACTTCAGCAGTATCCTGTTCTTACGTAGTGTGAAAATTTTACTTTTATATGGAATTACTGGTGGTGACCCTGACTGTGTTGATGAGTTGGCATCACTTAGTAGCTGAAGAAAGAAACCCCTTCCTTTCCACTTCAGCTTCTTCTACAGGTAGAATAGCTTACCATAGTCTAGACAGTGTGCTTACAGTGCAGGACAGCTATTTTCTGCCATTTAGCAGAAGAATGTCTTGTGCTTTGCCTGAGAAGCTGTATTCATGGTAAGCTTTTTTCCACAATTTTGACTTTTCCTTTCTGTAACCAAAATTCTACATTAACTCTTGGTAGACACCATGGGAAGGAGGCTTATTTAAACTACGGATGCTTTTCAAGGATGACTACCCTTCTTCACCCCCAAAATGTAAGTAAAATTACCACAGGTAATTAAAAATCACAGGTTTATTAGAACAGTGTTGAATTAATCCATGAGGTTCTTACAAATGGTTATTACTTTCCTGCAGTTTTGTTTGATTTTGGTTTGGGTTTTTTTTTTTAAAGATACATTGCCTTTTCTTTTTCCCCACCCACCTGCATTTCATCACAGAAAGTTGTGATGAAATCAGCTAAGTGCTTGATATATCTGAATTGGGAGGGGAGGGAGATTGGTTCCCTCAAAGTGTGGCGAAAGCATCACTTGAAATGCTCACTACATTATCAGCTGTCCTTAGAAACTAATATGTAGGCAAGCTTAGACTAAATCCCTATGTTCTTACTGTTAAGTTGGTCTTCTAAGCTGAGAACTCAGAAGACAGGAACTTGGAAAAAAGGACCTCTATAACTTGAACCTTTTAATCAACTTGCTCTAAAATATGAATCTGTTCTTTTTCTGCTACCATGTATAACTTAGATCTTCAGATACCTAGTCTCCTTAAGTTTTTGAACTGAATTTTCCTTATATCATCTCAAACTTCACCTATTATAGAAACCTGAAAACATCTATTCCATTGCATGGTTTCTTGGTTCTTGAATTGGCTACCTAGTCTTGTAATTTAAACTTGGTTCCTTTTGTTCAGTGCATCTTGATTTCATATAGGAAAATATGAAACTGAAAAAAATGCTAAGAACTTAAGTCTTCTTCGTATGAAACTTTCATTATTTTAAAGTGAGGAGAGAAAAAATGAGTGAAGGGTAGTATCTTTCCGTTATGTAGTAGTATGTAAAGCTGAAAAGACAGAATTGTTTTTAAAAGGGTTTAAAGACCTTTTAAAAGGTCTTTATCACAAAGCTACTTTGAATTACTTTGTATGTTTCCATTCCTAAACCAAAAGATTACCAGTCAAAAAGACAATGTTGGATTGCCTGGATTGATATCACAGATGTGATGGAGTTTCTGTTTTAGGTGCGGGCTGAGCCAAGAAGAAAACTGGTATTAATAGCTCCAGAAATTGGTGGGGTTTTATTTGTGACTCTTTTGCCAGTGTTGGTTTGGGGATTTTTGGGTTTTGTTTTCCCCCAGCTGATCTAACCCAACTCTCTGATCTTCCTCTTAGCACTGTATGCAAGTAATTTCCTCTTCTTTATCAGGTAAATTTGAACCACCGTTATTCCACCCAAACGTGTATCCTTCAGGCACCGTGTGTCTCTCCATCTTAGAGGAGGATAAGGACTGGCGGCCAGCAATCACAATTAAACAGGTCATTAGTTGTACTTGGACGTATTCTTAATACTTCTGCTTTGCTTGCTTATCTGATGCAAGTATAAGATGTTCACTGTGTGTACCTAAATTGGTTTCTAAGGGTTTTTCACTGAATCTCTATTAGTAATACCCATAATATATGCCTGTTACTTCTATTCCTTTTTCCATAGATCTTGTTAGGCATACAAGAACTTCTAAATGAACCAAATATTCAAGACCCAGCTCAAGCAGAGGCTTACACAATTTACTGGTAAGTGTCTTTGCATATGAGCCTGAAAGTTGTCATGTTGCTTACAGGTGTCTGTTACTTGTAGTATAACATGCAAATGTTTTTACAAATGACATGGGGAATTTTCTTACCTTCATTACTGTATTCTGTGGAGATGTCTAGATTGTGCTAAACTTGAACAAAATGGTAGCTGCATGGCTGTTAGGCTAGTGGAGCTTTTAATAGCAAAGCAGCAGCAATAAGATGCGAAGGCTCCTTATATCAAGATTTTCATCCTGGTTCTAGACTAACACAGAGTCCGTTCCCTTAAAGGCCAAATAGTAACAATGTGGTGTAATGGTATCACGAGACCAGGAGGAGAGGAGACTGAATTAGGTGACAATTCACGTTTGTCAGTACAGGAGTAACTTACTTCTGCCCAGTGGTGCATACCTGTAAGAACTTGTGCCTGAAGGACAAAGGAGAACTGTGGTCACTGTAGGAAACATGGCATCTTGGGAAAACTACATTTTCCAGAACAGTAGGTTGAAAAGTACAGAATGCCTGTAGCTTTAGCAGAATGAAGTTTGCATTGATTAGGAAAGGAGATAATTTGTGAGCTAAAGAGACTTTTTGGGTTTCTTTGTTAGTTTGTTAGGGTTTTTTTTAGGCTTAGTCTTAAAAGTTTTTCCACCATTAAAAGTGAATATCTGTTCTATAATCTTTAGGGAAGCAAAACATTTAAAACAAATGCTTTTGGCACTGGTAGCTACTGAAATAATAACCAAGGTGGAATTGTGGAATTACAATTCTGGACAGAAGAGGCCTCCAGGAGAGTGCCAAGTTTGAAAAATAACATTTTATGTGACTGTACTTGCAAGCTATGTTAAATATGGGTTTTTTTACGGTCCTAGTGAAAAGGAAACATAGGAATGGATAGTGGGTTTTGCATTTAATTAATGGCTTCACTCAGTGTTATTTTTTTAAAGTGCTTACTGAAGGCTTGATGGAGTGCATATGGAAGACAGTTGCAGGAGCCAGGAATGATGAAGAAGGCCTCAATAATATACTTCTATACATGTATAGATAGTCTGTGTTTTATTCTTTTTAATCACCTCCCACGTGCATGTATATACAAAACCAGTCTTGGCTAGTCTTGTTTCTGTTTAAAGTGCTTCTAGGGGGAAAAAATACCTGTTTAGCTTAAAATATTACAAGATTTTTGTTACTTCAAGTATGTATAGTCTCCCACTTATGCTTTTCATGTCTCTTGGACATGCAGAGTATTTCAGATGGGTTACTATTATTCTCCAGTCTGAGAGTGTCTCTCGCTACTTAGTGAATATCTGGTAGAAGTTAAACAGAGCGGGATTTTGCACACATCTGTAATGTTGGCATAGTTGATAAATACTGCAGTAGATGCACCATTGTACATAGAGGTCTTTTAGTCAAGTTGTTAAAGAATAAACATTCAGAATAAGAATACATATTCTCAGGATTCCTTTGGTACTGTCGTTCAGTAACTTTAGCACTCCTAAGGTGCTAGCCTACTTCCTACTCTTTGCTGTAGGCATTCAGGGTCTCCTATGGAAGGCATTCTTCTGTGTGGATTCTGTGGGTGCCAGACTTAACAGCTAGGCTATGTTCTCATGTGGCAATGCAATATAACTTTGAGGAAAAAATGTTGAATAAATCTCTAAATGTAGAATGTGAATCTCTTCATGAGAAGAGACTGTCTTCAGTCTCTTTGCTAGCAATTGTTCATTGCATGTGACCACAATTGGTTTCATTTCTTCCCCCCAATCTGTCAGGTTCTGAGGATATAATATGCTGCCTTTTTTTCTTTCACTGCAGCAAGCCTTTGTAGCTGAAAGTAAGTTAAATTTACTGCAAAGCTGTTTGCAAAATCTAAGCGCTCTAAACTATCTCTGGCAGAAGAGTAATGGTTACAAATTTTTGTTTAGCTCAACTCACACTTCTGACGGCTAATACAGAATGGACAACTGAATGTAAATGAATGCTTTACTGTGGTACTTCTATCCTTCATTGGCACAAGAACAGAAGACAAAGAACTTACCCTTTTACATCTTGAGTCAGAGGCTTAGTGACTGGACATAGTTCCCTCATCAGTAGCAACTGTGCTACACATAGCTGTGTTGAACTAGCTTTTTTTCCCCAAGTGAAGATTAGGATAAACCTAAATCTGTGAGTCAGGGTCTGTAGAGATAAAGGCTGAAATGACCACACCATTGTCATTCTCCTGTTTCTTAGGAGTATTTCCATTCTCTCTCCAAAGCAGTAAAGATGATAATTTAAACCCATATGAAGTCCACCAGCTATTAGTGAATTGCTCTCCTCACTTTGTACTGTTAGGGTATGGAATTTGTTATTAATGACCTCAGGTCTTAATGTGAGCGGGGAGTAGAAAAATTTGGATGAACGAGGGAATGTTTGCACATGAGGTACAGCTGGTCTTGAGAAGAGCAGGTGCAAACCCGTTTGAACAGACTGGTACAGTACAAAGTCAGTGCAATCATTTGACAACAGGTGATGGAAGTAACTAGGTGAACAGTACCATACTTGTCCGGAAAAGTCTTTAATTTATTGTAGCGTTTGCCTTCAGCAATGATTTCTGTTTCTTTTTATTATGAAACTAACGCTGTAATACAGCCTCTGATTTTTCCAGCTATAATTACCCTTTCTCTTTTCAGCCAAAACAGAGTGGAATATGAAAAGAGGGTTCGAGCACAAGCCAAGAAGTTTGCACCATCATAAGCATTTGTCATGCAGCATCTTAAAAAGGAAGGGATTGGTTTGGCAAGAACTTGTTTACAAAACTTTTGCAAAATGTAATGTTGCTATGTACAATTAATATCCACATAAGGGGAGGGGGTTGTATGTGTGCCATTTTCCATATTCGCCAGTTGTATACAGTTCTAAATTTGCTGAATTGCCCCCAGTTTTTTCATACAGGGTCTCTTCCTTCAGTCTTTTGTATTTTTGATTGTTATGTAAAACTTGCTTTTATTTTAATATTGATGTCAGTATTTCAACTGCTGTAAAATTATAAACTTTTATACTTCTATAAATTCACTAGTATCTCTAGTTACTTTGCTATCTGATGCAGGCATGCTTTAAAATGTTAGAACTATATTTAGCCTCTAGCTGGCTGTATGAAAAAAAATCATGCCCTCCACCCCCTTCCCTCCCTGAATTTGTTTTTTCTATCTTTCAGAAACTAGGTTGTTATTGCTTAAGAGCCTCTGAGATCCAAAGTTAGCCAGCATCCTTATTCTGCATCACTTTCTTTGTGTTTATATGGCATTCTGTCTGTGTTGCTGTTTAGAGTAAATAAACTGTTTATATAAAGGGCTTTGTTTCATTTATCTTCATTAAAATTATTAAAAGACGGCCATTTAAACGGCTCTGAACACAATTCAGTGCAAGTTGCTTTCAAGGCCTATGATGCTGCGTTTGCCTTTGGTTTAGATGTTGGCTTCATTTGTTTTGCCAGTCCCTGACCTGGAACAGGTACGTGGCTCGTCCTTGGGCCATGTGTGGTAACAGCAGCAAGTCAATTCTGATCAGTTCCTCAAGCAGAGATTAGTTGCTTACTGTGCATACTGGTGTGACCATGTCAATATAAAAAACGTGAGCTTTGGACTGATATGAACAATAATAGAAGTTGTCCAAGGAATGCTGAGGATTTTCAAATGGTGCTTGTTTATTATTGCTGGAAATAATTTTGTGCCTCTTTCCATATATTAATGCATATAGCTTCTAGGGAAAGGATGTGCACTGTGCAATTAGAGTTTCCTTCTGTAAAGGAAATCTGTTTAAATTATGTATTTTCATGTATGTCAAGCTCATATGCCCTCTATTAAACTTTCCCTGCTTTTTTAATTCTATTTTAAAGTCAAATCATTCTGCAAAACCAAAAAAAGTGAAAAGCTTTGTTCCATCTGAGCTTAGCTTCCTCAGTGGTTCTATTAAAAAAAGGCTACAGCTCAGCACTTAAGTTAATCTAAGTTATACAGCTCTGTTTCCAGATCTGTTTTGCTTGTCTCCATTTGATTACTACAGCTTAATAATATAAAAGCATTCCCCCAAATTAGAATAGCTGACATGCTCACATGGTTCTCAGTCTTTTAAAAGTTATGTTGAAATGCTTTCTTGTCACTAAGAAATCCTTGCTAAAGCAGCACATGTAGGACAGATTTCATATGGGTGGGGAAGTTATTGAAAAAACCAAATCAAAGGGAATTGTCTCCTTATAGAATTAATTTACTTCTTGTGCTTCTTGTTTTTAAAAGGGAAATTGAGTATTTGTACCACCCAAACTGCTGCTGTTACTCCCAGCTCTAGCTCCAGTAGCGCTAGTATTTAATCCCTCTAGTAGTAGAGGGACAAGAGGAGAAAGTCCTGTGATGTGGAGAACTTTGAGTTGTGAAGGTGAGTCTACAAATTGTCCTTGGTATCTCCAATTCTACTGAAGGGTCACTAAAGTTTAGGTTTCAGTTGGGTGCCTGAAACTCCAAAGAGTATTCTATTTAAATATATAGAAAACAACTGCTAACAGCTCATTTTCACTATACAAAGTGGCAGGCGTTGGGAAAAGTGACCTGAGATACTAGTGCTGGTATGAGTCTATCACAAAGCTTTAAGGGCCAGACAATGTTTATTTCTGACTTGGTACAGTGCCACTTTAAGTGATGAAAATGGACAGAGATAGCACTGATGAACCTGTGATGTGAAATTTCACAGTACAGTTCTGAGTATGAAGTGCCAAAAACACTGTTGTTGCTTAGGACAGTATCAAAATAACTAAAATGAACAATTAAAGTTCCTGAAAAGACATACTGAAATGTTAAAGGAGTTCCAAGAAGCGTTTTTTTTTCCTTTCAGGCTTAGCTCAGTTTATTCTAAACAGATGAAGTAGTTGAAATACATATGGCAGATTCAAGCCTGCAAAAAGTCAAGAGACTCCCTATGTGGTAGGAACCATGAACAGGCCAATAGCTTAGTCATGTTCTCCTATTGAAATATAGACCAGAAGTTAAGAAAGTTTACCTACTATACTATTAGTTTAATAATAGAGTTTATTATAAACCACATTCCAGACACATCGATTAGAATGCTGGGTTATTTTTTAACTTGTAACTAAGCTTCAAACTCCTTACAAAATAATTTAATGTTCCATACTTACCTAAAAATTTAATAACCTAGAGCCTAAAAATACCTCATGCCTAAAAATACCTACAAACCTGCATAGAGACTGAGGTTTGCCAAGCATCAAGTTACAGGTGAACAAGACACACTCAAGTAGTCACAAAAAAATTTCTTTATACAAGATGTTGCAACTCTTTGGGATTGTTGGGGATTTTTATTTCTTCTGGATTGCTCTCATCAATGCTTTCGCTGCTTTCAGTGGCATCATCTGAATTGCTTACACTGTCCTCCTCAGAGTCTTCTTTCCTTGTTGCTAGACTGGAAACATTTTTCAAGATTATAAAAGCAAAATAACTTATAGTAAGTAAAACTATGATTTAAATTAAATTTCATTACCCTGAGGAATTGACTGGCCTGTTGGGATTAGAAAATTCTTTTTCTAGGTCAACATCAAATGGATCTGGAAAAAGAAGATGAAAAAAGCATTTTCTAATGGTCTTCCTTCATTTTCATAGATTAATGGCAGGGAGGGGAAGGAACAGAAAGGCTAGTTCAGATTTCTCATAAGTTTACCACAGTTGTTAGAGGAGAAACTGGGGGAGATGAGAAAATAACCCAAGTCCTGCCTGTCCAGTTTAGGCTTTTCACTCTATTCCCCCACCCCCAGCAAGGGGTCCTGTAGCTCTTGAGCTACTTATTGTATAAGTAGGTTTCTAAGGCTTTGGGTAAGAAAACACTGATTAAGTTCTAAAATGGCTGTCTAGTTAGCTGATGTCCACTGAGAAGTGAATTACAGCTGTCCAGATTTAGCTCTTGCTGAGTAAGGGTAGGGCTGGGCTTACTTTGGCTGAAGTAGCTGGGAAGAACTGTCAGAAAAGTCAAACAAGTCTTGTTTCTGCAGTTCCAGAAAATACACAGGATTGTAGGTGGAAGTGTATTTTAAGTGGCATAGCCATGTTGCCTCTTAAGAGCTGTCTTCAGTTTAGTCTACCTAGTTAGGCTTCCATCAGGAGGATGGTTTAATTCAGTATCATGGCAAAGAGATCAAAGTTTAGAGCAAGTGAAGGCTATTGACCATCTTCTTGCAGTATGAGCCCCTGGCCTATTTTAAGGGCTTAATCACCATGAAAGGAAAATGTTAATTAGGATAATCCCTTTTCATATGTTCTTGATTATTTGCCTTTCTTTGTGCTGTCTTGAATGATACCAAGCACTCAGGTGAATGCAGCCTGAAATACTGGGACTGCAATAAATTACTGGAAGACTTTGTGAATAAACTACTTGTACTTATTATAAATTATTTTAATTCTCTTTATAGATCTGATTTTAAACATCTTGATTGAGAACTATATGTCTATTAAGGGTCCTTCTTAGATTTATGTGTAACTAACTTGGTGTCTGACTGTATGCGTATATTTCTCTCATAGGTTACTTCTCAATTATTAGTCTTTCTACTCATACTCTGCTTTTAACATCTGTATAGAAAACAAGGAAGCATTGTATTTTTTTTTTTGCTCCTAAGTTTCCAATTTGGTTAGCTGAATAAGGGTAACTGCTTTATGGTTCAGCTGTGAATACTCTATGTATTAAATTGCTTTAGTCATTTTCACCCTATTTGATTTGAAAAAAATGGGCTAACAGGTACACTTAGCACAGTATAAAGATAGAACAACACATATCAGCAAAGCACTTATCTTCCACCTTGCTAATATTTTTATGGGATTTAAGGAAAATACTGTAAAGAAAACTAGTTAGAAAAAGAGCACATGTAGTGTTTCTCTGTTTGTCTCTTACCTATTTCTTCGTCTTTTTTTTCTTGGACACAAGCTAAGAAGTCCTTCTCAATGATTAGCATGTCGTCCTGGCAATGACAGGCTGCATATTTTTCCAAGAGATTTTTGTTCAGGTCAAGAAATGCCTTACCCCATTTAAATTTCCTTAGAAGAATGGTGGCTAGATCTGGGAATCCTAAAACAGAAAATAATTTATTAGTTTTCTTCTTTACTGTGAGATTTCACTTGGCTTACATGTTTCTAGTTAAGTATGTGCATTCATGTCAATACAATAGAAAGCTGTTTGCCAGTGTTTCTTTCAGTGTTCGGGGAGTAAAACTTATGGGAAGACTACAAATATTTTCAAATTGCAGTTTAACTTCAAACATGGAACTGAATCCAAGAGCAGATCATAGCCTTCTGGCAAGTGCTACATAAAACTATTTTGTACAGGTAATGAATGATTCAAGCTCTATCTCCCACAGCCCTTCAGTACAAGATCAATTGTACATACAGTATTTTCAGAAGATAAGATTTGTCTGCAGTATGGTAGAGCATTTCTTTTATCAAAGTTCTGTGATGACTCTGAAAAACATCACAAGAGGGGCCAATTTATTTTGTTCTTACCCAGACCTAGCCCTATTAACAGCCAGCTGCTACCTCTCATTAAGGCTACCTTGCCTAAGCATTTGTGTTGTCTTCTTTTTTTTTAACAGCTTTTCTAACGTTACGCGCCATCCAGACAAAATGAGGATTATCAGTTTGTGTCCCATTTAGTAGCTGACATGAATACCGCACGGGTACCTCAGTGCAACTGGTAACACGCACCTGGAGGAAAGCTAGATAATCTGATCCCAAAGTCAAGAAAGTGATGACCTGTATGACAACATTACAGTTTGTTTTGTTGCAGACCATCTCTTCTGTTTTATTAAGGATGTAGCAATTGCTAGCACCATACTTCCCATCAGACAATTGAGCCTACCAACAATGCAAAACGCTGCAGCAAAAGCTTCCACACAGGACAGCTTGCATGGCCGACCGTAGTTTACAGGATTTGCAGCCACCAAGTAAGGCAGCAACCGTGGATGACTCCCCCTCATTCTCTTAAAGGGAGTTTCTTCTAATTTGGCCCATGAGCAATCTATGACTGCAATTCCACTCTGAGCAATGACATGCCTGAAAAAAAGAAATGTCACTGTATTTGAAAAATTGTTACCATTATACTGATGAAGTGAGAATCCAATTGCTGCTTTATATTGGCAACAAACTTGCATACATCCCCTGGTTTTGTTAATCAAAATCCATATGCTCTACAATAACCTCTAACAGAGACTCAATGAGAAAGAATAGTAGCATGGTTTTCCTCCAAACATACAAATGGCAATTAAAGGTTTACTCATGTGTTTCAAAATGAAATGTGAGTAATTCTAGGTTTAAAAATGTGACAGAAGTGTGATTACTAGTAATGTTCACACCTTCAACTACACCGAAGTTCTGATTTATGTTCTCTGCTAGCTTCTCTCTGCATCTAGAGACAAATCTTTTCTCTGATAAGTGTATCTTTATTAAAGTTCTACAGGCACATTTGAAGAAAATTCTCATTTTCTGCAAAAAGTTTTCGGGTTAACACATTGTGTTGTCTACCGAAGAACTTAAATATAGCATGATACAAGACACAGCAGCTACACGGCCGTGCTCTGAAGAAATTAACCTACAGGACGTGCACTTGGATTTTTCATTGGGAGCTACAGATGCTTTTCTCATCTGATAGTAGCTGTGTAAAAATATTAAGCTGATTTAATAAAACGACTCTGTTTCTCATGTTCATGCATCAGTGTAACGTAATAAGAACGTCAATTCCATTCCATAAGAGTTTCAGCCATGTATCAGTGGTTAAAATGCTCTCTTTAATACAGCATCAGTACGGTATTTGAACGAAGTGCTCTCCCTCACAGTCTGCAGCTCCCCCCCACTTCCCTCGCCGCCGGGTTTTGCCAACAGGCACCGAGGCCCCACCTGTCAGCCGGAGAGACGTACTCCGTGGCCAGCGGACTCAGGACGACGCCCGGGAATCTCTGGCGGAGGCGCAGGGTTCGCAGCAACCCCTTCCGGGCGAGTTTTCTCCCGGTGCATTTCTTGGGATCGCAGTGTCCGAGCTCCCACATGGCAAGGGGGCAGGGGAACTTGGCCTCCCGGGCGCCCCCATCCGCGGCCCTCTCGCCGTCCAGGCAAGCTGAAAACAGCAGGTGTACATCAATGCCCAACGGTGACGCGGGACAGCTCGGCAGGACCCGCCTGCCCTTGCCCGTGTCGCCTCACGCACCTGTCAGCGCGGCCTCCGCTTCCGCCGCGAAAGTCTCGAGGCCGCGAGTCCCGCGACGGCCCCCGCGCCGGCCCCCGCGCCGGCCGCGCTCCATGGCCGCGCTCGGCAGAGACACCGTCCCGCGGCGTTACGCACTTCCGCTTCCCGCGAAGCAGGCGATGGCGGCTCGGGTGCTGCTCGCAGCGCTGAGCGCGGCGCTGGGTGGGTGCGGGGGCCGCGGCCCGGGCGGACGCGCTGGTCGCGCCGGTCGCGCCGGTCGCTTGGCCCATCCGCCGCTCCCAACTGCTCTCTCCTAGCAGGTCTCTTCGCCTCGGCGGGAAAAATGAAGATCGTGGAGGAGCCGACTACGTTCGGGTACGTGGCCGCCTGCTCGCCGGGTCGTCCCGTGATCCACCTGCACTCGACGGGTTCGGGTCTGTTTGCTGTCGTACCCGCTCTAGCCCGTTTCTGCCAACGGGGATGGGGCGGCGGGCCGGGCCGCTCCCGCAGGCCCCGCTGTTGGCCCGCGGGCAGCGGCCGTCGGTGTTGAGACACACAGGTAGGGGAGGATGTATGGACGCCCAGATGCATAACTCAGCCTTAAACGTTTAACTTTCCTTCTTTTGAAAGGTTGAATAACCCATTCTTGCCTCAAACAAATAGGCTGCAGCCAAAGATGTCCCCGTCTGCAGTATCAGGTATATGCAACCGTAACTTTTTGGTTTTTTGTACCGTTTTCATCATTTAGCAACAGTTGTTTGCAGTGCAAGTAGTCTATTCCGACTTTATGCATAGAAAACCGAATTTCGCTTGTAGTTTTTTAAGCATCATGGAAAATAAGCACGGGCAAATATATTTCATTGTGCTCCTGAAGGATTAAAACCTATATTAACTTCACTGGTGGTTCCAGGTCCCGGTGCTATTTTTGTGATGGGACTATGCATACATTTTATTCTGTATTTTTCTAGCCTGTAACAGATCCTTTTGACCCACAGTAAACTCTTTTTCTTGACACAATCCTCACCGTCATTGTGATTATCATATAAAAGTCATCCCATGGTCTGGTAGTACTTACTATCCAAAAATAGTCTTAAAAGGAAGTCCAAAGAGTAGTCTTGGAACCAGTCAGAAGGGCTCAGTTTCACACGCAGCCTCAGTGATGCAACATAAATGCACCCCTTAAGCAAAATGAACTGGGATGTACAAAATTCTAGACCATCTCTAGAGGAGAGCAGATAAACACTGAAGGCAAAGCAAAAGGGAGTAACTCTTGTCTCTCTGATAACCTTAGGCAGAAACTTAAACCTTGTTGAGATTCAAGAAAGGCATTTTGGTATGACGACACTGAATGTGATTATGCTTAATGTTTCCTGTCACATTTTATAAACTCAAATGTATAATTCTGCATGTACTGCATGTGAAATGTGATATAGTTAGAAATGTGATTAGTAATAGAATGCTGAATGGGAAGATGCCAAAAGTAGTAGGAGAAAAGGACAGCACACCAGAAATCCTTCTTGCTTTGTTGTGGGATCTGTCATGTAGCCAAAAATTGGGAGTGTACATGGAACATGAACCTAAGGGCATGGAACCCTGTCTTGCACAATTATTTGTTTAGCATGGAAACCATCCTTTTCTTCTACAAAACAGTTGGGGTAATAGTTCTGGTAGTTTCTCTTCTACAGCATCTGCCCTGGAAAGGGAGACATGAGTTTAATGCATTCCTTACGGACACATTCACATCTGCTGTTCTTCATTTGTGGGGAGAGCATGCTAATCACTGAGGCACAGATTTCATGTAGTAGAGGAACAAACCCTTTGGCCAAGCCCATCTCTAGAATGAAATGCAAGATCATGCAGTCAGAAGAATACTTGGGAAAGAGCACCTGCTTGTATCCCAGTATCCCTGTATCCCAGTGGTTAAAGCATTCTGGAGGGCGTGTTTCTGGTAGTCTGACCTTTGTTTGTAGGATTGATTGTCTAGATACTTGGAAAAAGTACCCACGCAATCCTGACAGTGGGGAATTAGCGTCCAGGATGGGGTTTTACTTTATTTGCTTTGTAATGTCTTTTCTTCTTTCCTCATTAATATTTAGTAATTCCAAGGTAAATTTCCATATACGAGAGAGACTGAAGTACTTCTCTAGCATGTAGTTCAGAACTTTTCTCCCTCTTTTTAATGACAAGTTTCCAGTCTTGGATTTCCTTGGCAACAGGCCTTGTAGTCAATACAAAAAGAATAGAATTGCATCTGCTGACCTGTCTGACGCCAGAAGTTTTATCTTGTTGAATGTTACCTGGATCAGACCATGAAGGCAAATGGAAAAAAAAAATCCAGTTTGAGAATCTCAGTGAAACTTAAATATGCACCACTGTCAACATTTTGAACAAATGAGCTTTGCTAGTATAAACTTCCAGAGTTTGAGTTTCAGTGATTTCAGTGTTAGATTTTGGCAAGATCTGCACTGATGATTCCTTTTATGGACCTCACCTCCAAATGTTTTATTTTTACACCAGTTTCTCATTTTTGTTGTCAAATTAGGCTTATCTATTTCACTGGGTAGTGAGAATGAAAAGCATTAAAGAACGTGATGCAATCCGGTATTGTGCTAGTGAGAACTTACAGTAATTTATATGAAGGATAAAAATTTCCTTATGTACAGCAGAAAATTAAATTTGTCATGTACTCTTCACAATTTTGTCACCACAGTAGCTTGCTTAAATTTAACCAAAACATTCTTTTTCCTTTATGTCATCTCTTGTGATGTTTTTAGGCCCTGCACATCTCTTTAGGCTTGCTGGCAAGTGTTTCAGTTTTGTGGAATCCACGTGAGTAATGGATTTGGATATTTGTTTATATACTTACTAGTAATAAACTAGTTTTTTATTCCAATCTGAAACATTTCTTATTTTCTCTTTCTTTTCTCTCCTTTTAAGGTACAAGTATGAGTTTTGTCCTTTCCATAATGTCACTCAGCATGAGCAAACTTTTCGATGGAATGCCTATAGTGGGATTTTAGGGTGAGGCACTTAGACCTTTTACGTTTTAGCTATGTTGTCAGCAGGCCACTTCATAGATTGTAAAAATGAGGCTGTTTTAAAACTAAGATTCTTCCATTGGTCAGTTTAGATCATGGTAGTTCCCAAGGTGTTATACTTAAAAATACCCTGTCTTGAAAAATTCAGTTGGTTTTTTTTTTTTTGGTTGATAAATACTAACCTCCTATTTTAGCTGGAGACTGATTAATAACCCCTGCCAACTGCAAGTGTGATATGTTCATGTGAGAAATTCAATAATGTCTAACTACAGCTTATATTAACACAGATTTCATGGCCATTAACTATTTGCAGTTTGGGTTAAATACAAATATTATAAAATGAAAAAGAGTGCTTTATGCCTAATGGTAGTTGAACAATATAAAAAGCTATAAAATGCTCAATGTAGAACCAAAAAAAAGTATCCCAAAGTATTTAAAAATACCCTGGATCATAATACCTAAAATAAATCTAAGTATAAACCAGACCATTGCTTTTCTAGATATTTTGTACATAGATATCTCTTTTTCTCCTATGTGCAAAACAGTAAGCGGGTATGTGAGAAAACTGTACATCACCATGCTGAGGGTATCATTTGCTTTAGGACTAGTAGAAGTAGACTAGTTTTTGTAGGTGCTCTCACCAGCACTAAAAATCCTGCAATCAAACTGAGTTGCACAGGGTACTTAGCCTCATGGACTTCGTTGTGGGATTGATCTATAAACTTTATTTTACTAGACTTAAACACAGATTTCTAACTGCAAATGGTTTCCAAACTGAAATTTGATCCAAAACTTTGCTCTCAAAAAGTGCTTTTGATGTGTGCTATATAGCAACATGGATAACAAACTACACTGCTTCCAAGGTGTTGGCTGTAGGAAGTGGAAATCCTGAGACAACAGAAATTAAGTATATACACTTAAATTGAACATGGTATAAGGGCATTCTTGGTTTTCTTCCTGAGGGTTCATCTTTTTCTGTCCAGTAACTTAAAACAAAATAGTGTCCTCTTTTTTCAGAATCTGGCACGAATGGGAAATTGACAATAACACATTTGTTGGAATGTGGATGAGGGAAGGAGACTCCTGTGAAACTAAGAGCAGACAGACAAAGGTAAAATAACTTAAACTATGCTAATTCAGACAGCATGACTCTACAAATACTTGTGACTCTACAAACTGAAACATTCCTACCCTGAGGAAGTCATCATTTAAGCTGTGATAGAAAACATAAAGATGAATTCCTTCAGGGACTGTGTGAATGACTGGAGGAGGAAAGCTAGAATCAGGATAAAATTTTGAGGATATTTACTTATGTATTCTCATTGGTTACTTACAGCTCATTTTTTCCTTGATAGAGTGGTATAATTATTACTATAGAAATACAGTACAGTGCTTTGTAATGTGTGTCAGGCAAAATAAAGGAAAAGAGCTCTTTGCAGAATTGAAGATGCCAGTCTATTAAAAACATCCAGGAAAAAGGAGGGAAAAGAATTCGGCAGTTAACAATAGCATGCTGAGAAGCTAAGTATGGTGTTAGAACAAGCACTAGGAATATTTCAAGAAAGACTTTGAGGTGATGGAGCATGTCCAGAGAAGGGCACTGGAGCTGTGGAAGGGTCTGGAGCACAAGTCTGATGAGTAGCACCTTTCAACCAGCATTCCCAGGTCTTTTTCCACCAGGCAGCTTTCCAGCTATTCTTGCCCAAGCCTGGAGCAGCGCACGGGGTTGTTATGATCGAAGTGCATTACCCAGTACTTCACCTTGTTGAATCTCTTGCAATTAGCTGCCAACTTGGCTGCCATATCCTGGACATGGTGAAAATGTTATACTCTAATGGAGGTGCCTGCTTAACATCTTTATTTCCCAGAGAAGCTGCAGAAAGAATTCATATTCTTGTATGACGTTTGATATTGTGATTGAATTTTTCACTGGCATTTCATTTTGAAGACAAAAAATATTGGTGCTGCAAATCTAAAGATGAAAACAATTCTCTGCAGTCTGGATATGTCTTATATTCTTAAATTAGCACACTGGTCAGAAATGAAATTTAAGAAGATTGTGCTTATGTTAGATGAGATTCTTAAGGTGTCCTATTCACTGTCCTTTTTACTCTCCTTCTTGTTGAAAATATAGTACTTATTAGTCCAAGGAACAATGGTTGGTGGGGAGAATCATTTCCCATTAGAGAAAACAATTTTCACATTTGATAAAATAAATGGATTATGTGCTTGCTATGATGCTGTTTCTTTTTTTTTTTTTTTCTTTTTTTCTTTTTGATTTAAAAAGGCGCTGGAAGCTTTGACATGACAGTATGTACAGAAATGCATCTACTAGCATTGGAACACAGCAAATAGATCATCAGTGATGGTGTTTCATGTAGATATTTTTTGCTCATCTTTGTTTTTTCTGATGTTTAGGTTCATCTTGTTTGTGGAAAGAGCAATAAGTTGGCTTATGTGTCTGAGCCAAGTACTTGTGTTTACTCTCTGACATTTGAGACTCCTCTCGTGTGCCATCCCCACTCACTTTTAGGTAAGATTAAAAAAAAAAAAAATACTTTGTGGAACAGCTAGCATATACACTATCCTCAGAGTGTCCATTTTTAGGTTGAGTTAGTACCTTAATATAAATTAGTATTAGATGTTAACATATTATATGGTTTTTAAAATGCCAGTCATTATAACACCTAGGTATTTCTCAACTAATTTTTTTATTTGGGATTAAATTTATTTTTTTTTTGTCAATGCTAGCATAGACCCAGTGAATGATTTTTTTTTTCCTTTTCTTGGACTGTAGGAATAAGCCCTGTAGTATCTGCCCATTTACTTACATTACAAAAAAGCTCCATTAAAATTACGTTGAACACAGGAATATGAGGCCTTGGATCTGGAAATAAGAAAAATTTCTGGTCATTCTCCAGAAACTTTAAATGTGTGAAGTGCAATTTAAGCGTAAGCCCAGCTTTTGAAAGCAGTGGAGACTGTGTACTGTAAAGAAACATTGAGTTCTTAAAACAAATATTCTTGCGTGATACTAGAGGAGGAATTAACTAATGCAGGATAGTGCTCCTGGTTTTTATATGGTTTGACTTCCATTTTTCAGTTTATCCAACTCTGACTGAAGCACTGCAGAGGAAGTGGGATGAAGCAGAGCAGCTTCTGTACGATGAACTAATAACCGACCAGGTTTATTAATTCTTCCAACTCTATGTGGTAAAAAAAAAAAATTACTGTCAAATAGCCAAACCTGGCTTCTGTAGTTTCTCCTTTTAGAGCAGATGCATTTATTCTGCAGTTGGCAAATAGTAATTTTCGTGTTTCTGTAACTGCTATATGAAACGGTAATGAAGCTTGAGGACTTGGAATGGCCAGTGCAAATTGCAAGCGGAGATGAGAGTTGAATAGATTGATCTATCACCTTTTGGAAACTTTCTTTTCTAGGGTTACAAAAAAATTCTGAAAGAGATTTTTGAGGAAGCAGGACTTCTAAAAGCAACAGAAGAAAATGAAGTTGAAAAACAGAGTAAGAAAATATCTCTGGAATTTGAAACAGTGGAAAAGTGCAGTAAGGTATAGAGCATAATATTTACAATGTGGAATTGCCACCTTTTCACTGTATGACAGTATCAGTGGGAGAGCATTATGTAAATGCCCTTGGTGTTCAGCTGAATCTCTTAATGGAGTTATCTTTTCTGGTTTCAATATGTAACAGCCTGCATGTAGTGTGATTTGGTATCTTTATTATAGCCCCTAAGTCAAAAACAAACCAGCAAAAATGAATGCCCAGTAAGAAGATAGGGGTTATGAAGGAATTGGTGTATGCGCTTGGGTTATAAACACCCCGTAGGTACTCTTTCTGGGAAATATCAGTCTGGAGACAGGAAGAAATTACTAGTGAAGATAAATGTGTAACCAACCTCGACAATGTTGACACTTTTAATTCTCTCTGTGGATAATTATCTCTTTTGATAATTACCCAGACTTCTGTAAGAATGCATTGGCTGTTGCACACGCAAAAGGCCAGAATGCCTGTATTTATTTCTGAATGACTCTTGCGTACGTGAACAGTTCTTCTGCAACAGATTTGGAATGGGGAAAATAGAGGCCGAAGGCGTGCTCAGCTTAAACGAGCACAACCTGACCATCAGAAAAAGAGCATGGATGGGAATTCATTTATTACAATACAGAGAAGCAGTTGCTGTTTTCTTTTTATTTGAAAAAGGTAGCAAAGACAAAACACCACGTAGTAATTAATGAATATAACCAAATAAAACCATGGTTAAGCTGAATATACTTCAATGTAAAGATCGCCGTTTTGATCTCATAGGAGCTGGAACAGTCACATGATTATTTTTTCACTCATTATCAATACAGTATTTAATAGTTTCTATTTCTTTTTCTGGCTTCATCATAGCTTAATTGACATAAATTGGCTGGTTTGGTAAACACAGAATCTTAAATACTTATTCTTTTGCTCTGTCTTTATTCACGTAAACACCAAAACACAGCAAAAAATAGGGGCTTCTCTGAGATTTCAGGGACATGCTTTGAATCTCAAAAGAACTAAGCAATGCCTGCTGTAAGGTAACAGAAACTGCTGAGAGCAAGAACATGAAGTTACTAGGCCAAGAGTTGAAGAATTTACAAATTTCCAGACGGCAGAATTACAACAATTATAAAATAAGGGTAGTCCTGAGGCAAACTTAAGATTTGTTCTGTGATAAAATGCTAGTTACAAGACAGATTTGAAATAGTTACAGAAAGCATTTCTAATTTTTACTCTTGGGCTCTAAAAAAGCTGGCTCCTCTTTTGGCAACACAGACATGTATCTTTTTCTAAAATTTGCTTTATGTTGCTGGAACAAGCATTTTAAGTTCTTCAAAGCCAAGAGGTGTAACAACTGTGCACAGAGGCATTTTTTTCTTAAAAGCTCCCAATCTAGGTATGTATTTGAAAAGTGGGAGGGCTATTTTTAATATATTTTCTTTCTTAGGAATACAAGCAACTTTCTGAAGAAATAGAAAAACTTAGAGTTTTATTAGGTCAGCATGGTATTGCATACAAAGGAAATGTTGGTGAGTTTTTGGTATCATTCTTTTTCATTGTTGTCTGCTCAGAATGTGAATACCCCAATGCTGTTTTCACTTACAATAACAGTTAAATAATCTGGCATCTCTGGAGGTAAAATTCAGTAGACAGAGTTTTTAATAAGTACTTAGATTTTGATTCCTGTCCACAAGGATTTACTTTGTCCTTAAAAAATCTGTTGATGACTTGAAATTCTAGCTTTATAGAAAAATTTTGACTGCTGTTGTAATTGAAGTTTGTCTCCAGTCCTTAAGGTGCCAGTTCAAAAGGAAACCGATACTACATCATTAATAGAAGAAATGTGTCTGTTAAGTAACTCCACTTCTGTATTTTAACCACAAGGCCTGATTTCTTTCATAACACTTGAAGTTTTCTCTGTATCTTTTTGGATTGTTTTTTTCCCTTTTTGAAGTTGCCTGTTTCTTTCTTCCCTCTCTTTGATTTTTGCTAGGTAAGTACCATACCACATGCAGTTTTTAGTAGAAAAGACTGCTGCTGGCTGTGAAGGGGCACGACTTATCTGGATTAATTCCAGATAAGTTGTTTTTTGATTTTTTTTTTTTGGAGAGGTCTGTAATTGGGTTTTCTGTTTGTTTGCTTGTTTGTTTTTCCTCATTCCTGCCGGACCATCATGCCCTTTATTACATGAACTATTTGTCAAAGGAGAATTTAATGTCTAGGAATACATGTATATACAGAAATACATATATCTTTTTCTTTTACAGTTGCATGTTCAGAATTGGCACTTCAACAAAACAAAGAACCTTTGAGCTAATTAAATTAGCTTAAAATTAGTGACAAAATATTTTTTTCTTTTTTGGTTTGAGAAACTTTTCTGGGAAAAAACTTATATAAAAATTTTGTAGAACATGTTATCTGCATGTTTAAACTATTAGCAATGTAATTTGCACAGTATTTCTGCCTGTTTGGTCGTATTGCAGTAGTTCTTTTAATTATTGCAGATTAGCACTCTAAAATCAAAAGTCGGATTCAGTTCACTGTAGATGACTTCAAAATTATTTAGTGAATTCTGTGACAAAAAAGTTTTGGTGTTTAAAAGCCAAAATAACTGATGTCATATTAAAAACCTAAATTTTACAGCTGGAAATTCCAGTGTTGAGTATGTAAGTCACCAACTGGCAACTGCAGTGGCATCAGTTCTTAATGGGTCAAAGGATGATGAGCACCTGCATGGCGATACAGGAATTTGGAATTACACTCTGTGAAGAAACTTGGATGGTACATAATGTAAATTAAACTGAACATGTATTATGCCACAAAGATGATTTGCCTTCTTGTGAGTATTCTTGACTTTGTTTCAATTTGTGCCCTAAAGCAAACACAGTGTAGTAGAGTGAGGGCACACCATTATGAGAATAGTAAGCTAGTTTCTGACAACATTTGTAACACTTCTTTGGTACGACCAGTATTTGGCCCAAACCTAAAGATTCTCTGTGCCTAGTTCCGGCTTTTGCTATTTTTATTGACCAAGTGTGGTAGAAGATGGAGTGAATATAAACCAGCTCAAGACCAGTGCTGCAATGCGTTTTAAGAAAGGTAGTAAATACAGTATTAAGAACATGCTATTTCATCTATATGCTAAAAAGATTTCTGGACACACTTTAGCGGAAAAGGAAACTTTTTCTGCCAGCAGTGCAGACCACACCACTGCACCGATTCGTGTTCAAAGGTCGATGTCGTCTTGGGCTGTCAGGTTAAATGGAAGTTGGTGAGAATCTGACAGAAAGGTGCAATGAAATCACTGAGTTGTTACAAAAACATAGTTGTGGTGAGGTAATACCTGGCAATTCTCTGTACATAATACGGAATAAAATGGACTCCTCCAACACAAACTGTGGAAGTATCACTGTTGCCATCGGTGAACGCCGAGCACGCCATCTGCGGTCACTATGCCGCCTCCTGTGGTGCGGTTCGGCACCCCCCGGCCCAGGGTCCTGTCGGCCTTGCCCTCACGGCGGCAGCTGCGTTGAGCCGCGGCCCAACCCACCGAGCCCTCGCGCTTCCGCTTCCGCTCCCGCTCACGTAAAGCGGGGGATGATCCGGGCGCTGCGTCGCTGGCGGTGAGGAGCGGTGAGGAGCGGGGCGGACCGGGGCCGCTGACGGTGAGGACGGGGGCTGGGACGCATCCTGAGCCCTTCGCGACGCTCACGCATATGTCGTTGCAGGGTGCGGCGAGCCCCCTGTCTGCCTGGGCCTCGGCGGGGGCTGGCACGACGGCGGAACCCGGAGGGTGCGGCGGGCGCGGAACCCGGAGGGCGGGGGGCCCATTCCCTTCTCCGGCAGCTAGGCCAGTTCGCGGTTTTGGAGCGTTAGTCGGTCGATGGGGAACGACCACGAGAGGCCGTCGGTGAAGGTGCTGCCTCTTAGTGTGCTAAGCGCAGAGCTGTTGCTATGGTGCGTGTTCCGAGAGAACGGGGAGACCGACCAGCGACTAGAGGCGGTTCTCTTCGGCCAGATCGTGGACTCAGATACGGCCCAGGAAAGCAGTGCTCCTCTTCAGCTGCTGAAAGAGAACTGAGGACGGGAGTGCGGCTGCCGTGAGGGAGCTGACAAAAGTTTGCTGGCATTCACCTGTTTAAAAGCTGTACTGGCGCTGTAATGAAAAAGACACGTTTTTCTAGTTTTTCGGCAGTCTTATCTTGCAAGTTTGATTTCTTCATGCTGTTTTTTGTGCCGATCTTGCCGTAGTAATTTACACTGGTAGGAAAAGGTGTAGTTTCTGGATTGCACAGGTAGGGATGAACAGGATGTATTGCAAATCAAGTTGAACTTGAAGGTAAGTTTTATGCAACCCATCATTTTTCTATGGATCATTTTTCTTAGCAGATTGTTGTATTAAAAAGTACCTAATGTCATTATGAAATTGCTGCTTAAGGTGACTTTCATTTCACATTTTGATGGTTACAGAATATGTTCTGTTTATACTGAAGACAGCTGTAAATGAATGATTAATTACCATGCAATTATGTTCTGAATTTTTGTATGTAATTCTCCTCGTTAATGTAGAAATTGCCTACAAGGGTGCATTCTTTCTGGACTAGAACTTTCTAGGCTTGGTTGATTTACACGGTCAATACTGGCAGGAGAGTATTTTGCCCAAAATTGAAATGTTTGGCTTGCGTTATATTGGGGATGTCTCATTGAACAATACAGTACTAGGCTTTTTGTGTGGGTTCATAGATATTCAAACTTGCACTCTCGGGGAACTTTTCCTGGAGAGGAGAAATGTGAAATACTAACGTGACTTTGTTCCCTTCAAAATTAGAGGCTTTTTAAAGTTCTCAAATGTAAAAATGGAAAATCAGGTTTGTATCATGAAAATGCCTAATTAAAACCCCAACACCAACAAAGATGATAGTAACTATTAAGATAGGCTGAAGCTATGGAGAAATTGGGGGTAGCATCACATTTGTGTAATACCACTGATTAGTCTGAACAACATGCACTACTGTGGCTTTTGATTTTGCTGTAGAGTCCCTTAACCACATGATGCCACATTTGATTTGGTACTGTCACAAGGTTTAATCTTGGTATTCAGCTTTTACTACAGTGGAATGTTGCAAGTGAGATGCATGGGGGCATCCTGGTGAATGAGTGAAAGAATAATCTACTTTTGGTTTTTTAGCTTGTTTGTTTGTTTGTTTTTTTAGTATATTGAAGCTCAGGTGTAATGCCTGTTGCTTCTGATTAGCTTTCTTGCACCATATTCTATGGAAACTGAATTGTTTAAGAAATACAGAGCTGCCTCTCTGTGTTTGTTTTTACCACTCGTTCTGTGCCTTCTTTGGGGGTGAGAAAAAAAGGCTGAGGGGGGAGGGAGTGGAGACTCAGGGGCTCTGATGTCATTTGGGGCACCCCAGCGTCCCTAGGAGAGAGAGCCACGCTGCAGTGGAAGAGCAGGTGAGTGGCGAATGAGAAAGGGTCATGCTGAGTTGCCCTCGGTTCCCTGGTTGGGAAAGTCCTTAAAGTAGACAAGCTGAACCATTTCTGAGAATTTCAAGCCTCCTGTTCTTATGATTCTTGGTACAGTATTTAAATAGTTACTATCAAGTTGAGATGGTGGATCAAGTGGATTTGCTAGAGTGGCAGAAATAGTTTTTTGCCTGGAAGCATGTTGGGATAAACAACCCTCCTTAATGCCGGAATGAATTCGTTTTCCGTCTTTTCCCTTTTTTTCTTTCTAGATTGCGGAGTGTCGGGGAGAACAGTTGGCATAAAGAAATTAAAGGCACGAAGGAAGTTCCATCTTCCCGAGGGAATGCTTTAGGCACCACGTGCAGCTTCTGAGCCACACCGATAATCCCAGCTCCCACCAAAACCTTCCGAAGTTGGAAGGGACAGGGAGCGGTGGGAAGTACTTTCTCCTGAGTCTGGAAGGCATTGAGGTCAGAACAAGTTCCATGTACTCCTCTCTCCTGTTGCCAGCTCAGGACCAAGTCAGTGTTCCCTGAATGGCCACAGTTCCCTGCATGTGGAGGGAGGAGATCTGTATTGGAGAGTGGGAGAAAGGTCCCTGCTCGTTGCTGTGTCCTTGGTGGGCAGAGAACTCTGATCTTGGCCAGATGGGTTGGTGAGTATTGAATCAATCCTGCCTCCTTTTGACTGAGTTGTTTTAATGAATCATCAGCAGGGACTGTTTTTAGCTGGCTTTAGTTCAGTTTCTTTTTCACAGATTCCTTGTTGTTTTGATCCTGAAATTGCCAAACCCTTAAGTTTGCTAAATTAAGCCTGAAAAGGTTCAACACATCAGTCCTGAGAGAATTAGGGATTGGATGGCTGGGATCTTACGTCCCATTGAAGCCACATTGGGTTCACCCCCTGATTTTGGTGCCAAGGGAAAGTCCAAGTTAACACAGATCAAAATAAGAAACAGTTCCCTCATCAAAGTCAGCTTTCCAAACCTCTGTTCAGGATCCAAAGAAGTGGGAATGCCCTTGGCAAAAAAGGTGCTTTTGAGACAAAGCAAGCTTAAAATGCCTGTAAGCAGGAAATCCAGGAGAAATGGCTGCTGGCATCCTGGGCTTGGCAGGCAGGTTTTGTACTTGATTGCAAAGCAGTTTTCCTCCCTCTGCATGGGCTGGCACCTGCATCCCACTGGAAAGGGGAGAGAAATAATTCCCCTCCTTCCCTGGCCCAGCCCTGGAGTGGGAGCAGCTTGCCCTTATCCTGGAGTTCTCCTGCCCCTGCCCAGCATCCCTCTGGTACTCTCATGTGCTTCCCAAGCTCCCAGCACTGATGGATCTAAACAAGGAGAACAATCCCTGTTCGTTCTCTTCTCCATCCTTGATGTTCCTGGGCCCTGCATCTCCCTGGCTATTCCCTGTCTGACTCCTCATCTCCATCCCACCTTCTCCTGGTCACATCTGAGCCTGAGATGTGTTTAGCAGCAAATCCATTCCTTTAAAGGAAGCCCAGTGCAAAGAGCTTCCAGCTGCAGGCAAGTCTTCCTGCATTTCATTTTTCTCTGTCCAGTTTTGGAGGGTTTCTCTCCGTGCTTTCCTGTGACCCAGATGTGTCCCTTCCTTTGTCCAGATCCAGTGCCAAAGGATTGAACAACTGATGAGTGGAGTCTGGGATGAGACTGGTTCTGCTAAAACTAGGGAAAGAATGCTAGAAGAAAAATGAGCTTCCTTTGAATGTCTGGAATAAAAACACTGGGAAAGGGCACTTTTTAATTCGATTTGGTGCCACCTCCCCTTTTTTTATGGCTAAAACTCCATGGTGAGCAATGCAAGCCAAAAGATGAAATGCAGGAGTCCTTGATTCTGCAGTGAGCCTAACTTCCCTTTTCTCCTCTCTTTCAGGGCAGGGAGAACCACTGAACTTGTCCTGGCCTTGTCAAGAGCTTTGATGTTTGAACTGCCAAGCCCAAACTGGTCCTGAGGATGGAGGACTTAAGAAATTACTCAATCCAACTAAATGCTTTAAAAAGGGAGATGGTTTGGTTATAAAAATATTTCTGCCTGAGACTGGGAAGAGACTGGGAAGAGTTAAACACCCCAGTTCTGCACAACAGCACAAGGATTTTTTAATTTTTTGCCTTTTTTTTCCCTTCCTTTGAATGGGTTTGTTTGTTTCCCCTTGGAGACTGCACACACAATAGGCAGATTTTTCAATTAATCCTTTTTTTCCCCACTTTTAGTCTTCAATGGAGCCCAGGTGCCAATTGTTTGCTGCTTGGTTTCTGCCTTCCCTTTCCTGCCTACAGCTTAACCCCTTCCTCTCCTTCCTGCTTTTTGGCCATCACTGGTCATGCAGTTGATGCTGATGCAGATGGCTGATAAATAATTATCAAACAGCTTGGGAATGGTCTGTATCAGGTATCAGTGACATTAAAATATGGACCATCAACCAATGAATTTAGCAAGAGTTGGATAGTAACTAATCATCTTTCCTTTGAAGCCCTCTTCATGGCATATTTACGTATAAAGGGAAAGCATTTGGTTTTTATTTTAAAAGATACTACAAATCACCAACGGCCAGCTTAAGTGAGCATGGAAGCCTGACAAAGACATTGTAATGTTTTTTCTTTTAAATCCCTCACAATCCCATCACGTAGTGGGGAGGCAGCTCAGTGAGTTTCAGCCCACAGCTGCCATCCTGGGCTCATGGAGAGCAGCCTCTCCAGCTGTCCCAGCCTCACGAAAGCACAGAAGAGGGCTTTACACAGATCAGGGATCAAGCTAGGCCCAGGTTGGGCTCAGCTCAGTCTGCATGGCACTGTTAGAAGCCTTAAACCCTTTTTCTATCAGATTGATTGTGGTTGCGGTGCAGCCACTGTGTTGCTGTCAATGTGCTCCCCTGCAGCCTAGCCTGATATGGTGAGCAGGGGCTTGGGGTTCTGCCTCATCTGTTAAACATCAAACCAGAAGATAAAACAACAGATAAAACCCCTGCCCTGCCATGTGCCTCACTCTGCACCACTGCTATGAGAGGAGGGTGAAAGACCCAGTCAGTTTTAGCTCTGTAAAGAAGCTGCAAAGCAGTGATGAGTGCCTGAATCACATCCCCTGCAGCCATTGGGGAGTGAGGGCAGGGAAAAGGGCAGAGAAAGGGAAATAAAAAAACAACAGAGCCACCAAGACTGGAGGATGTGAGGATGAATCCAAAACTAGGCTCTCCAAGAGCTGAAATAACACATTTCTTAAAATAAGAGACGTCCAAACTGGAATGAGGGACTTGCCCTCTTTCCAGATTTTCCCAGCACCATAACCCATTAAAAAAAAAAAAGCCATCTGTGGAAATGGGATGCTCCTTTAAGCCTTGCAGAGACTTTCTCCAGCACCACAAAGCACCCTTCCTGTTGCTCTTCCTTTACCACTCAGGGCTGAGCCATGGAGACCTGCTTCTTTAGTGTGTGTGTGTGTGTATTTCAGGGTTTTTTTTAGAAAGAAGAAAAAAATCGATATCATATTTTAAAAAGAACCCCCAGAGCTTTGGGGAAAGTGGGCATAAATGTCAAACAAAACACAAAGAGAAAGACTGAGCTACTAAGGGTTCATACTTAGAGCAGCAGTGGTGGGGTAGGAGGGAAGAAGTATAGCAGACAAATGTAACACCATTCGGGAGGGTTTAGACACAATGTTTTCATTGCAAGCAGTATTTAGAAGTGACAATTTAGTGATTTATCATATCCCAGCACACTCCTTCCCTGTCAAAGTGATAGGCAGAACCGGCAGAGCAGCTCTGAACACACTGTTCACTACAAGGCACCACCAACAAACCCAGAACAGCTCCACCCTTGGCCAACCCTGTCCCCTTGGGCCTTCTGAGAAGCTGGGATTCAGGAGAAGGCCTTGCAGGGGAACAGTGTTTCAAATGTCAAAGGATTTAAAAATATACAAGGCTATGAAAGCCGTTGGGACCTGAAAGAATTGAAGGAGAAGGTGTCTTAGCAGAGCATCTTTAGCCAGTGCAGCCAGATAACCCTCGGATATCATTACTGGAGGATCTGGGAGTGAAGCCCAGCAGGAGATGCTGCAACATGAACTCCTGCCCCACACGAGAGGTTCCCAGAGACCAAAACCGCCACTCCATGCAGAGCAGACAGGATCTGACCACGACACCTGCCTTGGGCCAAACCTGCTCTTCATTTCTCATGAGCCACAGAGAAACCTGGTGTATTTATGATCACTTCTCTCACCAGACCTGGTTGCAATCAGCACTGGATCCCAAAACTGAAGGAGAAGCCTTGCGTAAACAATTCCTCCTTCAAGTCTCAGCTGCAGTACCAGGCTCAAGACCTGGCATGCGCATGCATTTGGCAGGGAGTAGCAAATCAAGTGAAAGAAACTTCTGCATGGAGGGGATGGGAGGCTGAGTGATTGACAGAGAGCCAGGGTGGGGGTTTGGGGATGATCTCATCCTGGGAGAGGGATTACACAGGTAGAAGGAGGGGGATACAGTTTGGGATAAACCATTTGGGAAAAATATGGGGATACAAAACAAAATTACTTCAAAGTATTACAAAGTATAGAAATGCACTACAGCAGGTTTGGGCAGCACCAAATAAAATGTAATAAAATGCTTTAAAAATAGAAAAAGAAAACAAATTAAAACAACAAAATTAATTTAAAATAAATGAAAAACAAAATAAAAACTGTAAAGTGCTGTAAAGTGTCGTAAAAATTCCATAAAAGGTAGTGCTGTAATGCAAGACCCTCAAACACCACCACGATCACCAGCTTGAGTGGGTCTGGGCAACACCAAATAAAATAAAAAGCTTTAAAAATAATAAAGTAAAAAAAAATAATTAAAAAAAAATAAAAGCTTTAAAAATAGAAAAATTAAAAAATAAGAAATAAAATTTAAAAAATTAAAAGCTTTAAAAATAGAAAAATTAAAAATAAAAATTAAATAAAAAATTAAAAAATAAAATAAAAAGCTTTAAAAATAATTTTAAAAAATTAAATTAAAAAAATAAAATAAAAGCTTTAAAAATAGAAAAATCAAAACTAAACCAAAATAAAAAAATAAAAGTTTTAAAAATAGAAAAATTAAAAATTAAATAAGAAATAAAATTTAAAAATAAAAAGCTTTAAAAATAGAAAAATTAAAAAATAAGAAATAAAATTTAAAAAATTAAAAGCTTTAAAAATAGAAAAATTAAAAATAAAAATAAATAAAAAAATTAAAAAATAAAATAAAAAGCTTTAAAAATAATTTTAAAAAATTAAATTAAAAAAATAAAATAAAAGCTTTAAAAATAGAAAAATCAAAACTAAACCAAAATAAAAAAATAAAAGTTTTAAAAATAGAAAAATTAAAAATTAAATAAGAAATAAAATTTAAAAATAAAATAAAAGCTTTAAAAATAGAAAAATTAAAAATAAAACATTTAAAAAATAAAATAAAAGCTTTAAAAATAGAAAAATCAAAACTAAACCAAAATAAAAAATAAAATAAAAGCTTTAAAAATAGAAAAATCAAAACTAAACCAAAATAAAAAATAAAATAAAAGCTTTAAAAATAGAAAAATTAAAAATTAAATAAGAAATAAAACTTAAAAATAAAATAAAAGCTTTAAAAATAGAAAAATTAAAAAATAAGAAATAAAACTTTAAAAATTAAAAGCTTTAAAAATAGAAAAATTAAAAATAAAAATTAAATAAAAAATTTAAAAAATAAAATAAAAAAATTAAAAATAATTTTTCAAAAATTAAATTAAAAAAATAAAAGCTTTAAAAATAGAAAAATCAGAACTAAACCAAAATAAAAAATAAAATAAAACCTTTAAAAATAGAAAAATTAAATAAGAAATAAAATTAAAAAATAAAATAAAAAGCTTTAAAAATGGAAAAATTAAAAACAAAAATTAAATAAAAATAAAATTGAAAAATAAAATATAAAGCTTTAAAAATAGAAAAATTAAAAATAAAAATAAATAAAAATCAAATTAGAAAAATAAAAAGCTGTAAAAATGAAACAATTAAAAACTAAATAAATAAAAAAAAAAAGCTTTAAAAATAAAAACAAAAAATTAAATTAGAAAATAAATTGCTTTAAAAATAGAAAAATTAAAAATAAAAACTAAATAAAAAAATCAAATTAGAAAAATAAAAAGCTGTAAAAATAAACCAATTAAAAAATTTTAAATAAATAAAAAATAAAATTAAACAAATAAAAAGCTTTAAAAATAGAAAAATAAAAAATAAAATTAGAAAAATAAAAATATTCTTTAAAAATAGAAAAATTAAAAATAAAAGTTAAATAAAAAATCAAATTAGAAAAAAAAAGCTGTAAAAATAAAACAATTGAAAATTAAAAATTAAGTAAAAAATAAAATTAAAAAAAATAAAAAGCTTTAAAAATAGAAAAATTAAAAATAAATATAAAAAAATAAAAAAAATTTAAAAGCCTTAAAAAAAGAAAAATTAAAAATAAAATTCGAAAAAAAAAAAATAAAAAGTTTTAGAAATAGAAAAATTAAAAATAAAGATTAAATAAAAAATAAAATTAATAAATTAAAATTAATTAAAAAGAAATAAAAAACAAAATAAAAACCGTAAAAGTGCCATAAAGGGTAGTGCCGTAAAACGCGACTGTCGTAAAAGGTGCCGTAAAGCGCGACTGTCGTAAAAGGTGCCGTAAAGCGCGACTGTCGTAAAACTGCCGTAAAGCGCGACTGCCGTAAAAGGTGCCGTAAAGCGCGACTGTCGTAAAACTGCCGTAAAGCGCGACTGTCGTAAAAGGTGCCGTAAAGCGCGACTGTCGTAAAACTGCCGTAAAGCGCGACTGTCGTAAAAGGTGCCGTAAAGAGCGACTGTCGTAAAACTGCCGTAAAGCGCGACTGTCGTAAAAGGTACCGTAAAGCGCGACTGTCGTAAAAGGTGCCGTAAAGCGCGACTGTCGTAAAAGGTGCCGTAAAGCGCGACTGTCGTAAAAGGTGCCGTAAAGCGCGACTGTCGTAAAAGGTGCCGTAAAGCGCGACTGTCGTAAAACTGCCGTAAAGCGCGACTGTCGTAAAAGGTGCCGTAACGCGCGACTGTCGTAAAAGGTGCCGTAAAGCGCGACTGTCGTAAAAGGTGCCGTAAAGCGCGACTGTCGTAAAAGGTGCCGTAAGGCGCGACTGTCGTAAAACTGCCGTAAAGCGCGACTGTCGTAAAAGGTGCCGTAAAGCGCGACTGTCGTAAAAGGTGTATTTTTACGACGGTCGCGCTTTACGACACTACCTTTTATGGAACTTTTACAGTCCTTTACAGCATTTTATGGATTTTATTTTGTTTTTTATTAATTTTTAATTAATTTTTTTTTATTTAATTTTTATCTTTTATTTTTAGTTTTAATTTTTCTATTTTTAAAGCTTTTTATTTTATTTTTATCTTTTATTTTTAGTTTTAATTTTTCTATTTTTCAAGCTTTTTATTTTTTTGTTTCAATTTTCTTTTTTATTTAATTTTTAGTTTTAATTTTTCTATTTTTAAAGCATTTTTTTTTTTTATCTTAATTTTTGTTTTGATTTTTTTATTTTTAAAGCATTTATTTTTATATTTTCTATTTAATTTTTTTTATTTACCTATTTTTAAAGCTTTTTATTTTATTTTTTAATTTTTTTAATTTAATTTTAATTTTTAATTTTTCCATTTTTAAAGCATTTATTTAATTTTTTAAATTTATTTTTATTTAATTTTTAGTTTTCATTTTTTACTTACAAAATATTTATTTTATTTTTTTAATTTTATTTTTTATTTCATTTTTATTTTTGCTTTACCTATTTTTAAAGCTTTTTTTTTTTTTAGTTTTGATTTTTTTTATTTTTAAAGCATTTATTTTTTAAATTTTATTTTTATCTTAATTTTTAGTTTTGATTTTTTTTATTTTTAAAGCATTTATTTTATTAATTAATTTTTATTTAATTTTTATTTTTGATTTTTCTATTTTTAAAGCTTTTTATTTTATTTTTTAATTTTATTTTTTATTTAATTTTTATTTTTAATTTTTTTATTTTTAAAGCATTTATTTTTTTTAATTTTATTTTTTATTTCATTTTTAGTTTTAATTTTTTATTTTTAAACTATTTATTTTTATTTTATTCATTTTATTTTTTATTTCATTTTTATTTTTTGCTTTTTCTATTTTTAAAGCATTTCTTTTATTTTTTAAATTTTATTTTGTATTTAATTTTTAGTTTTGATTCTTCTATTTTTAAAGCTTTTTTTTTTAATTTTTACTTTTAATTTTTCTTTTTTTCTTTTTTCTTTTTTCTGTTTTTTTTTTTCTTTTCTTTTTAATTTTTAAAGCTTTTTATTTTATTTTATTTGGTGCTGTCCAGACCAACTCAAGCTGGTGATTGTGGTGGTGTTTGAGGGTCTTGCAGTTACCCCGATTAATAGGTGGTAGAGATGATGTTTGGAGGCCACAGTATTACAGGTAGGGGTTAAACAGTTTTTTAGGGTCTTTCAGGTGGTTTTTCAGGGATTTTTTAGGGATTTTTTTGCAGGAGTTTTTTTGCAGGAGTTTTTTAGGAATTCTCTGGAAATGTTTAGGATACCTTTAGGGCTTTTTCAGAGCTTTTAAAATAATTTTTTAATGACTGTCTTACCGAGGGCCCCAGCCACCCAAGGCACCCCGTGCCGGCGCCGCGGCACTCCAGCCCAGCCTCCCATCTCCACGGCCCCGCCGCCACCCCCCACTGCTTTCGCTGCAGCTTTGGTACAGCCCGGTCCCGGTTCCGAGCCGCTGCCTGCCGCTGTCCAGCCACAGCCAGTATCCCTGTGCCCTGTCACACCACTTCTGCCGCCACTGCGTCTATACACGGCACCACAGCAGGGGAAAACTGCAGCGCCTTCCACGTCTCTCCTTCTGCCGGGCACCGAGAGATCCCTCTGCAGCGCGTCATCCTGAGCAACCGATACCTGGTGTGCCTCCGCGTTTTCGCCTTCACACTCCTAGCACCCAGTGGGACTACTTTGTGTCACGATTCGTCTGCACAGCCACATCCATGCACACAAACCGTGCGACGAGGAGGAGGAGGAGGAGGGTGGAATATGACAGCTGCTTTAATAAATGTAGGACAGACAGAATTATTTTGCCCCTGCAAATGCCAACCCTTTGATCCCAACACAAAAGAATTTCGATAAATAACCGTTCCCAAATAGCTCCAGAGTCCCCCCAGTGTTTGGGACAGATTTCTCGACCCAAAATGAGACAGTAAATCCTCAAAATTTGCCAGCATTAATGCCAAAGTTAGAAAACTCACAACAATCTTTTGATAATTTTCAACTAACAGACTGGTTTGAAAAACACCAGTCACTTGTTTTGGAAATTTTTGAAAGTTTCATAGTAATAAAATGGTTATAAAAATAGTAATACAATCAGAGTAATAATAATTTGGACAATTTGAATTAGGACAATATGAGATAACAAAAACAAAGAGTTACGGACATCAGGGTACCTTTTTCTGGGCAGCACGGGCCCGAAAGAGGACCCCCGTTAACAAAGGATTAGCCCTTAAAAGCAATAGCCTGTTGCATAGTCATACACTTCATACATGATGCATACATTCCATTCAAATACAGGATTCTGTCTGCTCATCATCAGCTTCTTCCTTCTAATCCTAACAGTGCCTTGGAGGCGGGGAGAAGTTCGTTTCTTCTGATAAGAGGGCAATAAATTCTTTTTCTCTGAAAGATTCAGGTGTCCTGTGGCTGCTATCTCACTGCAAGTCCTTTCTTTAAAAAAAGTATCTTACATAGCATCGTTTCTATTTTAACAGTTTTTGTAACCTAAAACTATATTTAACACACTACTTAAGAGAATTAATACAGCATTACTTTTTAACACAACACATATAATATTCATGTTATTATTTCTGAAAAGCCAATCATAAAATACATGCATTTTTCACAATCCCCACTCCTATTCTTTGTAAATCATTTGGCTTGAGCAATATTTCTTATCTACTTGCATCTTCTGGACTATGCTGGCAAAATAAAACAGGGGATTACACAAGGAAGAAATATAAAAACAGTTGTAACACATAAAATGAAAGATCCTAATTTCTTCTAATACATTACCCTACCAGCCAGGTTTTAACATTGTTTTCTAATTTTTGGACTGGTACCTCGGTTATTATATGCATATATATTTTTTTTTCTTCTTTGATTTCTTTTGCTTTTTCTAGAATGACTTTTCTGTGCTCATCAATTTTCCACAATCTGATATATTAAACTTTCCACAAACACCCCCTTCTTTGGCCAATATATAGTCTAAAGCCAACCTATTCTGATACACTACAGGTTTTGTTTGGGTTAGCTGACTTGATAATAACTCTAAGCCTGGGCGGCTCCATTTGCTATCATTTCCATAACTGCTTGGAGTCTTGTAATACGACTCAATAGATAATTTGGGGTCAATACAGAGTTCAATTGCTGTGCTGGTTTTACTTTTTTGTTTATTATTTGGTTTTTTTACCAAATCTTGAACCATATCTTCAAGATTAAATTTAAAACAAATCTATCTCTCTCCTTTTAGACATTCAATTCCAAATCTATTACCACATTTTCCTAAGTTTCTTGTAATCCAATAATTTATTCCGTTTTGCCTACAGGTTCTTAATTTGGATGGGTTATAACAGTGGCTGTTGACATAGGTGTGTGTAATTAAAGAGGAACTTTGGTTTCTTTCCACGTGATGCTTTCTGTAGCATTTGTGACACGATCTTGCTGGTATCCCGAAAGGGAAAAGAGAACAAATGAGTGCCAGAAGCAGGAATAACAGAGGTCCAGTATGGCTTATACTCCCATCTCCCAGGCCTGTGAGGTTGCAACCCACAGCAGGTGTATTTGATCTTCTCGGTGGCAAAATACAGAGGCCAATCTGGTCTTGCCCTCTATTTCCTTGTCACTTTCTCTTAACTAATTTCCAGGCAAATTGGTTTGGACACCCTTTAACTGTGGTCTCTTACCGTTCTTCAGGTATCTCTCATTCACCAGGCACTAATAATTCCCATCCACAAAGCTAAGTTATTACTTTAACACTTTTTGCAATAAGGGCATAAATTTTGTGAACTAAAATACTAATTATTCTCACAATTCAAGCATTTACTTATAACCCAGCTAGCATGTCCAGTATTGGAATGAATCAAATAAAGTTTACTGATGGAAATGGTAATTCCCCTTCTCCCCTGTACAATTCTCAGGCTAAGGTCAGAACACAAAAACAGTCTTCATCCTTCTATCTGGAGTATTCCTCCCCTAAGGAGATGTTTTATTCAGGCAGTGCTTGAAACCAGTGGTATAAGCATTGTCTTACTTCTGAATTCAGTGTTATTCTTTGTACATTTCTTGGATCATTTGGCTTTTTTCAAACTATTACCACTCAGTCCCCATTGGAAAGTCAGTTTGGTATCACCCGGTTTAAATGTGATAGTCCTTAGATTCTGCTGGCATGAATTCACCCTTTTTCCATGGTTCTGATTGTTGCTTTGGTAGTACCTGGATAGGACTTCTTAATAGCATAGTAATAAAAGTAAGATAATACTGCATTAACTTTTACCATTCACTTTTCTTCCAAACTTTCTGGGTTTAGCTAAAAGCTTTTTCCACAGCAGCCTCTTCTTCTTCTATCCAGCTGTGCTAATACCTGCAGAGGCAAATTCTTCTTTTTGTGAGTTACAGTTAGTTAAATAAGAAAAGCTAGACCAATTTTAACACGAGATGTATCACATCTATTGCTTTTTACTTTTTGGGCAGCATTTAATTGTTTTAGCCTTACAAACCTATTCTTCAGGAAAAAAAAACAAAAACCAAAAAACTTCTTTTTAACAGTAAAACAAAACACACAAAAGAAAAGACCAAAAACCTTCTTACTTAAGAAAAACAAACCACTTTGTGAGGTTTGGAGAGTCAGCAATCTCTGCTTTGATTTTATCTTTTAGTGCTAGCCCCCCTCCCGCTCTTTTCACGGCCTTGCTGTCAATGCCGTGCTGCCACTTCGCTGCAGGGCCGGAGCAGGGGAGAACAGCCACGGGCATGGGGACCCTGGGGGCAGCCTTGGGTCCCTTTTGCCCTCTCTCTCTCTTCTTCTCTCTCTTTCTCTTTCCTTCTCTCTCTCGGCCCACTTACCGGGGCCGACGCAGCCATCCTCGACTCGGGACCCCAACAGTCTGGGAGCCCCCCGGCAGTTCCGCCACGGAGCCAGCCCGCTCCTGCCCGGCAAACCCGTGTGTCCCCTGCTGCCAGCACCGCCGCCGGGTCACCTCCATGGATCGGTGCCTGCCGCAGCCCCCGAGACCCCGCCACTCGTAGGGCACGGTCAGACACCTCCCAACCTTGACAACCCCAAACCTGGCATCCCCAGGTGCTCCTGACATTCTTTTCCTTTCTCTAGTCAACTTATCCTCTTTTCCCTTCAAGGAGAGCCCATTCTGCTAAACCCTTTCTGGACCTCAGTTCAGCATTGAATAACCTCCTAACAATTGTGTGTTAAGACACTTCCCTGCCTTTCATGCAAAAAACCCACATTCACACTTCTGCTCTCTTCTAGCACCAAGATGTCATCACTTCACATTCTAACATCTCAGAGTTTGATAACCACCTCCCTACTTCAACTTCTCTCTTTCTTCTCTTCTTACCTGCTTTTTTGGGGTTTTTTTTGTTTTGTTGTTTTGTTGTTTTTTGGTTTTTTTTTTTTTTTTGATTCAACACACCTCAGACGGTACGAAGTGAACCTAACTAAATTACTTCCAAAAGTAGGCTTACAACTTTATTTTACTAGGATTGCAGTAGCTGTTAAATACCTACTGGCTAGCTGTGGCTTACTGAGTCTAACATCTTTGATATATAAGCTACTAGATATTTTTTTACTCTTCCTTACTCTTGAATTAAAATTTTATGAGCTACTCCATTTTCTGTATTTATGTATAAATGATAAAGGATTTTTTCTAACAAAGGTAAGCTTAAAGCTGGTACTTAGGCTAGTTTTAACTTAACTCTTTTAATTTAACAATATCTTCTTTGGTCTGTTTTACATCATCTCCTTCTGTCAATTTTTTTCATACACGAATTTTGCTACTTGTGCGTACCCCTCAATCTATAATCTATAATATTTCAATAATCTAGGTAATTTTCTGATCTCTCTCTTTGAAGAGGGAGGGAGAATGAATAAAATTCTTGCAATTTTCTCATGGTTGGTTTTCTAGCTACTTTTATTTATTAAGTGTCTAAGATATTTTACCACTGGGTAGTGAGTCTGAGTTCTTTTATTAACCTCCGTTTAATCTTGTACTAGTCTATAACTCCCATCAGACTTTACTGGGGGAATAGGGATATTATGAGGAGACATACAAGGTTCTAATGCCCCATCCTTTATTAGTCCTTCTATTACAGGCTTCAAACCTTCCCGTCCTTCTAAAGATACAGGATACTGACGTACATGTATGGGACAATCTTCTCTCTCAATTGTAACCCTTATGGGGGTCAGTATTTAATCCTCCCCTATTTCCTTCTCCAGCCCAAACTTCTTTGTTGATTTTTTTTTTCTTCATCCTCTTGGCCTAATTTTAAAACTCTAGCTGTCATTTCCCCATTTTCTGATATAACTCCTATTCTTAATTGCAATTTTAAGACTCTTCCCAATAAATTGCTACCTGCCCCAGGGACCAATAAGACATCTCCCATCCAAATTTTAGTTTCTTCCCTCAATTACTACATCTTTAATGACCAGAAATGTAAAACTTTCTCTTTTTACCCCTGTTACTTTCACTATATGTTTGCTCACACTATAACTTTTTGGAATATTTAACAGGCAGGTTCTCTCTGCCCCTGTGTCTATTACAAATTCCAATTCTTCTTCTTGGGGACCCACTTTTAAAGTTATCACAGGCTCCAGATGGTATTTGTCCCCCCCAAAAAATTAGAGCTTATGACCTCCCTATTCCTCTTCTGTGCCCATCTCTTTAAAGATTTTCAGATCTTCCACTTACTTAGGACCATTTTCCTATTTCTCTTAAGTTTGTTTATCTATTTAGCTGAAGTTTCTTCTTTCCCCTCTAAAAGCTGTCCCTTAAAAACTCTTCTTTTCCCTGCATTTCACCTTTGATATGCTGTCTCATTTATTCCTTTGATTATGTAATTACGATAATTATTCACGTGTTTACTCCCCTCATTATTTTTACCCCACTCAGGAGGTACAGTTGGCATTTTGTCTTCTCTGGGGGTCCCCACAGATTATCTTTTTTCCTGAGCTTTTATTTCAGCTGCTCTGATTAATTGCCTTTCTTCCTGAGAAAAATATTATTTTCATTACAGACCTCATCTCTTCTCAAATATAAATGTTTGGACCTAAAAATTGGTCTAATTGTTCAGCTATGCCTATGGGATCCTCCAAATATCCCTTTTATTTATTTCTTAAAATTTCAGACCTCAGACAAAGTCAAAGGAGCATTTACAAACCCTGGTCCGCCTCCTCCTATGGGAGCCTCTTTTAATGGAAATAGACCAATCCCTTTATCCCATTCTTTTTGGATTTTTATCTTCTATAGCTTTTCTCCCGTATTTTTAGGAAGAATCAGGAGAGGGCTTTCTTTTACCAGAACTTTTAGTGTTTCCATAAAGTGATTTCTTTAGAGAGTTCCGCTGAGCAGCCGGAGCTGTGGTTACCAAGGGAACGGAGCTCAGGGCAGGACGGGGGAACTCGGCACAGCTCAGGGTCTGGATGCTCCAAAGGCGGGGTCTGCAGGGGGAATCGCCCGAGGGGATCGGCACAGCTCAGGGTCTGGATTCTCCAAAGGCGGGGTGTGCAGCCGGGATCGCCCGAGGGGATCGGCACAGCTCAGGGTCTGGGTCCTCCAAAGGCGGGGTCTGCAGGGGGAATCGCCCGAGGGGCTCGGCACAGCTCAGGTCTCGGTCCTCCAAAGGCGGGGTCTGCAGCCGGGATCGCCCAGGGGCTGTTCCGGTGCAGACCGAGCTGCAGCGTGGATCGGCCCCACATGGCTCACGGCGGCTGATCCGGCAGAGACAAAACCGGCGACTGACCCCGGCTGCAGCGGCGGGAGCCGAGCAGAGCCAGGGCAGCCGGGGGTGGGACAGACGGGACCCCCCCTCGGTGCGGTCAGCGCGGTACCCACGGTGCACACGGCAGGAGGGACCCCCCGCCCCTTCCGCCGGCACAGGGGCTGGGGCAGCCGCGAACGAGTGGGGGAACAAACGGGAATGGATGAGGTAACATTTCTATAAGCAAGATTGAAATGAAAGCGAGCTTTGAGATCCCTCAGTTACTGAACAACAGGAAAAATGGTGTGGCCAGCTGAAGGTAATCCCCTTTGATGAAACAACACCGTCTGCCTGCAGACAGCTCCAAGGGGCCGAGCAGACCCTACCAGCTTGGCAGAAGGGGTCCAAAGAGGAGCTTTTAGGGTTTAAAATGTAACACGGTATGGTAATGTAGTGATTCTTATAGGCCGTATGGAAATGCTATAGGATTTGTGTATTGTACTAGATTAGTTAGTGAGAAGTAGAATATTCAACACAGAAGATGATTTATTGTATTGTAATGGGAACTTCACTCTCTTGACCTTTTACTCGCTTACCCCTTTTTACTCTCTTATGCTTTTGCTCTCTTACCTTTTTATGCTCTTACCCTCTCATCCTCTCAACCCCTCTCATCCTCTCAACCCCTCTCATCCTCTCAACCCCTCTCTTCTCTCAGGCCTGCTCTGAGCTGTGGCTGGCAGCTCCCAGCAGGCCCCTGCACCCAGGCCCTTTGCAATAAACCCCAAGTTCCACAACCTGGCTTCAGAGATCTCTCGTCTCCGTCCGTCCGGACTGTGCTACCCCCTGATGCTCGTACAGGTAGAAACTCACTCACTAGCAAGGAAAAATCCTTCCAAAGCATTTTTTTCTATTTTTATCCTCCAAGTGTCCAACTTCTTTTGCTAAATTTCTACAGATTGGAGTTCAAATTACCATTTCTGACCAGTGCAGAGACAAATGATGAAACATTCCTGAGTTATTCTTACTCTTCAACTTATGGAAGTAGCCAGCACTCAATTTGCATGATCTAACCAAAGTAGACATTTCACAGAAAAGCACTTTCTATAGCAATATTGAAAAACTATAGATTGAGGTAAAACCATCAAGTTTCTGCCCTCACTGGTGCAAAGTCACATGTCGTTTGAAGAGCATCCCACTGAATTTTCTAACGATGTGTAAATGTGTCATCTGGACCACAGGAGATAAAGCAGGGTTAAAACACTGAGCAAAACTGAAGTTAACAAACACAAGGTTCATCAACCTTGCAATAGAAGCTTGCAGAAACCTTTCAAGGCTTATCCAATAAAACCCTGTGGCACTTTATTCTTCCCCCTCCTCCCAAATCTCCATCTGTCTGAGCCAGCATCAGCAGGAAATTTTGCACGGAAGCTTGCCAGATAAAATAGCTATATCATCTGCCATTAGTTTTAGAGAGTTATTCAAAAATAGATTAAAAATTATATATTATTTTTTAGCTGTGTCCTAAGTTAGGGATGGGCCAAGTCTTGTGTCTTTGTCTCACAGAAAGGTGGTTCACGTGTCCTTTAATATCATATGTGCAAATATTTCCAATCTGCATTCTGCCTTATCAGAAGGCTAATTACTTTATTATACTATATTACATTACATCTAAACTGAATCTGCCAAGTACTCAACCCCGCACACACCACACACTACTCGTGACTGTCACCCAACAGTCCTGACACACACACACACACTTGGCCCTGACAGGCCAAGGAAACAAAACACCATCACTTTGGGTGAACAATCTCCACGTTGCATTCTACTTTGGCACAAAGACAGGCACAGAAAATGAGATAAGAATTGTTTTTCCTTCCTCTGAGGTTCAGAGAATGTGAATCCCAGAAATATTCTTGGGAAGAATTGTGCCTTGCTTTGCTCTGTGAAGAGAAATGGGGTGACAGGTGCACCCTTGCCTCCAGGGCAAAGAATCACGGAATGGTTTGGGTGGGAAGGGACCTTGAGGTTTATCTTTGATTTATGCAACACTTCAACAGGCAAGAGGGGGCTCATCTGCTTCAGAGCTGCTTGCTTTTCTCACACCTTTCAGAAGCAAAGCCCGAAGCAAACCCTCCCAAGTTGCCCTATGGACCAGGGGACCCCTCAGCACTCGGTGACACTGCCAGCAAAACCTCAAACTTTTACTCACACAGGGACGAGGCCGTGCACTCAGTTGTAACCCAGATTCTCTTTTTCCAGCAGTAGCCTCGAACTTCCTTTGTTCTCTCTGCAGGCCTTTTTGCAAGCACACCAATTAACAGACTACACAAGTTTCACCAGCAGACTTCAGCTAAATCCAAAATTGGTTTCTACCCCGAGTAAAATTTCCAACCCCCTGTCTCACCTGCGATGTTTGGAGATCAAAGGTCCTGGGCAGGGTGCAGGCCCATGGACACAAATGCCATCCCTTTTCCAAGGGAAACAAAATTCATCACCCCAGTTTCCTTACATCAGTTTGCCAAAGACGTTCACCGCTCCCAGGGCACTCAGAGTTCTCGTTGGCTGCAGACTCGGTCTTGGAATTACGGAGTTACGCTTCCTCCTAACACTTACCTCCTCACCTCAGCCCTCTGCTGCTGCGTCCCCTTCTCCGCCCCTAACCCTACTCTATTTTCCAGCCCGCCCTTAACCCGTCCCACCACACTTCCCGCTCCATCCGTTACTTCACCCACCGCCCACCCGTGAGTCCCCTGCAGCAGCACGCAGGAGCCCGAACCCTCGGAGGACGGCGCAGCTCTCCCAGCAGGACAGCACCCAAGCGAGACAGGCAGGGACAACATCTGTGGGCTGCAGGGTGTCACAGGGGGCTGCGGGCTGAGGGGAGGGGGTTGGAGGGTGACACAGAGGATGGGGGGAGCTGAGAGGCAGAAGGGGGCTTTAGGAGCAACTGGGGGGCTCCAGGGTGGCACAGAGATGCTGAGAGGCTGAGAGTGGGGAACTTGAGGGTGACAAGAAAAGGGTGAGGGGAAGCAGATGCCTTGAGGGGCAAAGTGGGGGCTGCTTGAGGGTGACAGGTGAACCACCCCTCACACCACCCCTAACCAGGTGGAGAGCGCACGGTGGAGGCCAGGGCGCCAAGGGACAATGTCAGAGGTCTTGGGGTGGCACGCAGACATTGCGGGCTGAGGGGCAAGGAGGGGGAGGCTTGACAGATGGAGAGCTCACTCTGAGGGTTAGGGGTACAAAGGACACAGGGTACCAGGTAGGGTTAGGGTACAGGTGCAGCAGCCCTCAACCCAACCCCAAGGTCACCCTAAAGAGCACCCCTAGGACCCCAGTTTTCCCCAACAGCAGCACAAGGCAATAACCCCAATGCTGGGACAGCCCCAGAACTCTCCCAGCAGCTGCAGGCAGCAACCCTAATAAAAAGCTAGCAATGATGTTTGTGGTCTAGAGAGTGACAGGTAGGAGTTGGGTGCTGAGCAGTTTTTTAGGGTTTTTTTTAGGGTTTTTCTCATGGCTTTAAAAGGATATTTTAGGGCTTTTTTGGAGGAGTTTTCCAGGAATTTTCTGGTAATGTTTAGGATACTTTTAGGGCTTTTTCAGGGCTTTTAAAAGATTTTGTTAGGGTATTTTAAGGGCTTTCTTAGTACTTTTAAGAATTGTTTGGGGGGGATTTGGGTGTTCTTGGGGGTTTTTTAGGACTATTGAGGGTATGTGGAGGACTTTTTAGGGCTAGGGTACTTTTAGGGTTTTTGAGGAAATTTTTAGGTTTTTTTAGGGTCTTATCAGGGCATTTTAAGGATTTTTGGGGTATTTTTTGAGCTCTTTTTGGACTATTTAGGGTATATTTAGGGATTTCTAAAGGTTCTTTGGGGATGTTTAGGGTTTTTTTAAAAGTAGGATATTTCCAGTGTATTCTAACAGCATTCTGAGGCTGTTTTTAGGTTTTCATGGGGTTTTTAGGACATTTCGAAGATTAGGAGGTTTTCAGGGAATTTTTAGTTTTTTTTAGGGTTTTTCATGGCACAACACATGGAGGCTGAGGGGCAGCTTGAGGGGCACTGTGGGGGCTTGAGGGTGACAGAGGCTGGGAGCTGAGGGAGGAACAGGGAGAGGGGACAGCGGGTGACACACAGAGATGCTGAGGGTGGCAGGGGCAGCTGTAGGGTGACACAGAGAAGCTGGGGGCTGAGGGGCAAAGGAGAGGGGTCAAGGGTGACACACAGGAGCTGAGGGCTGGGGGGCAGAGGGACTGGTTGAGGGGTAAAGGGAGAGGGCTTGAGGGCTGGACAGTCCAGTGGAGATCAGGGGTACAGGGTACAGCTGTACCACCCCTCACCCCAGCCCTAACCTCAGCCTAAGCAGCCCCCCTAAAAACAGCCTTTTCCCCCAACAGCAGCACAACCCAGCAACCCTAACAGCGAGACCAGACAGCAACCCTCACACAGCAGGACAATGACAGAACCCTCAGAGGACAACAGACCCACTACAGAAAGGTAGGGACGACATCTGTGGGCTAGACAGCAAGAGGTAGAGTTTGGAGACTGAGCATGTCTTTTTGAGTTTTTTTTTCCAGGACTTTTAAAGGTATTTAGGGGATTTTGGAAGGGACTTTTCTGGGACTACTTAGGGTATTGTTGGGGCTTTTTCAAAGCCATTTTATGAGTCTTTAGCATATTTGGAAGATTACGGTCAGGGTCAGAGAAAACACCCTCCAAAAAGGCAGAGTTTTAGGACTGCAGTGGAATGCTTTAGAAAGGGGCCAACAGTGGCACAGCGGGTTGGGTCCCACGCCGCCAGTCCGAAGGTTGTAAGTTTTAGACCCAGCTAAGTTGTTGTGGTTAGGGTTAGATGCTCTCAGCTTTGGTCTGGGAGAACTTCTGCACAGAAAAACTCACCCCCCGCGTCTCCCGACGCCAGTTTGCAGGAGGTGCTCGGCACTGCCAGGGCAGCCCAAGTTCTCGGCGGGGGCAGCTTCGCTCCCGGAGAAATCCTGCGCCGGCCCTCTTCCCCGTAAAGCCAAACTCACCCCCGCTGCACGTTGACGTCCGTTCACAGGAGGCACGTGGCACTCCAAGGGCAGCGAGAGTTCTCGGCGTCGGCAGCCGCGGTCCGTGAGAAATCGTTCTCTGCGGTTTTGGAGGCCGAATCGCAGTTTCGGCCACGGGCACACAGAGAGGAAAGACGGTTAATTTCCTTAGAAAGGAAAGTCTGGCACCCCATGGTTTAAGGGGCAGACGAAGGGCTGTGCAGGGGAAGGAACTCCTCACAGGACCTTTCTTCACCTCAAGCCCACTCCAAGGTCTAGAAGCCCCCCGTGTGCCCAGCTGCTTTCAGAGGGTTACCCAGGCACACCCACACAGGGAGCTGCTAGTCCAGAGGGGCTAACAGGGGCATCCCAAGGGTCCCTCCGGGAACTACGGTCGGAGCATCCAGCACGGACTAGGGAGCAGCCAGACCCACCTCGGCACGGAGCATCACTTTGAGAAAATGCCAAGGGAAGAGCCCTTTTGCCAAGGGGCAGCATCTGAGCAGGCCAGGCAGCATTTGGGGTTCCAGGAGAGAGCTTTCAACTTTCCCCTTTTACTGTGTCAGTCCCTCCCCAGAGCCCCCAGACCCTCCACAGCACTCCCAGAAAGGAGAGGGGTTATTAGGAGAAAAAGGGTTTAGAAAAAAGGCAAAAAGCTTCCTTTTCCTTTATTTTTTGTGTTCAAACTGGGAGGGACTCTGCTTCCCCTGCAATTTTAATGGTCTCAGTTGAAAGAATCCCTGCCTTTTCTATGCTGTCAGGGGTGTTAATTGACAGGGAGTCCTCATTTTCTATTATTTTCCAGTTTAAGTAGAAAGGAAAAATATTGAAAATGTTTCTTATGGGTTTGAATTTAGGGTAGCCGGCCCCTTTTTGTTGTCCTGAGGCCTAAATTGAGGGAGAAGCCCAGCTATCCCTCTATAAGAGTTTGAACTGAGGGAAAAATCCCTCTTTTTTCATCACTGGAGAGATTTAAAGTGATGAAAACCCCTCTTTTCCCAGTACTTAAGGAGAATAAATTAAAGGGCAGAAGCTATTTATTTGCCATTGTATTAGTTTCAGTAGAAGTAACTGCCCCATTTCCTCTGTTTAAGGGGTGCACTGGAAGGAAGCTCTGCCTTTTTCAGCATTTTAAGGGTTTAAAACTACATTTCAGGGCCCTTCTTTCTGTGCCATAGGACCAAGTACCTCAGAGCAGGGTGAGCCTGGCATACACTTAACCCTTACACTGCCTGGGAAGCTTTTATTTTTCTTATTTTTACTTATAATGTAGATAGGCCTAATTAGAGGTCCCAAGGAGACTTAGACTATTCATATCATAAGCATTCTTCTCCACTGGACTTAGTCACATGTGAAGTACTACTTAGTAGCCACTAAGGAATAATTATAAGTAAGCAAATTACCCAATTTATCTAGTCATGCTGCCTAAACAGAAAGTTATATTTCTTACCAGTTTTCTGCCCTTTTACTCCAAGTAGTTGTTGCAAAAAAGAAAGCACTGTTATTTTTCTGAAGAGTTTTCTTCTATAACAAGCCCTTTGCTCCCCTTGAACTTTAGTCAGAGGGGCCAAACAGCTGTAGCTTCTCTGAGGGCTTTTATGGCCGGTGGGATTCGCCCCCTCCCTTTTCCTGGGTGCCATGGGAACGAGAGGCGGGCACCATCAGGGGTATATTAACCCCAGCTTTTGCTGAGGGGGTTCATTCCCTCACTGGGCTGTGCTAGGATAAGAGCTTTCCTCTCATTTCAGAGAAGTGGCTCTTTCAGCTTATCTCAGCTTGTTTTCAGCAGGTGTTTCTGGGCATCTAAAGCAACAGAGGCTTTGAAGATATTGTGAAGAAAACAGCATGGAATAGAACAGGGAGTATTTAAGTTCACAATTTTGGGTTTTGTGTTTAGGGGTGGTAAAGTGCATTTGTGATTTCTGGTTTTGTTCGTATTTTGTTTTGTATTTTTTTTTTAGGAAGAGCGCAGCTTCCAGAGGCTCCAGGTTGCATCAACTACAATACTTTTTTCAGCAGATTCATCATGTCACAAGAGGGATCTGCCCACTGTCCAAGATGATGTTTGAGATTGAGGCTTCAGGTGAGTTGAGGTTTGTGACTAGGAGAGGGAGGGTGAGCAGGTATCCAGTTAGGAGTCCTTGTTGAGGGGGGTGGTTTTGAAGGCAGCAGGGTGAGAAAGGGTGATTATTTGAGGCCCCCCCCCACCCCAAGGCTTTTCAGAAGGCAGAGGCATTCACACATCTTACAGCACACAAGGTCATCCACTGCACTCACAGGAATGCCATTTCACTTTGCCTTTCTCTTACCCAGGTGCCACTCATAATAATGGCCACAGCCTTGGAATCAGGATGAAGCTGGAGCCTGAAGGAGCCAGGCACACTCAGGAGAGGGCAAGTATCTGACTTGCTGGGATTTGGCCCACATAACTCTGTACTCATACTTTGGTTTTGTTTTTCTTTATTGTAGCTGACTGAGAGGCTAACAGGCGATCATGGGGCCCTCCGAGGCAGACTCATTTCAGGTGCAATGCGGACCCACATCACCAATCATCCAAAAGATAAGTCAGGGCCACGGCCTGGAGATGGGATGATGGGAGAGTAGCGGGTTGGGAGTTCCTGGGACAGATTTAAAAATTAGCAGAGGGAAAGGCAATCTTCTCCAAGGGGCCTCTTAGGACAGCTAAAGGGAGAGGCTCTACTTTTGATGGCAGCTTTCATGCAGGCAGTGCAGAACAGTTCCGGTCCACGTCGTGTTGTCCGGTGTACCGTGTTACCTAGTGTGTCTTTGGGGTCCCTTTTGCCTTTTCCCCTCGAGACCCTCACCACAAGCATAATGTGTTGTGTTTGTTGTCCCCCTGTTTGTCACGTTCCGTGTCACGGGTGTCTGCGCATATTTGTGCCGGAGCTGCTCTGCCCTGCCCTGCCACATAGCCTGCTGCAATGGGACAAGTCCCAGGGACTTGCAGTTTGTGGGGTGTTGCCAGACTCTAGATGATATTCCTAGATAGAAAGAAGATGTTTGGAGCTGTGAAGTTATCCCACAGCCCTTTGACTTTTGTCCTCGCTTTCTTTCAGATGCAGAAGGATAAAATCCAGGGCAAAATCCATCCACCCATCCTGAGTGAGGAGGTTGCCCCGAGCAGGTCAGTCACTGTTTGTCTCTGCAGGGGGAGTGTAAAGTGTGACTTTGTTACAGCTCTGTTCTTTTTCTTTTCAGGAGGTAAAGCTGGATATCAGCAGTCAAGATGAGGTGGGCAAGGTGAGCATTGAATAGCATCCAGAAGCAGTTGTTATTGCTCAAGTCTCACTTTCCGGTGCAACTCTAAGCATCCGTTCCTGTTTCTGCGCTTTAGGCAATCCACTCGGAGTACGCCGAGCCCCAGTCACCAACCGGCCGACGCACCGGGTGTGCCGCTCTCCCGAGGCCTGTGGAAGAATCGCAGGACTCGTTGATGAAGCCTCTGCCTTTTCTATTTAAAGGTGTCACCAGGGTAGCCTTGGGCACGGGCCGAGGAGTCAGGAGTCACGGTGAGTAGGGGAAGTAGGGAGGTGGAGCTCGGGTCCGCTCAGGTTTCAGCAATGCCACATGACCTCGTCTCCTTTTAACCCAGGCTTACCCCGTGACAATGGCATCAGCCTCGGAGCCTGGCCGAAGCGTGCGGCCCCAGGAGCCGGGCATTCTTAGGAGAACGGTGAGTAGCAGAATTGTTGGGTTTTGGCCAGTGTGCTGCAGAGATCATGCATTGATATTTGGATTTATTTCATGTAGCCGACTAAGAAACAACAGGGAGTGGTTGAACAACAGTGCCAGCAGGAACTTCCCAGATGTTGAGGCTGCCTTCTTTTGCACCTGACACGGACCTGCATCCCCAGATGTCTGAGAGATAAGTAGAGGGCTACAACCCACAGAGGGGATGAAAGAGGGGCGCAGGGTAGGGACCCACCGGGAGGGGTTTTTGAATCCCCTTTGGAGATGGGGGTGTCCATGAAGCGGACACCCTTAGGCCCCATAAAAGGAAAGCCTGACTTTTCATCACAGTGCCTAGGTGTGCAGGGCAGAGCAGTCCCGGTGTGTATCGTGCCACTTGTCTTTTGTGTATTATGTGTGTTTGGATATGTCATGTCTTTTACCTTAGGCCTTGGAGGGGCCTATCAGAAACCCTGGCATCATTGTTAGCATCTGTGATCTCTGCATTCCTTGGCCTGGCACCAATGCCATAGAACTTTCGACTCAGGAGCTCAGACAGGCATCAGACTCTCGTGTCTCTTTAGAAGCATCCGGTCAGGTGTCTTTTCAGGTCTTGTTCTGAGCTGTATGGACAGCTATGTCCCGCCAGGATCCATTATGGCGGACTAGGACTTGAAGGAATGTGAGGGCAGGTAGAGGCTTCTGGCTGTATGATTCTTGGGCATCCATCTTTGCAGTTCTTGGAATAAATCATTCAGTTAGCATCTTTTTTGTCCAGGTTTCTCTGAGCCTCGTCAGCTCACCATCGGTCTCACCTCGGTCATCTCCTTTTGCATCTTCTCAGTCCTCGCAGCCATTTTCCTTGCCAGGAGATTTCTGTCTGTGTCGTGTTCCCGTCGTTTGTCACGTCCCGTCCCGTGTCACGGGTGTCTGCACACATTTGTGCCGGAGCTGCTCTGCCCTGCCACATAGCCTGGTGCAATAGGAGAAGTCCCGGGGACTTGAAGTTTGTAATGTGGGGTGTAGTTGGACTCTAGATGGACACAAGATATCTGGAGCTCTTAAGTTATCCTGCAACAGTTTGACTCTTGTCCTAACTTTTTTTTCAGATTCAGATGGATTAAATCTGTGCCAGAGGGCCCCATCCTGGGTGAGTGGTTTCCCCCGAGCAGGTGAGGCACCATTTGTCTCTGCAACAGAAGTGTATGTGGTGACTCTGTTACAGCTCTCTTCTTTGTCTTTCTTTTTAGGAACTAAGTCTGGATACCAGCAGTCAAGGTGAGCAGTGGAGAGAAGTAGCTGTTATTGCTCCAGTCTCAGTTTCTGGTGCTGCTCTAAGCTTCCATTCTCTTTTTTGTGCTTTAGGCAATCCACTCGGAGCCTGTCAAGCCCCCGTCACCAGTCGGCCGATGCACCGGGTTCCCTGCACGTGTGAGCCCTGTGGATGCATTACAGGACCTGGTGATGAAACCCTGAACTCTTCTATTTAAAGGTGCCATCCAGGTGGCCTTCAGCAGCTGCCGAGGAGTTGCGGTGAGTAGGGGAAGTAGGGAGGAGGAGCCAGGTTCCACTCAGGTTTCAGCCATGCCAAATCACCTCCTCTCCTCTTAACCCAGGCACCCCCTGGGACGACGGCCTCGGTCTCCGAGCGTGCCCGAAGCGTGCGGCCCGAGCAGCTGAGCATTCTTAGGAGAAGGGTGAGTAGCAGACTTGTGGGGTTTTGGCCGATGGGCTGCCAAGATCGGGCACTGATGTTTGGTTTTCTTTAATACAGCTGTCTGAGAGACAACAGCCCGGTGCCAGCAGGACCTTCCCAGCTGACGAGGCAGCCTTTCTTCGCACCGGAGACCGGCATCTCCAGCTGTGCGAGAGATAAGTAGAGGGCCACGACCCACAGAGGGGATGAAAGCAGGGTGCTGGTTTGGGAATCACTGGGAGGGGTTTTTGAGTCCGCTTTGGAGGTGGGGGGTGTCTATGGAGCGGCCCCTTAGGCTCCATAAAAGGAAAGCCTGACTTTTCATCACAGTGCTGAGGTATGCAGGGCAGAGCAGTCCCGGTGTGTATCGTGTCACTTGTCTTTTGTGCATTATGTGTTGTTTGCATACGTCATGTCTTTTACCTTAGGCCTTGAAGGGGCCTGTCAGAAACCCTGGCATCATTGTTAGCATCTGTGATCTCTGCATTCCTTGGCCTGGCACCAATGCCATAGAACTTTCAAGAGCTCAGGCATCAGACCCTCTTCTCTCTTTAGAAGCATCCGGTCAGGTGTCTTTTCAGGTCTTGTTCTGAGCTGTATGGACAGCTATGTCCCGCCAGGATCTATTAAGGCAGACTTGGACTTGAAAGAACGTGAGGGCAGGTAGAGGCTTCTGGCTGTATGATTCTCAGGCATCCATTTTTTTCAGTTCTTGGAATAAATCATTCAGTTAGCATCTTCTTCCTTCAGTGTTTTCTGAGCCTCGTCAGCTTGCCATCGGTCTCACCTCAGTCATCTCATTTGGCATCTTCTCAGTCCTTGCAGTCATCCTTCTTGCCCAGAGATTTCTGTCTGTGTCGTGTGCCCATTGTTTGTCACGTCCCGTCTTACCTGTGTCACGGGTGTCTGCACATATTTGTGCCGGAGCTGCTCTGCCCTGCCACATAGCCTGGTGTAATAGGACAAGCCCCGGGGAGTTGAAAGTTGTAATGTGGGCTGTACTTGGACTCTAGATGCTATTCCTACGTTGACCTAAGGTGTTTGTAGCTTTTGAGTTATCCTGCAGGTGTTTGACATATGTTCTAACTTTCTTTCAGGTGCAGATGCATTGCATCCATGGCAGAGTCCCCCATCCTGGGTGAGGGGGTTCCCACAAGCAGGTCAGTCACCATTTGTCTGTGCAGGGGGAGTGTCAAGTGTGACCCTGTTACAGCGCTGTTTTTTGTCTTTATTTTTAGGAAGTACAGCTGGATCCCAGCAGTCAAGTTCAAGAGAGCAAGGTGAGCAGTAGCCTTTCTTGTTGCTGAGGTCTGAATTCTAAGGGGGCAAGTCTAAGTCTCCATTCTCATTTTTGTGCCTTAGGCAATCCACTCAGAGCACGCCAAGCTCCCGTCCCCAACCGGACGACGGACCGAATTTTCCACCCTGAAGAGCCCCGTCTTCCGGGTAGCAGTCAGGAACCGCCGAGGAGTTGCGGTGAGTCAGGGAAGTAGGGAGGAGGACCGAGGGTCCACTCAGGTTTCAGCAACGCCACATCACCTCCTGTCCTCTTAATCCAGGCGTACCCCCTGAGGACGGGCGTCGGCCTCCGAGCGTGCCCGAAGCGTGTGACCCGAGGAGCCGGGCCTTCTTAGGAGAAGGGTGAGTAGCAGACTTGTGGGGTTTTGGCCGATGGGCTGCCAAGATCGGGCACCGATGTTTGGTTTTCTTTAATATAGCTGTCTAAGAGACAACAGCCCGGTGACAGCAGGAACTTCCCACCCGACAAGGCGGCCTTTCTTCGCACCTGACACGGACCGGCATCCCCAGATGTCCGAGAGATAAGTAGAGGGCTACGACCCACAGAGGGGATGAAAGCGAGGTGCTGGGTCGGCACTCCTGGGGTCGGGGAGGGGAGGTCTTGAGTTGGCTCTGGAGATGAGGGTAGCCAAGAAGTGGCCCCTTAGGCCCCCTAAAAGGAAAGTCTCACTTTGGATCACAGTGCTGAGGTGCACAGGGCAGAGCAGTCCTGGTGTGTATTGTGTCACTTGTCTACCGTGCATTATGTCTTGTTTGGGTGTCTCATGTCTTTTATCTTAGCCCTTTGAGGGGCCTATCAGAAACCTCGGCAGTATTCTTAGCAGCCACGATCTCCACGTTTCTTTAGCCTGGCACCCAGGCCATAAAACTTTTGACTCGGGAGCTCAGACAGGCATCAGAATTGCAACTCTTTGTAAGCAACCAGTCATGTCTTTTCAGGTCTTGTTCTGAGCTGTATGGACAGCTGCACCCTGCAAGGTTCTATTATGGTGGATTAGGACTTGTAAGAATGTGAGGGCAGGTAGAGGCTTCTGACCGCAGGGCTCCTGTGCATTCATCTTTGCAGTTCTTGGACTAAAACATTCAGTTTAGCATCTTCCTTCTCCAGGGCACTCTGAGCCTTATCAGCTCTCCATCGGTCTGTCTTACCTCGGTCATCTCATTTGGCATCTTCTCAGTCCTAGCAGTCATCCTTCTTGCCTAGAGATTTCTGTCCGTGTCCTGTGCCCATTGTTTGTCGTGTCCCGTCTGTCCCGTGTCACGGGTGTCCACACACACATCTGTGCCGGAGCTGCTCTGCCCTGCCGCATAGCCTGGTGCAGTAGAAGAAGTCCCGGGGAGTTGAAATTTGTAATGTGGGGTGCGGTTGGACTCTAGGTGCAATATGTAGATGGACAGAAGATATCTGGAGCTCTTAAGTTATCCTGCAGCCCTTTGACTTTTGTCCTAACTTTTTCAGATGCAGAAGAATAAAATCCAGGGCAGAGCCCCCCATCCCAGGTGAGGGGATTGCCCTGACCAGGTAAGTCTCCATTTGTCTGTGCAGAGGAAGCATAAATGGTGGCCGTTACAGCATTGTTCTTTGTTTCTCTTTTTAGGAGGTCAAGGCCGAGAGCAGCAGTCCAGGCCGAGTGGGCAAGGTGAGCATTGATTAGCGTACAGAAGCAGTTGTTATTGCTGAGTTCTCAGTTTTGGTGCAGCTCTAAGCATCTCCTCTTGTTTCTTTTATTTTAGGTGGTCCACTTGCCATCTGTCCTGGCCGAGCACGCCCATGTCAGGTGGGTGACAGCTTAAGGTATCGGCATGGCATCCTTGTCAGACTTGGGAGGTTGCTTGGGAGGTTGTGTTTTCACAGAATATCCGCATGCTTTTCTGCTTTGTTTCATTGCAGGTGCCGTCGCTGCCCTAGGCACGCCCTGGAACAGAGGAGGGCAGGTGAGTCAGAGTTTAGGCAGGCTGACTCATAGGTGAGCATTACACAGCAGCATGCTAAGTGTGTACCTTTTCTTTTTGCAGGTATCTTCTGGGCAGCCTCCGGAGCGAAATCAAGATTTGAGGTGAGCCGGGGCAGGGGTGCGGAGGAGTCCTGGGGATTACTGTTGTTGAGGGCAATAGTCAGGTTTTCTATTTTGTCTTAGGCACCCTGAGGAGGCTCGTAGCCAAAGCTTGGAAACGGCAGCACTGAAGCCCCCATGGAGAGCATCTCCACATCTACGTCCGAGCAAGGATGGATTTCGTCCGCTCCTCTTCCAAAAGCTAAGTGTCGGGGCCAGTGGTCGGGGGAAGGGGAAAAGCCTTTACTCTCACAGGAGGCAATCAGATGTTAGCTTAGGGGACAGGTCTGTAGCGGGGTGGGCTCTCTGGAAGTAAAGGGAGAGGGTTTCCCCTCAGCCTCGCCAGAGCCTTTGCCGGGCAGGGCAGTTCCGACCCATCTCCACATTTCCGCGTACTCCGTGTCGTCCGCCTCCCTCGGCCCGACGTCGTCACGGATCTTTCCCCCGAGGAGCTCGCCTTCACGTCCGGAGCCACGGCCACGGTCACCCGGCAGTCGGCTTCCTTCTCTAGGCTTGCCGAGCCTCTCGAGCATCCTCTTAACTACTTCAGCACTAACTTCTTTTGACGAGTTCCATTTCATCATCACGTGCCTTTGTCATAGGGCTCCCTTTCCTTTGATGTCATCAGCCTCTGGCTCATCTTCTGCTAGCAATCTCAGGTTCCTTAGGGGACAGTGCCTGGCAGTTGTCACTCGTCTCTGTGTTATGTCATCTGTGTCTATGTTACGTCGTCTGTGTTATGTAGTCCGTGTCCATCGTCTTCCGTGTCACAGGCCTTTTTCACGTCTCAACGCTTTATCGGCACTATTCCGTGCCACGTAGGCCATATTCTACTTCACGTTCCTTTCCGGATATCCCTTATTCCGGCATCTTTGCATTTTTAGTTTGAGACAGGAACGTCTCACAGGGACAAGATGCTCTCATCCGTCTTCCTTCTCACTACCGGCTTTGGTAGTGCCTTTTTTTCCACGCCATTCTCTTGGACTTCCTGAGGGAGCGTCTTACACCCTCCTCACGTGACTGCAGGAGTTCTATAGGTTCCATCTTCCCAAGGGGTATAGGGTTCAAGAATTAATCTTCCAGAGAGCTATCTCAAGTCCTGGCTTACATTGCATGTACCTATGTTGGCTTATACTGTATGCACTTACACTGCGTGTACCTGTGTTGGCTTATACCGTATGTAGTTATATTGTGCGTGCCTATGCTGGTTTATACTGTATGTACTTGTACTATATGTACTTACACTGTGCATACCTGTGTTGGCTTATACTGTATGTACTTATATTGTGCGTGCCTATGCTGGTTTATACCGTATGTACTTACTTACACTGTGTGTACCTGTGTTGGCTTATACTGTATGTACTTATACTGTCTGTACTTACACTGTGTGGAGCTATGTTGGCTTATACTGTATGCACTTACACTGCGTGTACCTGTGTTGGCTTATCCCGTATGTAGTTATATTGTGAGTGCCTATGCTGGTTTATACCGTATGTACTTGTACTGTATGTACTTACACTGTGTGTACCTGTGTTGGCTTATACTGTATGTACTTATTCTGTCTGTACTTACACTGTGTGTAGCTATGTTGGCTTATACTGTATGTACTTACACTGTGTGTACATATGCTGGCTTATACTGTATGTACTTATATTGTGTGTGCCTATGCTGGTTTATACTGTATGTACTTACACTGTACCACTTATGCTCGGAGCTGCCCTGCCCTGGCACGTAGTCACACTTAGGTAGAAAAGTTATAAAAACTTTACTGTTCATCTGTCTTTAATGGGGTTTTGGGTAGAAAATTCATCGGTCAGAGCAGGGACAAGTCCTAGCTGTCAGATAGCCACTCATTGACCGCTTCCTGTCGTTTCACAGGTCCCCGAGGCTCCCAATTTCCCCAGAATCTACCGTTTGACATCAAGGAGCGGCAGCCAGAAGAAGCGTGGAAGCGCTCTCTTCAGCGTCTCGAGTAAGGGCCACACCGAGCACGTAAGCGGGAGGAGCGTGAGCGACAGCACGTGTCTGTCTGGGTGTGTGAGCGCATGCTGACTGGATTTAACCTTGTGTGTGTGGCTTTTGCTTTTCAGGTTTTTCAACTAATTTTTAAATTTAGAATAAAAAATCCCCAGCCGGGGGGTTTTTTTTTTTTCCCCCGGCTGGGTTTTTTTTTCCTCGGTCCCGGTCGGTCCGCGAGGCAACATTCATGGCCAAAGTTTGGGCGCGGACCGGCCAGGGACCGGGGTTTTCGTCAGGCAGGAGGATTTTTAGGAGGCTCCCGGGAACCACGTTCCCGAGGAGGGGGCAGGAGTCTGTGCCGAGGATTAGCAGAGAGGTTGAGGTGTGAGTCAGCATGGGTTTGTGTGTAAGCTGAAGGCAGTGTGGGTGTGTTGAAGGGTTGTAGGGTTGTAACCTTGTATGAGTTTTGCTTTTCAGGTTTTTCAACTCATTTTAAAATTTAGAATAAAAAATCCCCAGCCGGGGGGTTTTTTTTTTTTCCCCCCGGCTGGGTTTTTTTTTCCCGGGTCCCGGTCGGTCAGCGAGGCGAGGTTCATCGCCAAAGTTCAGGCGCGGACCGGCCAGGGACCGGGGTTTTCGTCAGGCAGGAGGATTTTTTTCGGGCGCTCTCGGGAACCACGTTCCTGAGGAGGGGCGTGAATGCGTCCCGAGGGTCAGCGGAGCGGTCGAGGTCCGATCGAGTGTGGGTGTGTGTGTGTTGAAGGGGTCTAGGGTTGTAACCTTGTCTGAGTTTTGCTTTTCAGGTTTTTCAACTCATTTTTAAATTTAGAATAAAAAATCCCCAGCCGGGGGGGTTTTTTTTTTTTCCCCCCGGCTGGGTTTTTTTTTCCCCAGTCCCGGTCGGTCAGCGAGGCGAGGTTCATCGCCAAAGTTTGGGTGCGGACCGTCCAGGGACCGGGGTTTTTGTCAGGCAGGAGGATTTTTCGGGGCCTCCTGGGAACCACGTTCCCGAGGAGGGGGGGGAGTGTGTGCCGAGGGTTAGCAGAGAGGTTGAGGTGTGAGTCAGCATGGGTGTGTGTAAGCTGAAGGCAGTGTATGTGTGTTGAAGGGGTTGTAACCTTGTCTGAGTTTTGATTTTCAGGTTTTCCACTCATTTTTAAATTTAGAATAAAAAATCCCCAGCCGGGGGGTTTTTTTTTTTTCCCCCCGGCTGGGTTTTTTTTTCCCAGGTCCCGGTCGGTCAGCGAGGCGAGGTTCATCGCCAAAGTTTGGGCGCGCACCGTCCAGGGACCGGGGTTTTCGTCAGGCAGGAGGATTTTTTTTTGGGTGCTCTCGGGAACCACGTTCCCGAGGAGCAATGATTACTGGGGTGTAATTTAGCATTTGTGATGGCAGCGATGGTGGGTTTGTGTGTCATGTGAAGGGGGTGTTAATGGTAGATGAGTGTTGTTTTCTGTGTGCTTTTGTTGTTTTGGGTGTCCTGTGACAATAAATCAACCTGTAATGAAAATAGAAAAAGGTTATCATCTTGTGTTAGTATGTGTTGTATTGCTCTGTATTGCTGTGTATTGCATTTGCATTAACTGGTGCATTTTGCTGTATTGCTCTGTATTGCTGTGTATTGCATTTGCAGTCACTGCTGTATTGCTCTGTATTGCTCTGTATTGCTCTGTATTGCTCTGTATTGCTCTGTATTGCTCTGTATTGCTCTGTATTGCTCTGTATTGCTCTGTATTGCATTTGTGTTTGCTGCTGCAATTTGCTGTATTGCTCTGTATTGCATTTGTGTTTGCTGCTGCAATTTGCTGTATTGCTCTGTATTGCTCTGTATTGCATTAGCTGCTGCATTGCCCTGTATTGCTCTGTATGTAAACTAGATTTTTACCAGTGCGTCTATGGATTGTATCTGCACTTGCATTTGTACACACTGTTTCCATGTATTTTGTTGATGTATAAATGAAAACATTCTTTTAATAAAGTTGAGTCACCCTTAATAAAGATACCCCCTGCCCTTCCCTACCCCCACCGTGGCTCCTGTCTTTTTTTGGTGCGGTGTTGTCATTTTTTTCCACTGTATTTCTTCCTTTTGCTCCTCACTTTACTGTTCTATTTCTACCTTAACTTCCATCCATATCTAACCCTCTGTTTCTGTTGCCTTTATAACTGTCTATGTCAGTCCTCTCGCTTCTTTTTCTCTCCACCTCCTCCTTTTCCTCGGTTTGTGTTTTTTGCTTTTAGTCCTTTCCTTTTTCAGCCCACTCCTAAGTTTTCACCTTCACTCTAATCCTAACCACTTTCTTTTTCCCTCTAACTCCTGTCCTTCTTCAGTTCTCCCACCCTCCTTTTCCTGTCTGACTGTGTCCTCCTGTTTTTTCTTCTGTGTTCTTGTCTCTTCTTTGTCTTTTCCTATCTATCTCTTCTCCCTCTCTCTCTCCCTCTGTGTCTTCCCCCTCTGTTCTCTCCTCTTCTTTCTGTCTTTGTCCCTGTTCTCTCCCTCTATTTTTTCCCAACTCTTTTCTCTCTCCCTTTTCTCTCTTCTTGTCTCTCTGTCTTTTCTCTCTGCTCCTCTCTCTTTTGTCTCTTTGCTTCTCTCTCTGTCTTGTCTCTTTGCTTCTCTCTCTGTCTTGTCTCTTTGCTTCTCTCTCTGTCTTGTCTCTTTGCTTCTCTCTGTCTCTTTTCTCTCTGCTTCTCTCTGCTTCTCTCTCTGTCTCTTTTCTCTCTGCTTCTCTCTCTGTCTCTTTTCTCTCTGCTTCTCTGTCTTTTCTCTCTGCTTCTCTGTCTTTTCTCTCTGCTTCTCTGTCTTTTCTCTCTGCTTCTCTCTATCTTTTTGTCTCTCCTTCTCTCTCTCTCTCTCTCCCTCCTTCTCTCTCTCTCTCCCTCCTTCTCTTTCTCTCTCCTTCTCTTTCTCTCTCCCTCCTTCTCTTTCTCTCTCCCTCCTTCTCTTTCTCTCTTTCTCTCTCCCTCCTTCTCTTTCTCTCTCCCTCCTTCTCTTTCTCTCTCCCTCCTTCTCTTTCTCTCTTTCTCTCTCCCTCCTTCTCTTTCTCTCTCCTTCTCTTTCTCTCTCCTTCTCTTTCTAACTTTGTTTCCTTTCTAGCTTTAGTTTAAAAAAGCAGCAGTAGAAACTTTCAGGCTCCCTGGGAGTAAAAAAAAAAAAAAAAAATTTAAATAAACAAACCATTTACTCCCCGGGAGCCTGAAATTTCCTACTGCTGCACCGGACATATAGTTTTTCTTCTTTTTACTATATACAGTATATAGGGACCCCACCTGTCACCAATCAATACTAACCAGTAGTCCCCACCCACATACACACCCCTCCCATGGTGCCCCCACCCCTACATCCCACACACCCCACCCCCGTGGCCGGCCCCCCTCGCCAGACCCACCCCCTGCAAACCAGCACCCCACCTCATGCCATTTACATATAGATCGTGCACCCACAGCGCCACCTGGTGCCTGCCGGCCGGTACTGCATGCAGAGCGCCACCTGCTGCCTACTCCCCGGTACTGCATGCAGAGCGCCACCTGCTGCCTACTCCCCGGTACTGCATGCACAGCGCCACCTGCTGCCTGCACCCCGGTACTGCACGCACAGCGCCACCTGCTGCTTGCCGGCCAGTACTGCACGCACAGCGCCACCTGCCGTCTGCAGCACCACACTGCACCCGCGGCGCGCCCCCGATGACGTCACCAGCGCGACACGCCCCAGAAAGGACCCCGATGCACAGGCGTCCATGCCAGTCGCCCGACCAAAACGGCGCCACCCACCCCGCGCCCCCCAGACCCCCACGCGCGCCGCCACGGCCCCCACGCGAACCGGAACGCCATTCCGACCCCGGCCATCCCACAAAAACCGCACAAAATCCACACAAAACCCCGAAAAAAATCCCGGTCCCGGCGGCCGCCATTTTGCCGCAAATGACGTCACCCGGCCCGCCGCCATCTTGCCTGCCGTACCACGTGACCCCCCCCTCGCGGCCGCCATCTTGTCCCCCCGTACCACGTGACCCCCCGCGGCCGCCATTTTGTTGCCGTAAGTGACGTCACCGACCGCCATCTTGGCTGCCGTACCACGTGACCCACCCCGCGGCCGCCATCTTGTCCCCCGCACCACGTGACCCCCTCGCGGCCGCCATATTGCCGTAAATGACGTCACAGAGCACTCGCCGCCATCTTGTCTCTCGGGTCACGTGACCCCCGGCCGCCGCCATCTTGATCGCAAATCACATGACCGGCTGGCGGTCGCCATCTTGGCTCCCATACCACGTGACCCCCTGGGCGCCGCCATATTGGACGCCACCACGTGACCGTATGGACGCCGCCATCTTGTATGACATCACAGTGCCCGCCATCTTGCCTCCCCGGTCACGTGACCGCCGCCATCTTGGTTCCCAGATCACATGACCCCCTGGGCGCCGCCATATTGAACGCCACCACGTGACCGTATGGGCGCCGCCATCTTGGACGCGTCATCACGACGTCACGACGGCCGCCATCTTGGTCCCCGATCACGTGACCGCCTTCCCGCCGCCATCTTGCTGCCGTAAATGACGTCACCCCCTACGGCCACCACGTTGCCGTAAATGACGTCAGCGGCCGCCATCTTGTCGTAAATGACGTCACAGAGCACTCGTCGTCATCCCAGCTGTCGAGTCACGTGACCCCCGGTCGCCGCCATCTTGGTCACCAGTCACGTGACCCCATGGGGGCCGCCATATTGGTTCCGTACCACGTGACCACATGGGGGCCGCCATCTTGATGACTCATCATGACGTCACCGCGGGTTAGGGTTAGGGTTAGGGTTAGGGTTAGGGTTAGGGTTAGGGTTAGGGTTAGGGTTAGGGTTAGGGTTAGGGTTAGGGTTAGGGTTAGGGTTAGGGTTAGGGTTAGGGTTAGGGTTAGGGTTAGGGTTAGGGTTAGGGTTAGGGTTAGGGTTAGGGTTAGGGTTAGGGTTAGGGTTAGGGTTAGGGTTAGGGTTAGGGTTAGGGTTAGGGTTAGGGTTAGGGTTAGGGTTAGGGTTAGGGTTAGGGTTAGGGTTAGGGTTAGGGTTAGGGTTAGGGTTAGGGTTAGGGTTAGGGTTAGGGTTAGGGTTAGGGTTAGGGTTAGGGTTAGGGTTAGGGTTAGGGTTAGGGTTAGGGTTAGGGTTAGGGTTAGGGTTAGGGTTAGGGTTAGGGTTAGGGTTAGGGTTAGGGTTAGGGTTAGGGTTAGGGTTAGGGTTAGGGTTAGGGTTAGGGTTAGGGTTAGGGTTAGGGTTAGGGTTAGGGTTAGGGTTAGGGTTAGGGTTAGGGTTAGGGTTAGGGTTAGGGTTAGGGTTAGGGTTAGGGTTAGGGTTAGGGTTAGGGTTAGGGTTAGGGTTAGGGTTAGGGTTAGGGTTAGGGTTAGGGTTAGGGTTAGGGTTAGGGTTAGGGTTAGGGTTAGGGTTAGGGTTAGGGTTAGGGTTAGGGTTAGGGTTAGGGTTAGGGTTAGGGTTAGGGTTAGGGTTAGGGTTAGGGTTAGGGTTAGGGTTAGGGTTAGGGTTAGGGTTAGGGTTAGGGTTAGGGTTAGGGTTAGGGTTAGGGTTAGGGTTAGGGTTAGGGTTAGGGTTAGGGTTAGGGTTAGGGTTAGGGTTAGGGTTAGGGTTAGGGTTAGGGTTAGGGTTAGGGTTAGGGTTAGGGTTAGGGTTAGGGTTAGGGTTAGGGTTAGGGTTAGGGTTAGGGTTAGGGTTAGGGTTAGGGTTAGGGTTAGGGTTAGGGTTAGGGTTAGGGTTAGGGTTAGGGTTAGGGTTAGGGTTAGGGTTAGGGTTAGGGTTAGGGTTAGGGTTAGGGTTAGGGTTAGGGTTAGGGTTAGGGTTAGGGTTAGGGTTAGGGTTAGGGTTAGGGTTAGGGTTAGGG